>NW_008238321.1:8913375-8942105 GCF_000691975.1 Corvus brachyrhynchos | reverse complement strand
ACTCTTTCCATGACAGTAATGGTACAAACAACCAAAGCAGTTTCAAGACAAGCTTGATAAATTTATGAACTGAGATATATGCTGCATTTGCCTCAGTTACTGAAGGACTGGACTTTATGATCTAAAAGTCCCCTTCCAGTCTTCTGTTACTGCATCATTTCATTCTGGATTAGCTTCTTTTGCTGTCTCTTTATAACCAGATTCATGCTTTTCAATCTGATTTGAGGAGTGGATATTTCTCTAAGATTGCCTTACTAGAACTATTCACCCTGCTGCTCAGTTGAGTGCCACACTGCTTATCTGTCTTGGCTTTGCTGGCCTCACATAAGGTGTTAGGATAAAATCTGTCACATGGGAAGGAAATTAGCTGTCACCTGATAAATCAATTCAGAAATTATGTAATACACTTTTGACAGATGGAGACTTCCTGCACCAGTCAATTCTCTCCTGCCCCTCCCAACCTGCTGGTTCTATAGATGTTCCAGCAAAGTTTCATTTTTATTTACAACTACTGTGGTTCAGCCCTCTAATCCCACATTTAATTGCCTTCCTATTACAGAGGATACAGAGAATTTACATTTCCAGTAATGAACGCCACTTTTGTTCTTGGTCTGTTGTATTTCTTGCTTTATGCTCAGTAACACTTAAACAAGAATTAAATGAGCTCTATTGGCCAGTAATCCAGGGCAGGTGTTTCTATATTAAAGTTGACTTTTCTCCTACTATCATTGGTGTTACCTGTAAATTAAAAATACAGGTAATAACTTTTCCATGTTGCCTTCCAGTTAACAGCTAGTTCCCAACTACATCAAGCTCAGTGTTCTCTGAGTTTATTTCCTTCATGCACTCTCCCTTCTGTCTCCATTTCTACTCCTGATAACCATCAGTGTAGGCAGCCACTGACATTTAAGTTAATCCTAAACATTATGATTTCATCAGACTGAACACATGATTGATTCTTTAACTATTGCTGACCTGCTGCTCTTAAATAAAGGTCTCCTGTTCTCTGCAAAGGGTTAACCAACACTTTTCCTCAAGGCAAGGGGCATTCATTATATTAATTTTAAGGTGGATTTATTGCCTCTATAAGGACACTCAGTTTATGCCGTTCATTTGGTGACGGTGGCATTCTTGGACTTCAAATCTTCTTTACCTCCAACGCTGCTAAGCAATTCTTCTGATTCTTATATCCATCCTTTTTAATCTGCTGGAGGGTGAAATTTAATTTTTTCCAAAGAGCAGTCTATAGATTTCAGAGCCCACATGGGCCAAGCTGTCTTTTGAAGATGAAAGCCAAAAGATACCCAGAGAACCTCAGGGTAATGAAAATACAGGTGATGCTTTTTTAATACCAAGCTAGCTTCCCTCAGGGATTAATGATGGAGAACAAAAAATCTTGACATGAATGCCCTCTGCTACAGAACCAGACTGGAAGAAAGCATAAGATCAGAGATCAGAGCTGTTGCTTGGATGGCAAGCTTGAGCCAAACAATCTTCTCATGTCTATAAAGGGATATGAAAAAAGGCAAACGAAAATTACAAAAATGAACACGTCTTCTGTTTCCCTCCCTCAGGGAAGGAAAGAAAAAATAATATAACAAACAAGAAGGCATTTTCCACAAATAATATTTTGGTGTGAGTGAAGCTCTCAGCTTTAGGCCAGTAGAGCACTAAACCAGCATATCATGAGAAATGAGATCCTAGGACCACAGATCAGGGAGCTGCGTGAACTCTGAGCAACCTCCTGGCACATCCTGGAAATAAAGACACTGTAGCACCAGCCTCAATAAAGAAAACTTCCAGTGCTGATAAAATTGTCAAAAAAGCACACATTCATACAAAAAAATTGCAAACAACAAACATTCAGCAAATAAAAGACAGACAAACCCCACGGATCTCTGGGGCTGCTCAGCGACCTGAGCCCTATCGAGAGGGGTGACTCTTATGTGTCTTATGGGCAGGCACTGTTCCCTTACAGTATGAACATGCTTAACCTGTGAATAAAGAAAAATAAATAAGTGAAGGGTTAGAGGGAGAGGAAAATCAAAGTTTCATTGTTAATTACACAGCACAATGATAAGGGTAATTTTTCTTAAATCAAAAAATAAATTCTAGGTTCAAGTTCCCTGAAGGATATAAAATATTAGAGGGTTTTTTTATGGTTGTAATCACAAACTCATTTCTCCAGCCACTACTGGCCGTGTCTAATTAGGGCAAAGTATGTTAATGATACAGAGGCACAGCCCAGAGAGTTCTTCAGTTGCAATATAGTTGTGGAAAGAGGCATGAATTGTGCTTATACAAGCTAATTAGTATGGGTTTGCTAATTAATACTGGAAAGTCAAACTGCCTTTGTCTTGTCAACTGCAATTAACTGAAGACATTTAATTTGCTTTTTTTGTTGTTCCTCCAGCAGCACACTCACTTTTTAGTTGACAAGCAATGAAACCCTGCACTGGAGCAGCCAGAACAGCCACTCCATTCCACTTGCATCCCATTATCCTCTAGCATTTCCCTTCTGCTCTGGCCTGGCACAGGGTTCCCTATCACACACACACACCCCACCCTTCATCTGCTGTTTTCCCTGGGGACACAACTCCCTGAGCTTGTGTCCTTGGAGGAGAGGGTCCTGAGTGTGCAGCTACTGCTGTACTGAGGCCACGATCCCATCAGATTTATCCCACAAGTACTGCACTTTTAAATATTGCTACATAAAAATGAATCATTTACCAGGCACCAGAGATGCCCCCTCTGATAGAAGGAAGCCCACGGGACTCCTCAGTGAGGTGCCATCAGCCAGTTCCCTGGCCCCAGAGCCCAGCTCTTCATTTCCAGTGCCCCAGGGAGGGTGGCAGAGCCATCAGAGCTCTTCAGGGTGGCAGCAGAGATGTCACCTGCACAGAGGTTTGTCCCAGAAGCAGCCCAAAGATTCACCAGACTGCATGAGAGCACCTGACAGGTGTTTGTTGTTCCATTTCACTTAGAGCCATGGCCTGCTTGTGGAAGAGCTGATGAAAAGCGATATCCATATCTGTCAGCACCCAGAGCACGACAAGCCCTCCAGCATTCCCAGCTCAACATCAAACTAGGACTGGAGGCTCATAGGTGAAAGGGATGAAAACGAAGGCGAGAGGCCAAGAATCCAAACCAGGCAAATAATTTTGCTGAAGTGTCAAATTTAAAGGAGTCTGAAAATAAGGCCATCCAGGTGGGACACTGATCTGGAGAGGGGGGAAAAAACTACATAAAGATAATTTTGCTGGATGGCAGGGAGGACAGTGGGGCTGGTGGCACATCCACAGGAGCCCTTGGCAGGCAGCTATGGAACAGCCCCATCCAACAGGGACAGACCCTTCTCACCACCAACACTGTAGCAGACACAAAGTGACAACAGCTTTCCCTGCCAGGGAGCTTTCAACTGGGGATGCAGAAGAACCATCTACACCAGTGAAAAGAAAGAGTTACATGATCAGGGTTTCCCTCAAGAGGGGGGAAAAAAAAAAAAAAATAATCTCTTTTCCTCTGTATGAATCAAGTTTCCTGTATTTACTGAACAAATTCAAGCTGCTGAATAAAGCCCACACCTCACAATCTGCAATCCATGGTCTAAAGCACCACAGAAAACAGCCTGTTCATGGGAGGTTGATGTAAGAGTTACTGGAAGATCACAAGACCAGGAGTTTTCCACTGAGAAACCCTTGGGAATAGGCACTGAACACTGACTGCTGCTTTATCCTCTGCTGATGGAGGATGCACAACACCAACTAATGCTTTAACACTGGAAGTTCCAGTTTCTCCAGCCCTCTGCTAGCCTGCTTCATAGAACAAATTTTTGAACGCAAACAACTCAAAATCCAGGCTTAATGAGCCCAAATGAAAAACTTTAAAATGTTAAAAAAAACCCCAGAACATCAGAACTTTTAAAACATCACAGCAAGTTTTTCCTCTGATACATCCAGTGAGCAGAATGCAAAACCAATTGTATAGAACTTGAAACTGTTACAAGGCAGCACATAATGAGATCAGATGGCAAATAGGATTAATTCAGTTTTCTTTGGAAGTATCAGTTGTGGCCTGTGTTAGCACAGAAAGCAGCTGGGCATACGAAAATGTTTGCCCACAACGTGAGACCACCCCAGAACCGGAATCAATTAATGCTCTCATGATGGAAAATCTGATGTTGAAACAGCAAGAGGCACAAATTAAGAAAAAGATCCTAACAGACGTAGGGCAAGCCATTAACAGCACAGCAAGGGCACCTCATCCTGCCCTTCAGTGCCCTACTAGAGGTCAGCACAAGTCTAAAAAGCCCCATGTTGGCACTGTAGTTTATGATTTGGATTTTAGAACAGATGTCTGTTTAGCACCTACTTACTAGCCAGTGATGCAGGCCTATTTTTATATTAGTAATAAAATTAATCACATCTACAGAATGAGTCTCTGCATCTTGGATACTGCTCAGGTTTTCCTTGTGACTAGAAAAAGTTGCAGGAATCCCACAATTCATCCATTAGCAAGAACATCAGTTCACGAGATGGCTTAAAACTGACACCTCATTTACTCCTGAGTATAAAGAATCATATCCAAGTCATGAAACTGCACATAAACCTCCCAACTACCTGGTTTTGTGTCCTTTATTATTTTTGGTCCTTGAGGGAAGTGCCAATAAAACAGACGAACCCAGCAGAAAATTAACAGACATTATAAAAAAATAGTTTGTGGTAATTCCCTTGTATCTCATCTGCCTGTCCTTTGAACACTTGAGACTGAATCAAAGGCCCCCAAAGAAAGGAGTTAATTCAGCATGAAATAAAATGCTTGCTTCTGATCTAGAATTGCTAAGGAGAAAAGGAATTGCCAAAAAAAAAAGGAAGACAGACCACTAGATCTCATCCAACACTTTTTCCAGGTGAGCATGGAGACAGGGAGTGCCAAGAGTGGCAGCAGCAACACAAACTTTTACAATATTTATTTGCTGTTCATTTCTGAATATTTGGAACTGATCCACTGTTCAAATGAACTTTGCATATTACTGCTCTGTAAAACAACTAGGGGAAAAAAAAAAAAAGGCAGAAATTGAACACTTACCATCTCTGCTCTTTGCTTGTGGTTTCCCACTTCTTCCAGAGCCTGAGACAGCTGAGCCTTCAAGACACAGGGGAAAAAAAAAAAAAAAAAAAAAAGGAAATTAATTCTAGGATGTCATTTTAGAAGTTTAATAAGATTGTCATCCCCTCCTCCCCTCTCCCCCCAAAAATTCACCCAGGGCACCATGATTTTCATGGCACTGAGAAGGAATTGTGTTTGTTCTTGTTCTGTCCTGCCAGCATCCCATGCCATGAGACAATCCTGTCCCAAAGAGCCTGAACTCAACACACACAATTAAAAAACAGGTTTATTGCACAGAATGCCACTACATGAGCCAGCCCAAATTTCAGTCTCACAGGCCAGACAGAACCATGCCTCCACCCCATTTCTTTGCAAGCTGCAGAAAGAGTGGTCTAAAAGCCACCCACTTTTGCCAAGCTTAACTTAGAAGAAGAGGAGGTTTAGCTCCATAGCTCTGGAAAGGAGTGCGTGCTTCAAGTTAACACCATAGAAAATGTTCTCCTGAAGTTCTGGGGTCCAGGGTTGTGTTTAGAAGCCTTCTAAAATGCTGTGGGGCAAAATACTGAGAAAATCTGCTCTGTAACATAAACCTCCTGGATTTCTGTGAGAAAATATCCCAATGCAGCATTTTCACTTTTTTTAAAGGAAAATTTGCAATGTAAAAAATCTCAAATCAGAGTAGAAATATCTTCTGTTATCCCAGCATAATTTGGGGGGAAACAGGTACTTGACTCAGAAGAGGATCTTTCACCGAGTTTTGTTTATGGAAAAGGATTTTAAACAAAATTGGTATTTAGGAGATGGTTAATAGAAGCCACACATAACATGAGTGCTATTACTTCCCACATCTTTGATTTTCCAACACTCTGCTAGGCTGCCATCAGCCTTTCTCTGCTTAGCAGAAAGCCCAAAAAATAGTCAGTAATGACAGAGAAGATAATTAAAACAATGTAAACAAATAAAAGAAATAAAAACAACTTTCCTACAAACCGATTCGCGTAATTTCAAGCAAATATTCATTAAAACCCTCCAGAGTCCCTCAGCTTCTCACCACATGAAATATGGGTCTTTTGAGTGCCACATCCAAACCAGAGACAAACAGCAAGCAGTTTATTATGATGAAAGGCAAAACATTCAGCTTTGGAGGCTGAACTGAAATGCAAGCTAACAAACAAATACAGCCTAAGTGTTCAGCACAGCAGAAGTTCCATTATGCAAACAAACAACCAAACAGTTCAAAATTTCCCTGGCCCCAGAGCTCAGCAGAAACTGAAAAAGTTTCAGCTTCTTGCTGAGCAGGGCCTGGGATGATGTGACATTATTTGAGGAACAGACACTGAAATAAGATGAAAAGGGTTTTAATACAAGCCTGGGACCTGGCACAGGAGAATGAAACACCCTCATTAAACACCACAGGAGATGCCAGCCCCAACCAAAACTGGAGTGCCTGGACAAGCAAGCAAAGAGAAAAAAATGAAATGATCACCAAGTTTGATGTGGAAACCTCAGGGAACTGTAAATTTGCAGACACCTGGGAAAGACTTTTCCCCACTGCTACCGAAGCAGGCACAATGACAGCAGCAGGCTGGGGAAGAATTAGACAGCAGGGCCTCAGAGAGGTCATTTAGGAGAGATGCTGGCATAAACTTTGTAAAACTCCCCAAGACTGACTGAATATTTTTGATTACAAACTCTCCCAACTGTTCTGTATATTTATTAGCCTTATCCATACGAAGATGGCCTTTAGATGGAAACCACTAGCCTATTCTAAACCAGATGTAAGAATTACTTAATTAAAAATTACATTAAAAATCATGTATTTTCTTACAGTAGCTGAATTTGAGGGTCAAGTCTCTGTTCACACAGACTCCTTTGGAATCACAGAGTAATCCACATTGGAAGAGTGTGAATCCCCTCAAGGCTCAATCCCCTGTGGTTTTGGTGCGCACCTAGCACCCAGCCTGGATCAGCCCACCACAGTCTGCCAGGCTTTGGTCACCCTCACAGTGTAAATATTTTTATTTATCACACCAAGGCAACAGTACCCTAGGAGCCTGTTTAACTAGATGGGTAGAAGAGCATTTTAAAGTATAATACCTCCATAACCGTCAGAAGAAAAGGATAGCAAAGACTCCAACACATTTTACTTCAGGAGAAAGCTGGAAAAACCTTTTAGGCAAGAGAGAAATAATACAAAGGGATGGGAGGAATTGAAAATACAAGCAGGAAATACGCCATAATTTATCTTATATATAATATGGCTTGGGGAAAATAACCATTTCAAGGTGCTGTGCCAACAGAGACACAGAGAGAAACCTGGACAGCAAGTCCAAGCCAGCAGCATAACAATAGCAGATCAATATGATTTGAAGAAGCAATCAGATAAAAACTAAATCACAAAGTAGGTTTTCTTCATTGCATTTATTTCTAGGCAGCTCATCTCAACGGGAAAGAGTCAGTAAAGACTGGGAATTCAGAGAGCAGCTACTAAACTTACTAGACTGCTGGAAGAAGTGATTTACGAAGATTAAAAGATTTTTATACATATGGTTTGACTACAACTCTCACAGAAGAGCAAAAGGGACATACTTAATGCACTGAGAGCTGTTAGAGTGACAAAGCTGGAAACAAGGAGGCTTCCCCAGCGCTGCTGATGCTGCGGGATGCACTCGCAGCCCGCAGTGGGGACCCTCCCATGCCCTGTCCGTGCCCACCTACTCACACAGGTGGGGAAGCACAAGACAAAGCCCAAACTTTCAGCAGGGTCCCCAGTGTCTGCACTTGGCAGGCTGTGATCCAGCTGATCTGGATGCTTTATCACGTCCAGTTTGTAAACATCAGCCCTATCCCAGACTTTTTATTAGCTTAAATCAAATATTGAACCTCCCTCAGCTGTTAGAGGACAGCTGCTTGCGAAGTGATTCACTGCCATATTCCTTCTAGGCCACAAGAAAATACAAACTAATCACCAGCAGCATGACAGATGCACACATTTTTAATTATGGAGGAGAAATTAGGCTCTGAACTTATCCCCACATCTCGCTTAATCAGAGTGCTGGGGAGGAGCTGCCAGCCCCCACAGCCTGGAAGGAAGGAGCTGCAGAGGGCCATAGACTGGTGCCTGACAGCCTGCTCAGCCCCTGCTCCCATTCCCCAGGCATTTGCCAGAAAAGACTTGGAAAAAACAGTGTTGTGTTGTTTCTTGGAATGTATCTTCTCAGGAATGAGCTGTCGGGTTTCTGGGTTGAGCCATCTTTGGCCACGTCCAGACAAGGAAAACATGAGGGGTGGACCTGGGACATTCAGGAGTGGTGGGAAGGCACAGGGGTCCAGCAGATGCTGGAGCAGTTTGCCAGTCCCATCTCAGAGTTCTGCTCTGGGAAGAGCCACGTAGGTAGTGACAGGACAAGGGGGAATGGCTTCAAGCAGGAGAAGAGTAGGCTTAGACTAGACATTAAAAAACCAATCTTCCCTGTGAGGGTGCTGAGGCCCTGGCACAGGTTGCCCAGGGAAGCCGTGGCTGCCCCTGGATCCCTGGAAGTGTCCAAGGCCAGGTTGGATGGCTCTCTGAGCAGCCTGGTCTAAGAAGGTGTCCTTGTCCACAGAAAGATGATTTTTAAGGTCCATTCCAACCCAAACCCTTCCATGATTCTCTCTGTAGCTCGGCTCTGTTTTAGGGGCTTTTTGATTGATCACATCCACCTTGGTATCTCTCAGGAATCTCTCAGTAGGATAAACTTCCGTGTTGAATTTTCAGGCTACACATAAAAGTTAACTTAAAGCTCCAAGGAAATTCTCTTTACTTAAGACACGTGTTAAATTCCCACAGACCACTGAGCTCAAGCACTAAGAAACCTGATATGCAAACAGATATTATGAATCAGATATACAAACAGTGCAATTTACCCAACGAAGGCAACACAACCAGGTAAAGGAAAATCGAGTAGCAAAGCAGGGGAAAAAAATCCTCTCAAGTACTCAATTTCTTTCAGCTTTCAAAAAAAGGGTTTGTCAATTCAAAATACTCATCTTACATGAAAACACAGTCTAATCTACTGTCAGTGGACTGTGATCCTCAAAAGAGAGCAGCAGGAAGAGGAGAACCTGTGCTCCAGCCTCACTGGGAAGCTGCAGCTCGGGCTGAAAGAGGAGCAGGAGCGGTTTCCAAGGAGAGGAACCGATTCAGCTCCAAGGAGACATTTCTGAATTGTTTAACTTGCTTCCCTGCATCAATAATTTGTCTTCTGGACCTTCCAAAAGTCAGCCTCCACTGACAGCACTGGAGGAGGCTGGTCAGAGAGGGTTTAATGAATGAAACTGAAGCAACCTGGTGGCGACAATGCAGCTGTTAAACCCACTACATCCAGAGCACCCCACTCCCCTCTGGGGGCTGATGGTGAGCTGACTGCCAGGTAGCCAGCCCAATTGTGCGCCCTGTCTGTAGTGAAAAATCAACTACTCAGTCTCTAATGAACAGTCTTTCTCTACACAACAATACCCTCTGCTCTACGAGCAATTAGCAAATTGAAGCGCTCTCTTTGTGGACCTGCATTAATTTACTCCTCGATGTGGCACATTAAATAGCTCACAGGTACAGCACAGCAGTGGCAACAGCCAGCACCATAAAATAAAAGCTTGCTTCAAAGAGTTTGGGAAGCAAAATTAGGCGTGCTGTATACAGGGAATAAATCAAAACAACCTTCATTTGGAAACATCATTTTAGTCTTATGCTTTCATCAAAAAACATGGTTATCGTAACAGTCACGTTAATACAATGTCAGTACTCTACAAGGGAGAGAAACAAGCAGCACATTCACTACCTCAAATTAAGAAGTGCCATTTTTATTCTTTCTCATCAGGGTGAAATACCTGAGAGCATACACAGCTGCCTATTCTGAGGTTGTGCTTTCACAGCTATTAATCCCAAGTGAGAGTCCCCAGAAGGAAGGCCACTTGTTGGGAGGGCAGCACCCCTGCAGGGGAGGAGAGGACAGGACAAAGAGGTTTTGCCTGGCAGAGCTGGAACACAGCTGCAAAAAATGGCATTTTTACAGCTCACTGAAGCCCAAGATACCCTTAGAAGTATTTTATATGCAACAGTTGTATGCAAATCCAAGTCAAGTGTGATAATTGGCTAATTCAGGTATAACGTTAATTAATAGCTATTCCAAAGTAATTAACTTCTAAGTTAAATTCTTGCTTCTCCTCTTTGAGAGTTAACACACAATTTAAATTTACAAGGATATATCAGCTACTGATCACAGAAATAGGGAATCTTGTATGTTCTAACATGCCAAATCACTTCAGTTTCCTTGTGCTGGCTGCCCCCCATTCCCTGGATAATTTCACAGTTATTTATTTCCCTGATCACTCACAAAAGAAGACAGAAGATGGAGACTCTTGGCTCAAGTTGGATGGCCTTAGTGTGTGGCTAAAGTGTGATGTGATCTCTACAGGGTCCAAGCCAGCACAGCTTGTCTGGTGCCATAGGCCGGGGAAGAAGGGAGGGGGGGAAAAAAAAAAAAAGGACAATATCACCTTTTTCTATCTGATTCAGGAAACACAAGGCAAATAAAGTGCATTGAAGCTGCAGCTGAAATACAGAAGGAAACTTGAAAACATGGCAGCACTCCCAGGACAGTTCTGATAAGGAAAGCACTGACTGCAACAATTAGAATTCAATCCAGCGTAGAAACATAAGCACCACTCTGATGAGTTCCATGGAGCAGCACAGGAATAGGATGAGAACAATCTGAAGAGAACTTTGCAGTCACTAATTACCTCTCATGCAAAGAATGAGGCTCTGGCTTGTGGAGAAAACAGAAGGAAAACTTTGATTTCACAAAAGCCACAGACAGATTACTTCTGGGGGTGGCAGAGACTGAGCAGAAGTAACTCATCAGCCACTTGCAGTCAGACTTCACTTTATTTGCATATTGTCATCCTGCATATTAAAATAGTGTGAGAACTGAAATTAAATTTTCATTAGTGTTCAATCTGAAATCTCACCCGTGGGATTCAGCTTTCAACAGTTCATGCATGCATTTCCTTGTTCACTTTAAAGTTAGATATCCATTTATCCCATGCTAGCCAACACTTGTGGCCTTCAACCCATTGCACACCATTATTGCTCAGGGGCAGCTGTACAGGATTGTTTCTGCACCTCTGAACTGCACTACAGAATTACTCTGAACTAACTGGTCATTTCTAATTTAACATATTTTGATGCTTTGTAGTTGAAATTGCCAATCTTTTACAAAATTGCATCAGTTGAGATCACAATCAGAAAGACATTTTAGTACCAGCCATTGCTAAATAATTCCCTTGCCGCTTTTCAGGCTCCTTTTTGCTGCTCTCAAGAAAGTTCTCCTGGTTATAAAATCAAATGCACATCCTCTATAAAGTGGGAAAGAACAGCTACAAATAAACTCTGCTGCTGTCTCAAAAGCATCCAGAACACCATGTTATCACACAGGAGTTGGATTGGAGGTGGCAGGGGGCTCAGCCTGATGCAAAAGTGAAGAGGAAAATTCCTCAACAACATTTGAACGTGTTTCAGAAATTTAAATTCAGTGAAACCACACTCACTCTGACTTGCAGAAAAGCTGCAACAGGCGAAGCAGAGACCATTACTTACTGACATAATTTATGAGCATAGGCTTGCGGCTCAATGAAAAGCATGTGTCTCAGGCCACAGTTTATGTAGTTCTCCATGTAATTTAGTCCCTAATTTCACCCCAAACAAGGACAGGAAACACGGGAAACGAGAATGCCTGTAAGCCAGATGTCCCACATCTCCAGGGACTCGTGCTCCTGGGCATCACAGCAAACCACAACACCCAGGGACTGAAGGCCACTGCTTTGTCCAGAGCAGTGAGAGCGCTTTCCATGAAAAAAACAAGAGCTGCTCCTTCTCTGAAAACCAGTTTTGTACTGGATTTGTGCAGGGAAATGCCGCCCCCCAGTGAGAGACAAAAAGCAGCTGGTTACCAAAATCAGGGAGGAATAAAGCAAAGCTCTTGGGTGCTAAACAAAAAAAATGATCCTGCAAATTGAAAAAAATCGCCAAAGTCGTCGCTATAATTACTGAAAATGCAGGGAAAATATCTCCCCTAGCAAAGATATGGGCGCCTGTCAACACTCTTTTTTTTTTTTTCAAGATTTACTGGACAAAGGGAAAATAACCACACCTTTCTCTTGCTCTTAAGTCTCAAGGACAGACCAATCTCTCTCCTTCTCTTTAAGAGATGCAGTCACTTCCTAATGTCAAGAATTCTCGACAGTAAGCTTATTATAATGAAATAACCCCAAGCTCTCCCTGGTTAGACTATGAGAAAAGGGTGTTAACGAAGTGACTGTAGAACAACTGATATGAGATGAGGAAGACAGGATTCCAAGCAGAAATTGTCCACATCCTTATTCCTGCAAACCACTTGACCTAGCTTAAAGTAATCTGCACAGTCCTGCAGCAAAAACCTGGCTTTTGTTCCCACTCTGCCTAACCACTGCTGAGAGACCTGGGGCGAAGCACTAACTCTGGAACTCCTTTCTTTTCCTCTCCCTGTCTAACCTAAAGATAATACTGACTCTGTAAAACCCTTCCAAAACCTCTGAACAAGGATAATCTCTGAGCACAAGGTGCCACTGTTGACACAAACCACACCTGATGGGCCACAGCACTCGGGCACTAAAAGGATTAAGCACCATAAAGTCCAGCACCAACATATTCAGAGGTGGCAGCAACCCTGTCTCCCTGATCCTCAAAGCAAAGGTGACCTTCACAGCTGCAATAAAATGTAAAACTTGGAGAAAGACCCTGAAACTTCTCTAAATCTATTCCATCATCACTGTTCTCCCAGGCAGATGCTGCCAGGAAAGGAAGGGAAGCAAACTGGGAGATGGAAAAATGCAGAGCATTGGATTCAGGAAAGGATGAGTACCTGGAGGTTGGACAGCCCCATGCCAGGCTGAAACATTTAAAAATGAGGCAGGTAGGCAAGAAAATAGTGGGCTCAGGTAATAAAACCAGCTTAGTTTTGCAAAAACATCTCAAAACAAGAACAATCATTTGTTGTTTCAGTCTCTGAGCTACAGCTGAGGTTGAGGTGAGGGGCAACACCCCAGAGACTCCTCTCTCCCCATTTCCCTTGATGTTTTTATTCAGCACCTTGCTAAGAAGGAGCACAGAGACCAAAAGATTAGCACAGCTCTGCTGGGAACAATAAACTTGTGTAATAGGTCTCCTTCCCTCCATCCTAATCAAATGGTGCTGCAGTCCCCTGGGGAGAGGATACAGTGCCAAACAAAAAATGTGAGTTTGCAGCTGCTTCCTCAACAGCAAAGGGCAGCCTGACTGATGAAACTCTGCCAAGCCAATTGCTTCCAGCATGACGCAGTCAGCCAGTGCAGCGTCTCCAGGACACACACAAGTGACTGCAGGGTGCTGATGGACTCTCCAAAGGAACTCTTCCCCATCACTGGAACAGCCATCAGAGAAGCCTCTGCCACTAAAATTCTCTTTGTGGCCTCAGAGAAGCCGATGAGGGTGAAGATGGAGCAGGAAGTCCTTTCTCTTTTGCTGCTCCCCAGGAAGAGTTTTAACTCAACAGCAGAATGATAACCTGGCATAAAATCTGTGTATTGAGGGTCAGCCACTAATCTCTTGCCAGGAGTAAAAAAGATTATTAATATATTAGTGCAAGTGAAAAACATTAGGAGAGTACCAGCCCACTCCACAGGGAAATAGCAAATAGATAAAGAAATACACAGTATCTGGAGGACATTAAGGAGAATTAATTTCACTGTGCTGTGGTCAAATGTCTAAAGGTGAAATGAAGGGATACCCAGCACCCAATCCTGAATCAGATGTAGCAAATTAGGGAACCTGGTAATCCCTTACTATTTAGGAGATCTGAAAACAGGTACTGTAAGCAATTCTGGGATCTGGTGAGCATAAGGTTTTCCTCAGGTTGTATTAACTCTGCTGGAGCTGGGAAGCAGAGCTAGAGACAAACAGAAGACACAGCATCTAATGGGAATGGAATCCCTTGCCATTATATGTAATAATGAAGCTGGTTGAAAGAGGGGGGAACAAATACTTGTGTATTTGCTTAATTTTCTGACAAAATTTTAAGCCCAGCTCATTTATTTACAATTTTTTTTTTTTCCCCCCCGTCCTTTAATGATCAGCAGAATGACTTCAGGCTCCAAAGCTTTCTCTTGATGAAAGCAAACATTAGTACTCACCAAACCCAGAAAAAGGAAATCTCAAAAACTAGAAGTGGTGGCAATGTGGCACCCAGCATCTACCAAACTGTTCACTCCTTCCTGTGCATTTTTGCCAGTACAACCTCCCTGGATCTAAGTTCTCCCCAGCAGTTGCCTCCAACTAGGTTTGATAGCTAGAGGGAAAGAAACAGCATTTAGTTCATGAAATCTGTAAATTAGCCATCAAAAATGTTCACTCTTATCCGTTCATCATAAAAAAAATGGTGGAATTACATCTCTACCTAAAAAAACCCTTCTAATTTCAGCCCCATGAGTCAGCACTGCTGCATCTCATCACCAAGAGTGATTCATTGTCACTGCACTTCTCAAAGTCAAGAATAAGGGTATTCACCCCAATTCTCTGTCATCTCATAACTCCTCTGGACCCAGGCACCGTGCTTGCACACAGCACTGTTATAATGATTTATGTGAGTGTGTCACTTTTAATTTAAAGGGATAAAGAGTTATTGTCAGTCTAGCAACCATAAAGCAACATTTTCTTTCCACTGAGCTGACAGTTGAATACCTGGAAAATATTCCTGTGTGCTCAGAAAGGAGAGGGCTGTACAGCCCATAGCCTTAGGGTGTCAGTGCTTCTGAAGACAGGAGTGGATGGCCAGTGTCTTTGGAGAGGAACACTAGGACTTAGGAGAGTTAAAAAAAGCCGTACAGTGGAGTTAGAATATGAATAAAAATTCAGACAAAAGCAGTGTGGATGGAAAGCCTCTGCCCCAAGTGAAACAGTGAGGAAGAGGGTTTGGGGTATTGATTAGACCCCAAAAAGATGATCTGTAGCTGGATGAAACAAAGAATACCAGAAGTTAAACAGCAGCACAGCTATGGTTTTCTTATTCAACTCCCCTAATATCACAGTCATTTTTGATAATCTTTTAGCTGCTAAAACAAGGCTACTGAACAACTCCCACTGACCTTACACCCCTGAGTGGGCCAGTGCCTTCCTTTAAGCTGCCCAAGGCTGCTGGCAGCTGGTGATAGTTCAGAAAAGTGTCTTTAATGGTGCTGTGAGCTCTGTCCTTAGATATCTCACTGTTATCCCCACAAACACTCCCAACAGGAGCCCTCAGACATGTGGGCACACTTCCTTGGGCAACTGCTGTGAGCCAGCCAGAAAACAACGTTGGGAAGTGAAGATCTGTATTTAAATCAAACTTTCTTTGCTAGCTTGAATCAAGTTTGGTTTCTGTTCTGGTTCTCAGCACTACTGCATAGGTCGCCCCAGCTCAAACAAAGGTCAAGGAGGAGTTTCAGCCAGCACTATCCTTGGCTTGGGAAATTACAGCCAGTGTGGTTTTGGCATCCAGCAGAACAGTGGGTAGAGTGCCTAAGCCTCGGAGGGTCTCCAACAAACTTCAAAGGCTGTTGGAAGTTGCTAGGTAACAACATCCACCCCCAGGACAGGATTGGGCAAGGTTTGCTCTGCCAAAGCAATGCTTGCCTTGCCCTCGCTTCCGCCCTGGGAATGTGTGCTGAGGACCTGTCTCCTCTGCTGCCAGAGCATTTCCAGCCTCTAGTCTGGGTGCCTAGTTGGATTTTGCTGAATAAAGCAAACATCCCATTTTAAACATAGCTATTATAATTAGCAGAAGCTCATTGCTCAATTCCCCTTCCAGACAGGGATTTCCAAATGTCAGTGTGCTTAGCACAGCTGATCTGTGCTGGCTGCTCTAAACACAACTGACCTAGGAGGGTCCAGAGCATAAAATCAAATCCTATTGTGGGTGGTGAGATGGAAAAACAAACAGGATAATTGTCCTCCTTCAGTCTGTACCTTCATTTTCCTGTACCGTCTGCACAGCACTGTGAGCAAGGCAAGGTGAGCAGAGACTCTGACACAGGAGGTATACTCATGCTTGAGGCCAAGCAGGAATTTCTCTTAGACATTTATACCAGTTTTCTGAATCAGCTCTCCAGATAAAGCTGCCTCATCCTGCTTGTCCTGCCAGGGTATCATGGCATAAAATCAAAGGGCAGTAAGGGGAGAACAAAAAAAGGGGGGGAAACCCCAAACTAGAACAGCTCCTGCTGCTGAAACCATTTTACAGAGGCTCTGGCAAATGCAGAGACCAGTTTCAAGCAGTATTTACTCTCTAAACCTGGTCTGGGAAAGCAAAAACAACCTTAGTCTTTCCAAGTGATTTCCAATATTAAAAGTTAAATTGCCAAGCATCTTTTCCCAGCACAGACCTCCCCACACCAAAGAGCTCTCCCCCATGAAGGAGAAGCGAAGCACTCCCATTTCCAGGTATTGCATGTATCAGTGGCTCCCAGCCTTCCTGCAGACACTTCAGAAACCCTGGCAGAGCTCCACACCTCAGAATGTCCCAGGGAGCCAGCAGAAGTCCAGCTGGGTTTATTAATGTGGGCCTTGTGCAACCTCTCACCTGTGGTGCACAAGTGTCTCACCCACAGCTCCTGCCTCGTTGTTTGGGATATGCCAGGATAAACTCCACGAAGGGCTGAAGCAGATTAGCACCAAGCTGCTCAATAAAAGGAGAAACTGGAGTTTAAAGACCACGTGTCCTTTGCAAGGCCACATGGGCAGTCATAATTTACAATTACTATATTTTACCCCATCAGGTTTGCACTACAAACAGATTAGAGACAGAATTTGCCTGAAGTTTAAGGGAAAAAGACTGGAGGGAGAAAAACCCAGAGGTTAACAACCTCTCTATCCAAAGACATTCCTCACACTGAAAAAATAAAAAAATCCTCCAAGATTCCAACTGGAAGAAAAAAAACAGTGTAAAATACCCTCAAAGAAAATCAAACATCTCTGCACACCATGGTCATGCTCCTGTAACTTCTTACAAGAGGAACAAAACTCTTCTACTTTTATTTGAGAATTTATTCAAAATAAATAAATCCCAATGGAATTTAGGCACACTGTAGAGGCTCCAGCAAAAATCGTAAAAAAAGCAAGCAAACTAAAAAGATCCTTTCTTGGCATGCTCTTGAAAGAAGGATTCACCACATTTCTGATTGACTGCCACTGTGGTTTAAATGAATCAGCTATAAATAGGCAGCAAATGCAAGGCAAGCACTTGAAGGGAACAGCAAGGGGGTTTTTTTGTTTTCTCTTGTTATTGCTTAATGGTCTGTTGGGAAGGAGGTGGCTGACAAGGTAGAAGAAATATGGTAAAAATATAAAGAAACCGAGAAAGGGTGTGGGAAGGAGGGATAAGGAGACAAAGACATACCAATGTAGGGAATGTGCAAATACCTTTCTGCCTCTGGTTTTCCGGAGGAGTGCATGATCAGGGATGGGAACAGGCACACAGACTTGGAGCTGGGGATGCCCTGAAGGTCCCCTCACAGCCACATCTTGGAGAAGGCTTTTATGTTATCAATAACTGCAAAGTCAAGCTTCTGTGGGCCACTTTGGACTTTTGTAGTAACTAAAATTAGTTACTAGAAACTAACTAACTAGAAACTAACTAACTAGAAATCTCTAGTCTTTCTTACGTATCAGATTCAACATATGAAGTGCAGCCATTAAAGAAAAGCACTGGAAGTGTTTCTGCAGCCCTCTTGTGTCAAGAGCCATCCAAACCAGGAGTGGACTCAAAACAAAGTTAAGCAGCCATCCACATCATAACAAAAGTGAAAATACTCCTGTCAATGAGCAGCAGAGCTGGAGGAATCTGAATCACATCCAGACAGGATCCAGTTTCTGGAAAGCATTTGCAGGGAAATTTCTAATAAACTACTTTTTAAATATTGAATAATTGCTTCTAAGAATAGCTGGAGCTTATTTCACAGCTCTTGTTCCAACTGTCTGCTCACTCTCCTCCTCTCTCCCACAGCTAGTCTGACTGCCCACAACATCCCCAGTCTCCAGCTTTCTGGCATCCTTTTTAATTACTCCTCTTAATCTTGTGCTCCTTCTTTCAAGCCTGAAGGAGGCTCTCACAGAATCCAAGGAGCAGAAAACCTTCTGGTTTCCCTTCCCAAGGAGTCTGACTAGCTTTAAAGATCTTCTCTACTCCTGCAAAGTATTTCCTTGCAACTCCATGGCAGATCTTGCCAGTGAGCAGCCCAGGACCTCCTCAGAGCCTTCTCCTCTGTGGGGATGGAGGCTGATCCCATGTCAGCTCTGCACAGATTTACTGCTTTCTCAAAATTAATTGGAACAGAAGGGACCATTTCCATATGTTGCTCCATCAGTGCTGCTCGGTTTTGGGCTGAAAGGATTAACTCCAGAGGGAGCACTGCAATTTCATCTTAGTCGTGGTCCATTTGTTTCCCTTGGCCCTTCTGCTGAGACTGCCAAAGATGCCAGACAGGATATTTCTGAGATGTGGGTGTTTATCTTCTCTTAGTGGACCAAACAGCAACTTATTTCAGGAAACCAATCCAGCAACTCACAATTGCTTCTTGTTCCAGCAAATTCAGCCTCACAAGGCAAGAGGTGAAAGTGCCTGATGGTGCCATTAGAAACCTTTGGGTTTCCTCGCTCCTGAATGCCTGTTGAGCAAAACTGTGCTATAGAAACATGAGAGATCTCCATTGGGCAGGGGAAGGGAGTCAAAACATGTGCCAAAATAATCTCAGTTATTTGCTCCTGCCACACAGCTACAGGCTGTATTGAACCACTCCTCCATGGCACAGTGGGATGCTCAGGGCTGGGAGCTCTGTTCCAGAGGCTCCTGGTGGCTCCATGGAGCATGACAGAGAGCTCCCTCACAAAAATACTTACAAATAAGAATTGCCAACACTTGTTTTTTTAAGCTTCTTTTCATGCTTCAATTTTCTTTCTTCTTAACCAAGCAGATAAACATCTACACACATTTACCTGTGCCTAAAAGCGCCTGACTCCAGGGCAACACCAGCTTGCTTGTCCAAGGTTGATACATGCCAAAATAGTGATTCACACTCTGTGCAAGAAGCCACAGAGGAAGGGTAGAGAAATGTACATTTGCTGTAGGAGTGGCTGTATTTGTGCCATGCAGCAGCCTCCAGATATTCATGAAGACTTGAGTGTGACCTTTCCTTTTCTCAGTCCCCTTTGCTGGACAGAAGAAAAAGAGTAATCCAAAGAGCAAGTGGAATGTAACAGAAGATAATATCCACAATACTTGCAGTAATGCGTACAGTGTCAATGGGCTGGAGGAATGGGGTACAATGACTGTGGATCTCGCCTGGCCTAAATAAAAAGATGCTCGTTATCCTGAAAGGAAATGCCACTTAGGAACGATAAGGTCATGCTGCACAGGGAAGATAAATGTCATTTCTCTACACCGCAGTGATGGTCTCACCTACTGTCTTCAAAAATGGACCTAAACAGCAAAGCAATAAAAAGCCTGTAGAATTAGCCTGGGACATTATTGTTTTGAGAGCGTAAAATCACTCATCTAGAGCTCTTTAGACATGCTTTCCTAGGAACACTTCTATATGTGTACACGTGCATTTACATTGTGCCTTTTGGGAGTAATAATACATGAAAATAATTAACCAACACTTTCAAACAAGCTTGGGTGTGTTTGGTACCACATTTGTCAAAAGAATTCAAGACTCACCATGTATTTTATACAGCTGTACACATTCCCAGGAATTAAATCCATCTGCATAGGTAGTTTTGCACTCGTCACAGGCCCCCCCCAGGCAGCCTCTGCCAAGCACAATGAGCAGCTCTAAATAAATACCATCCATAATGCCAACAACTTCTCTCTTTTCAGCAGCTCTGTGGGCTGCCATGCTGCAGCTGAGAGACAATTAAGTACACTCAGATGATCTTTAAGCACACAGTACAGAGCAATTCCCTCGGAGCAGGAAGGGCAGCATCCATCCCCTCCGAGCCGGAGCAGCACTGGGGGCTCCAGGGAGCTCCAGCCCAGGCCCTTTGAAGAAGGGGTGACTCATTTCAGCACTCTGCAAGTGGAGGGCTTCTGCCCCTTCACACCCACACGTGTGCAAGGCAAATAACTGATGAACATTAGTCACTGCTTGCATGGTCCCACCTAGAGGAACAGGGGCTGCCTCTGCAGACATCACTCCTGCTGTCCCTATCACCTTCCTTCATGCAAAAGGCCACAGAATGCTTCAGAAACCAGCACCTTATTTTGCCAAGGTGGAACTAGATCCATGGAGGTCAAACAAGCACACACTTTATCTCAGTATTTGAGATATCAGGGGGCTCATCTATCCTAAGGCTGCATTTTTCACTAATGAAATGACCTATTATAAACCAGAAAGTGAAGAATTCTGCATCCATAAGTTAATAAAACTGAGAGTACTCAGAATAGAATTGCCAAGGGTAGGGCTGGTAAAAACTATCTTAGCAATAATACCTACCCAACAAAGATCACTGGTTTAGGGTCTGTGCCATCAGGTCAGTTCCCAAATGCACTGCACAGCCTAGATTTTATGAAAAATTCAGAGTTTGTGGGTTCTCAAGAAATACTTCAATAATTAATACAGATACAGACACTCATCACTTCTTTGTGTATATAAATAATGTACAGTGGTAACCTTTATACAAAGCAGCCTCAAACCCTCTCCCATTATGCATGATATGCTACTTAAAATAACCTCTACAAAGTAATGACACTGTTCATGTTTATGGTTACTGAATATCTCACTGGGCTTTTACACACCGTTAATACCATAACAGGTAATCTTTCAAGCTTCTTATTGATTTCCTTTAAAAATCAAAAGTATTTAGGTTTAGCAACTCTTCCAAGAATCAGCTTCCCAATGATAATGAACTGTTTCTACAATTCTCCGAAAAGAAGCGAAGTCGATGCCACAAAAACGCACATTTGGGAGTGTGGAACACAGGCACAGGAACACAGAAGAGATAAAAATCTATGTCTTAAGCCACGACTCAGTTCTGTTTTTAATGTGAGCTTGAACACAACTAGAAATCTGAGCGTACATGTGTCAAAGCTGCAGCCATTAGAGCCGTTTAAACAAATTGAAAACATAAATCACATCAGTATGTCAAATCGATGTGCCATGCATTTCATAGCCATGATACTGTCACCACAGCTGGATTCATGGCACGTGTGTTCTACAGCACTGCCTGTTTTATTAAACAGCATAAATAAAATTCAAAAGAAAAATGTTACAACTTGCATTACAGGGAGATTGTGGCTTTCTCTACAACTTCGGACTTTCAGTTTGTTTTGCTGAAAAGCTTTTAGCACAATCAAAGCACATTTGACATTAACACTGATTAAAGCAAATAGATAAATTGCAAAGCCTCTGAGAAAGCAGAATTGTTCCGTACAATTTACCTGGACCACCCCTGAACAGAGAAGATCTATATCAACAGTTTAGTTTTTATTCACAGCATGGTGGGAACTGCTATCAGCTGGGTTTTTCACTTACTCTGCTCCCAGCCTTATCCAAATATTAGTAGGCTGGTCACATTGAAGTGCAAAAGAAAAAGAGAAAAATAAAGAGAAATCCAGGCACCTTCCTTTGAATTCTGTTCACTGTTTTGACTGGCAATGGTGCCGTGCTCGAATTCATGACCTTAACACAAGCCAGGCTGAGGAAATGGAGGTGCTGCAGCCTCTGGACAACCCAGGCCATGGTGAAAGGCTGGGTGAACAGATGGGAACAAACAACAGTTCACAACGTGGAGAAGTACTAAGGGTGAACAATTATGGATATTCTGAAACAAAACAACTGCAATTGGCACTTGCATTTAGGCCCCATTCGACAAACTGCTCAGGCACTATGCTGAACCAGGCTTTTTAGACTAATTAGTTCCCTGAAGAAACACCTCTTCTACTGCATGTAATGAAGGCCAAAATAAAGAATCAATGGGCCTCAAAAAGAAAATCAAGACAGCAACTACTGTTGTTCTAATTGCCACAATAACCAAAGTATTAAGTGCGTTAAAATGGATCTTATAATCCTTGCAAACTGCAAAGAGCAGGAGTGTTGGGATCCACAAGAGCATGGGAACAAGCTTCTGTTGGTGTTGTTTTCTCAAAGCACTTTTTCTGTTTATATGTTGTAACTATTTGGTAACAGGATTTCAACAAAACTCTGTAGCTGGACCCCACAGAAACACAGAGGGCACAACTGTGCTGAGCCTATGTGGAGGCTCCACAGGAAACCCTTGGAATCTTTACAGGATGTTTTTAAACAGAAAATAATCATTAAAAATATAATTCACTTTTACAGGTCACCATCATCGTGAATTAAAAGATGACACAAAAACACTTACAACTACATACTTTAAATCTTAAATTATGCAGAGATTATGCAATTACTCTGAAATGAAACACTACAAATCACAGAATTCAAATCCAATGATTATAAAAATCAACAAATCTCAACAAGTTCAGAACATCTCAAGACTCCCAGACAAGAGCTATTTAATGCCATTAATACAACTCAAAGTTAGGGAACAGGTAAAATTTCCATGTAAAACATTATCCTGATGTGTAATTTTAGCTTTTACATTTTGTCAGAAGACATTTATTTCCTTTCTGCGCAGAACTTCTTGGTTTCCATGGGCTGTTAAAGCTTTCATTGGTGTGAGGAGGTGCCTAAGTAGCAGTTCTAACAAACAGGAGACATTATTGGCCTGAGCCTGATTGAGTCACCGATAGACTTCAAAAGGGGTAAGAAGCACTGGCCTGAGAACCCCTCTGGGAAACATAACCTGAACAAGCCCAGTTTCTAGTTTGAAGAGAAACTGGTCAATCCTGGCCAATTCTCCCATTTTCCCAAATTTTACCATTCCTAAAGAGTCAGGCACCAAAACATTTATCTGGTGGCTGAGCCACACGAACACGACCACACACTTCGGGAAACTCTGGGTTGGAAGTGCTCTGGAGAATGCAGCACTGCCTCCATCCCATCAGCTCATTCCAGAAAGGGACCATATACCTTGGAAGCTGTTGGGAAACTTGGACCATTCCTGCCCAAGGCAAACCAGCTGTGTGGCACAGCAGTGACATGGGCTGTACCTGCACAATCCACACAGATCAGATCAGCGTTATCTCAAATCACCACACTTTCCAGCCTGGAAGAGATTCATAGAGGTTAAATCTCCAAATTAAACACAGAAAGCAGTTTGTCCTAATGTTGAATGTTTTTCTAACGTTGCTAAGAAAACCAAAATTCTGCAATAGTGCAGAGCAACACTGGAAAATGGTGCAAGCTCTAGAGGAACTTGCCCAGCAACCTCTCTACTGCCTCCCATCCATCCCTCCATGCTGCCTGCAGCTGCAAGTGATGGAGACCGACGTGAGAACACACTTCTAACTCTTTCAAAGCCTTCCTTTTGGAAAGCTGGAAGCTATCTGTTCCTAATCCATTCCCCAAAGATACTTAATTTGCCTCTGTCTTCTGCCTGAGAGGGAAGAGACATGTCATCACTGCTCTGCCTGTGCCCCAAGTCAGCCCCTGCTCCCCAGATGCAGGAGGGGATTTGCACCACACTGCACAGAAGTTGCTCTTTGCTGTGGATGGAGCCACTGCTCCCACTCCAAACATATTCCTGCTTCCTCCTCCTCAAGCCATCTAATCGCAGAGCCTGTATCTCTCAGCACAGGCATGCAGGCTCTCCAGTGTAAAGCATTTTAAAGCTCTCAGCATCGCATGAAACGCTCTCCCCTGCTCTATTGTGGTAAATATGACTCATAACTGCACCTCAGTTATCAGCTCTTTCCAATACATCACTAAGAAATAACCCAATTTTAAATCTTCTGTAGGAATTTAGACACAGTTCATCTGTTTCTCATGTTTCCTATAGGCAGGGACATCTGAAGCTAATCCAAATTCCTTAGGTCAAACCTCTTTTGTGCTTGGTTATTCATAACACCACCAGAAGAGGCTATGGGAGGATTTGTTCATACCAAGAGCATTTTAAGTGGAGCATTGTTGGGAAGAAGGGAAAATCTTTCTGTTGCTGGCACCTATCAATCTGCCAGGGCTGAAGTAAGTACTTAGAGCCTGAGTACAAGAGCATTCCCACATCCTCTGAGCATCAAACCTGGACAGCAGAACAGTCTCACCTAGGCTGGGTGTGCTTCCTGCAGGCTGAAGCACTCAGCCAGCTGAGTCCACCCTGAACTCCCTGCACTGCTAGCACAGGTGATTGCTTACATTTATCATTACTGCACATCTTTACATTAGAGAGTCAAGATGTGACCCAGCAAGAGAACAAGGGGCACAGCGTCACTGACTGCATCTACACCAAGAGTGTGACTTTCAGCAAGAGGTGACAGCAATGACAATTGTCTACCCCTGTCCTTACTGCACTCAAAGTGAGCGCAGCAGAGCTGGAAAATGTTTTTCTGTCCATGCACTTCAATGTGCAGCCAAGAAGTGAAAGCGTCCTTGAGGCTGCTAGTTGATTTGCAGCTGGGGGTATTTTCCTGGGGGCTTGTCTATAAGGCAGCTTTTCACAGACTAGAGAAGTTGTGCTAGTTAATGATTCACCCTATGCAAGCTGGTGACAGGACATTCTCATTCCTGAGAATGATGGAGGTTGCTTCCAGTTAGCTGTGGTCCCTGGGAACTGCTGACTTAAAGCCATTCTTAAACTGTCAGAGCATCCACACACTAAAAATAGCTGCAAAAATCTCCCTGTAGCGAAAACAATGTTGGCTTGTGCAGAATATCTCCAGTGTAAGGAAGTGCCATGGACCGCTTCTCTTGATCAATTACTGACTTTCAGGACAGATCCAAAATGAGGAATCTCCTCAAAAAAAATCAAGAGCAACTAAGTTTTAAAATCTAGTTTGACCAAACAAAAACTCTCAGATACACAGAGACAAGATCTGCTGCAACATCAATTAGTTTTAAGAGTCACTGTCCTTGCAGAGGGCAGGGTCTGTCACCTTTAACAAATCATTAAACCTCTTGGTGACTTGGCTTCCTCATTTATATGATGATTATTTGCCAGGTGTTCTCCCAAAGCACAGCCACTGGCAGGTGTAAAAGGGAGGGGAGGAAACTAATGACTCACTGACTCAATAAGGTCACTCAGGTCTGGAGGAAGATGAAACACGTGACATAACAGAGAACCCAAGATAATCCATTTTGCAGGACTGCCAGAGAACACAGGCCTGACCTACTCTCCTTTAGCAAAGAAAAACCAAATGCAAGGGACCACAGTGGTTCCTGGGAAGGCTCGAGTCTGCCAAGAGATGCCAAAACATTTGGGTTCAAAGTGCTATTTCGACAAGGTGTTTGCTTTGTCAGAAGATGATGTTCAGCCCTGTGACTGCTTCAGCAATCAGTGGGAGCTGATGCGTGGAGCATCTCAGCACCATCTCCAGGGAGAGCCTGTTCTCTCCCACGAGCCACGGATAAGATGCTACAGTGACAGCAGAAGTCTGGGCAAGTGAAACATATGCCATTCTGGAGTGGCAGGAAAGCTCTAGTGAATCCAATTTGCTCCTTATGGACATCCAAAGTGAGCAGAGTAATCATCTCACTGCTTCTTAAACTTGTCACTGAGCAAAAAAAGGTTGGATGGCAGCAGAGAGGTAAAGAAAGGAGGCAGGAGAAACCTGAAAATTAAAACAAACTCCTCTGTACCTTGCACACATGGGAGGAAACATCTCTGTAAAGTTCCCATCACCACAGAAGTCCCTTCTGCTGTGTAAAGGAGCAATCTACCTTTGAGGGGGAGAGGAAATATGGCAAAGGAGCAAGATAAACACAAAGCGTGGATCAAAGGGAAAAAAAAAAAAAAGGCAAAAAAAGTGAAAAAGTGCTGATGGGGGAAGCTTGGTGAAAGACAAGGAAGAACTGTTAGCTGCTCAAATTAACATTTTAATGCATTCACCGTAAAATTTAAGCACTTTAAGCACTGGGGTGGCTGCTGAGTAAACCCCCTTCTCAAGGAGCAGATTGGTGACTTAACAGCACAAAATCAGCAACATCCAGGTTTCACCATCAGCAGATGCAGTGCAGTTATCAGGGGCAGATAATGCCACAATATTTGGTCAATGAGTTTTGAGGTCACCAGCAATGCCCGTGATGGCACAAAAACACAGAACATATGGCATTTGGTGTGCTGAAACTGTCAGACTCAATTAACTGATTAGAGTACATATGGTGTTCACAGACAGGGGAAATCTCTCAATGTAAAAGATGCTGGAGACCATTGAAGGTGTCAGCATGAGTCTTCCTTGCAAATCTCTCTTCATTAAAGTTTCATATGGAGCCAGGAGTGTTGTAATAAAATCACTATTAATGCAGTTATATTTATGATTATCTCCCTTTTGTGCAGCTGGATTTAACTTTTCAAACACTAAACTCCACATCAAAGCTTTTTCACAGGAGCTGCTGCATGCACAGAAGCTTCTTTTTGTCATGTTTACCTCGAAATCAGAAGTGATGAGAGCTAAGGTGGTAAAAGTTAACCAAGATTGGTCAGAAAACTATAAATGTGACCAGTATCAAAACAAAAATTCACTCTGCCATAGAAATACAGTTACAATTCTGTGAAAGTATTTATAACAGGCTGGCAAAGGACAAACTCATTCCCTCTCCAGTTCCAAGACACACTTTTAAAAAAGATAGTGAGTGACACTTCATCAACCATGTGAAATGGGCTGACACAGCCTGCTTGCTTTTCCAGCCACCATTTCAGATGATGCTTTTCTTTGCATCTCTCCATGCTTTACATTCAACACTCAGTAAAATGCTTCCTTGAACCTCTCCAGCCACATCAGCCCTGTGGAGTGGGGGGCTGGGCTGGGGGCAGGCAGCTCTGGGGAGGAGAAAGCAACTGCTTGTCTGTATGCTTGCATGTCCATGCATTACAGACCCAGCTTTTCTCATACAGCATCAGTGAAGCGGACTTAAAAAGTTCCCCACCTGCCTTTCTTTGCCTTCCAGTCCTCTGCCCCATCAGGCTCTGACAGTAGTGGTTCTTCTGCAGCATCACCTCTGAAATGATCTGGGATCAAAGCATCCTGCTGTATCCCAGTTTCTGGAAGGTGCCTGTAATCCAGGTGATGTCTGATGCAGACAGTGCAGTGCTCCCAGCAGCTCTCCTGCCCAGCAAGGGCTGGGGCACAGCTCCCTGTGTCCCCTAACTCCATCCTCCCAGCAGACATTAACCCTCACACACAGCCCCCTCCAGAGCTTGCACACTCCTCTCACATTCCCTGTGCTCTTTTAAGCAGCTGCCCACTTCCATTTGCACACCCAGCAAAGGACCTACCTGAGACCTCATCTCCCTAATGAGTTAAAAGCTGTTGTCTCAGCCCAAAATCTTCCCAGTCCCACACAGCTTCCTCCTCTCTCTTACTGTATTATCTCTATCACTCCACCTTAACCAGAGTTTCCTGACTGCTGCTCAAATGGATGGAGAAATCTCTCTTTCCAGAGTAAGGAAAAGCCCCTGTTAAGAAACTCCCTTTTTCCCCCTCTGTGTTATGTCAGAGGTGGGTTGCTGGTAACAGATTTGGGCAGCCAGAAGAAACAAGAAAAAATGAAACTATTAAGGGGTTCTCTTCTCAGAGATTTTGTTAAATTAAGTGAAAGATTTTGTTAGAGTACTCTGTAGCAAAGATTTAAAAAAAAAAAGGGGGAAAAATGTGATAAAAAAATCAGAGAGGACAGACATGGTTCATGGTGCAAATGTTAAGATTTATGAATAAAGCTGAAGGGCAGAACCCCCCAAATATAATACAGGAGGATGATTTACCTTAGGCCCTTCAAGGGCTTTTTTAAACTCCAGAAGCTCCTGGACCACAGCAATACCTGGAGCCTCCCCAGCAGTGCTGGAGCACACAGGGACTGTGTCCCACTGTCTGCTGGGTGTGGGCATCACTGTGAGTATCCACAGCAGCACATCCCCTGCTAACAGGTGATCTTCCTTGTTTCCCACACTTCAACCATCCCAGCCTTCCAAAAATGCCAGCCAGACCTTTTCAGCTCAGGTCCATCACTGCCCTCTGCAGCTGCCCCAGGCCTCCCCTGGATCTGTCTGGAGTAGCTGGGCACCGGTTGCTTTGCTGCCATGGGCACGATGCTCCCAGGTGAGCCCTCCTGGTTCTCCCTGCTCCTCCCCAGCTGCCTGTGTGCTGCCCTTCCCAGCCCATCCACACCAGAGGCTCCCAGAATGCTCCAACCCTTCTGCCACACTGATTTAAACACGCTGAAATTCCCTTTTCCCTCTCTCCTCACCCTCCTACAGAGGCTGTTTCTGCCGCATCTCAAACAACTAAGGCTCCAAGGTGCCTCATCCCAGCAGTCTGCTCTGTTTGTGAGCTGAGTCATGCAGGTGTCAACATTTCCAAACCTCATGGGGAGGCTCAGCAGAGTTGGGAGGGTGCAGAGCATTAAGTGAGATGTTATTAATAGCTGCCATCGACCATCTCGGCAGCTTTGATCTACTGGCAGCTGAT
>NW_008238321.1:8851075-8913140 GCF_000691975.1 Corvus brachyrhynchos | reverse complement strand
AGCTGATTCCAGCTGCTGCTCCTGATGATGAAGCACCAGGGGTCCTGCCTGTACCTCAATTTCCCTTTCCAGTTTCCCAATTTTTACTAGAACAACACGCTTTCCCCCAAAATTTCAAAACAGATGGGATTCAGCAGCCAACACTGCAGTCAGAAAGGCAAACACAATCAAGCTGAAGTGTAAAATTTTACTTTGTGAGGAAACTATCAGGTCTTTGAATCCTGCTTCTAGCAAAGTCTTTGAAAGGCTTAGAGGTTGACATCACACACAACAAACCTCCAGAGAACACAGCTCCTTTCTGAAATTTTCCATGTAGCCCTTAATCCATATCCATGAAAATAAACTTAGAATTTGTTCCCTATAAATAATTAAAGGAGTATAACCAAATTGTTCCCATACTCTTCCATGCTTTCATCTGAAGAAGAAAAGATAATTTACTATTGCCTGAAGACAGCACACCTGACATATTCAAGGAAACAATTCAGAAAATCTCCCTGCAACAACCTAGAGCCACTGTTGGGAGCAACTAAGGAAGCAGGATAAAATAGCCACCTATCCCTTTATGTCAGCATCATTTAATCCTGCTCTGTCTGCTGGGAAGCAATACAATGTTCAAAAGACAAAATAGACAAACATTCCAAGGCAGATGAATTCAGGCAAATTTCCATTTTATCTGGTGTTACCAGCTAACTTCTTTACCAGCTTGCCCAAAACTTTGCAGAATTCATTTTCTGCGAAACAGCAATGAAATGGATCTGCACCAGGACACTGATCTACACCACATTGTGCTGTTCTAAGGATTTAAAGATCACTGGAGCCAGTACTGCCTGAAGTAAGTCCCCATCTCCCAACACAAGGAAAGAGCATTTTTAAAGATGCCAGAAACAGCAGTTTTGTGCAGAGTGAGACAACTCTATGGCTTGAGCATGAACCCAAGGAGCAATTTCTACCAGTCTACTCCAGTTGAGTTATAGCATCTAAATTGACATGATAAGGGAATTAGACATGAAGAAAAACTCACATACTTATAACTATTGTAAAGCCTAATGTAATAAAACTGCCAAGCTTTAAGGACACAGACATATTCAAAGTATTTCAACTCATCACCACAAAGCCCATTCCACTAAGAACAACAGAAGGGAGGAACAATTTGGCTGATGCAGGTTAACATTTAGCTCACCACAGTCACATTTCAGATTCCAAATTTTCAAAAAGAGAACTAAAGATAATATAAGAATGCCTTTAAGAGATACTTCTACCTTTGGACAGAATGGTTTTCTTTCTTAGAGAAAACCTAGTAAAAAGCACTTAATAGTGACCAGAAATCTGGGGTTTTCAGGCCTAACGTCAAGAAGTGAAGAATTTACAGCAAACACATACTTTACTTCTTCAACCCTTAAGTAAAGCTGTTGTAGACACAAGTGGCTTACTCTGTACAGAAGAGCCTTGATTACACATGTGATAGAGTGAATCCCTTTCACTACACCACAGAAGACCCCACACCCGCTACCCCTTCACTTCCCCTTAACCACAACCCTTTCACCACAGGGAGTGGTTGTCCCTCCAGCCATGCAGTGCAGCACAGCACACTCAGCACACCCAAAGATGATTATTCTTGGCTTCTGCCAGCTTCAGCTGCAGAACAATAACTCTTGGCTCTTATTGATCCTGGAATTTCGAAGCACGAACATCGCAAATCTGGCTTCTGCAAGAGCAGATCCCATCACCAGGCAATTCAATCTTGGAGGTCTCAACTCCTTCACCCCTGGGGTTAGAGCAGGATGCTGCTTTATTACCTCCATCTCGGTGTTGTGAGCATGCAGCTTCTGCACCATGTCCTCGGCCTCGCGCATGCGCCGGCTCAGCTGCGGCGAGTGCTCTGCCGGGGTCAGCTCGCTGTCATACGACTCCAGGATGGCCCGCATTCCATCGCGCTCCTGCCAGGAACAACAGCAAAAACTTTCAGGGATAAAGCCTCTAAATGCCCTCCCTGCCAGGAACAACAGCAAAAGCTTTTAGGGATAAAGCCCCTGGCCACGCTCCGAGGAGAACTTTCTACATTTTTGCCCACTCTTCTTTTACGCGGCAACTCAACTCTGAGGGATGTACACTCATCATCTTCACATCAGCATCAAGGCACAGACGGACACACAGTTCTAATACGCCGCTCCAGCTGCGGCGAGTGCTCTGCCGGGGTCAGCTCGCTGTCATACGACTCCAGGATGGCCCGCATTCCATCGCGCTCCTGCCAGGAACAACAGCAAAAACTTTCAGGGATAAAGCCTCTAAATGCCCTCCCTGCCAGGAACAACAGCAAAAGCTTTTAGGGATAAAGCCCCTGGCCACGCTCCGAGGAGAACTTTCTACATTTTTGCCCACTCTTCTTTTACGCGGCAACTCAACTCTGAGGGATGTACACTCATCATCTTCACATCAGCATCAAGGCACAGACGGACACACAGTTCTAATAAAATAAATGTTGCTGCTGTGAAGACTGAAAAATTAGACTGTCTTGTGTCTATAAAACCCCATACCCTTTGCAGGAAAGCAATATGCAGACACTCTAACAAGCAGATGGCAACTGAAAACAGAGCCTGCCTAGAGACACTCTTCTAATTCAACATGGCTGAATGGGTTTCCTCAGCAAAATATTTAGTGTTGTACTTGACATTTTTCCTGCCAGAGTCTCAGCAAAGAAAGAACAGAATTGTCACAACAGAAATGAAACAGATTTGACATCGAACAAAGTGGCTGAGAGCAAATATCCTCAAAATGGTATCTGACTTATCACTTGTTAGATGCTGCAACACTCAGTGCTTGTAACAAACATTTTTTCAGAGGTTAATGTCTGGCAGACTGTGTTTGGCTCACTTCTCTATCTGCTGGCAATTATAACCAGGCATTTGCAGAGAAAGACAAACAGAAGGATCCTTCTCCCCTCCCTGAGAACGGCTTCTCAACTATAAGGCTTGGGCTCAGAGCTAAATGTAAAACTTTTTGTGTGGGGTCCTGGCTGAAGTATTCCTAATGCTTTCCCAGCTTCAGACAGCACCTAATGCCTCCCTCCAAGGCACTGATGGAGAAGAAGAATGGGGACAAAAGGAAAATTTCAAGAAGTCAGGTGTGTTTAAGGAGGTTACTGGTTACACTGCAATATGCACACAGGGATACAAAGGTTATCTCCTCGTTCCAAACCTAAAGGCCAAATACTGAATGTGGATAGCAAGTGTCCATGTGGCAAGGGAAGGAACATTGAAATTCAAGGTGTGACAGCAAGACTGGGGGCACTGCCAGAGGTACAGTGTGTTCAGAGCATGTCATGGACTGAAAGGTCAGCCAAGATAGTTGGGTTGGTCAGCAGGTAAAAGGACGCCAAGACCAAAGGACAGCCTGGGGCTACAGGAACTGGCTTAATAAAATTATAAAGAAAGACAGGTTTTAACATAAATAGTACCAGCAGCTATTACCAGCTCCTAGCCCAGATTTGACTGAAGAGAAATATACTTTTCCAGGGAAACAGTTTTGCCATAGTTTAGAATTGTTCATCTGACAGACATGTGAAAGGAAATCCACGTTACTGAAAAAGAAAACCCAAATGCAGCCACACCTGCCTTGTGATGAACTTGTTTAGCAGAGAGGCAGCAGGACAGGATCTCTCCATCCTCCTCTTCCCCCTCCAGCACCCACAGCATCACCCAGTCTGCCCAGCACACACTCCATAAGGCAAACTGCTTTTGCTCAGGAGATGAATTCCATTCCCCATTTACAGCCAAATCACTTTCTAGAGCACAGAAGAGAACATAATGACAGCATTTAGTGAAGGTATTGGTTTGAGCTTTGCATGTTGTTGCAATTAGATTTGCAATTACAGCATCCTCTCTCCTTCTCTGCTCTCCAAGCTGCTCCGCTGTCCTCATTTTCTCCTAAGCATCTTTCATCCATGTGATAACTTACCACTGCTATGTTTCTCCATTACAGCAGGGGCAGTCCCAAAATCCTTGGTGTTTTTTCAAAAGCAAACAGGACCCCTGGCAACTCCCACCACACTTGGCTTCCAATTAATTGCTGAACATGAGGTCATTTGAGTCATCCCCATCAAGATCCCAGCAGCTCCCTGGGCTGTTGAGCTGCAAGGAGGACAAACTCCAGCTTTCATGTGAGCATGGGAAAACTGCATGGGAGCACAACCAACCCTACAGGCTGCCTTTTCCCCTAAAATCAACTACAGCCCTTGCCCTTCAAAGCATCTCTCTGAAATGAAGAGTAAACTTCTCAAGAAAAATCACACATGGTAAACACAGCAGAAGCTGTATTATAAAAAAAAAAAAAAAAAAAAAAAAAAAAGGTGCTGAAAAGCTGAACTAAAGGGTGGCACAATTAAACACTTGATCCTGGAGTTTACTTATCCTCTTTAATTATTTCTAAGTATTAATACTGTTAGTGAAATCAATTCTCAGCTTCCAACAAGTGGTCCCCAGCTCCATTTTTTAAATTTCTCCCCATCAAGAGCACTTATTGAAAGCTTTTTCCCCGCTCCTAAAGATCTTGTTAGTTTGGCAGGAAACAGAAGTTCTTGTTGAAAAGTCCTCTGTCTAAAAAGATTCTCTAAAATGTAATCCTAATTTAGTAATTGCTGCAGTATTTCCTCATTCTTCACGACCCATCAAAATCCTCCCAAGGCATTTTCAGATGCCCTTTCTAACCTTATTCTAATACAGCTGCTTTGCTGCTTCCTATCTGGAGAGTATTCATCAGAATTACTAAAAAGCAGTTCCTCTGGGAATTTCCAAAATTTACCCAGCACAGGGTAAACCTCTGCTAACTCACCATGGCCCTACCCTGGCACAATTCCAGGTGCTCTTCACCTTAACCAGTTTTAAGTCAACACCCGAACAGAGATGCAGCTCATTCCAAACATGCCCTAAATGCAGAATAATAATCTTGATGTTCATTATAAACATAGGAAATTAATGCCCTACAGCAAACCCTGGTGCTGCAGCTTGCAGCTGTGTTTGAGGAGATGTAAGTTTGAAAAAGAGGAAGGATAGTGATTTTTTTCAAAGGTTGAACCGTTTCCCTTCCTTCTGCCAGCACCAGCCCATTCATCAAATAAATATTCCTCCTACTATTGCATAAGTAACTAAGAAGAAAACACATTTTATAATTTTAACCAGAAACTAGAGCTAATCTCTTGGAAATGTGCTATGGGAAAGAACAGGATGGCACCTCTGCAAAATGCCACCCCTAAGATGAAGCTTCTCCCCATTCCTCCCACCAGCTCCTCTACTCCCTCTGTGTAAAACCAAAACTTGACCTGGCTGACAAGCATCTTGAAGCTCAAAGAAAGTCCCTTTCTGCAGCCTTCACACTTCAGAGTGGTTTAGAAACATTAAGTGGGCTCGTTCAGGATTTGTGGTTTAATTTTAGGGAAAGGCCTGAGAAGGGCTCACGTAAGCACCATCATCACCATCACTGCAGCCACCACCACCCAAGTCACTACAGCACTGCACATCACAGGGGCAGCCCACAGATACCTGCAACTGAGGAGCACCAGAGCCTGGGTATGGGAAGCAACTGAACAGTAAAACATAGCCAAAAAACCATAAAAAGGTGTCTGACCTTATACACATACATATAAGTTCAGGCCCTTCTACTGCTGCTGCTCGTTAGCCCCTCTTCAAACACACACACCCCCCATTCACCACAGACTTTCTAATTAGTTGAAGAAAAGAAAAATCAATAAGAAAGAAATTAAAGTTACAAATCTAACTGAAGTCAGTCACACACCCAGGGAAAATGTGTTCCTGGGGTAAAGTTTATCTAGTGTCATAATTTTATTGAAATCCTATATCTTCCTATTGACTTTTATCCTTTCAAGCTGGATGCCAGAGTTATCATTATTAGAGTCTCAGTGTTGCTCGCAGGGCTGAGGTTTGAGGTGGCTTTTTTATTTTTTTTCCTTTTATAAACAAGCTGTAATTGTCTGGTTTATTGATCAATAAATCTTTCAACTGCCTCTCTTCACCCGCTCCTGTTCTGGTGGGTCTCCTGCACCGTTCTCTGCAAGAAAATATAGGGCTGTTGTTTTTTAAAGAACAGATTGTTTTGTCATTAGCAATGAGAGAGTGGGAATTGTGCCGGTCAGTTCCAATAATGGCTTTTTAATGACAGAGTCTAGTCACAGTAAAATCTGCTTTATTTCCACACGAGTGAACTCTGACTATTAATACACAGCCCAACGGCACAGCTCGCTTGCTCTCTCACTTCTGCACGGGTTAGAGCCTGGCAGAGGAGACCGACTCTGTACAGTGGAATCAGAATGATATTTCCCACTTGGAGCTTTTTTGATGGCACAGAAATATTCCAAGTATTACATCAGCTTTTTGTTCAATTAATGATAATTTTTGGGAATGTTAATAGGCTGCTTCATTATCAGAAATCAGTGGCAAGATTTCTTCCCCCCCCTTCATCTCCAGACTCCTAAATCCAAATTAGTAATAATAAGGGAAAATTTCAAGACTGAAGAAAGATATGGAGCTTCAATATCAAACAGATGCTATTTGCAATCAGGTATAATTTAGCTAACTCTTTCTTGTAAAAACACAAATAAAAGAGAGAGAGGACTGTGTAACACAGGTCTGGGCTTTCTTGCTTTAAACTCATATATAGAAAAAGGGAGATGGTAAGTGGGGCTTGACCAGATGTTTAACATCAGTAAAATTAGTGGGAGGCACAGAAATACAAACCAAAATATGCTTAGAAATAACTGAAGAATACTTAAATCTATTAGACTGTGTCAGGACCTATTGACAAAATACATTCTTAGGTTACTTAATAAAATTAATCACATTAATCTCTTGTCCATGAGCAAATATCCTTGAGGAACTCACAAATGGCAAGACAGCAACTGAAAATAGGACAGAGGAACAGACCCAACCTTTTAAAAGAAGGATGGAGGAGAAGATACAGACTCTGGCAATTATAAATCACTTCAATATTTTGGTATCTCATAAAATACTTGAAAAAAACATTAACAATCAAATTGCAAGCAGCTAAGAAGAATTAAGGACAAGAAACAATCAACTGAGCCTTAATATGAATAATATCAAAACAGTCTAATGTCCTTCTTTGACAAGTAAATTGTCTACTGAATAAAGGCAAATAATAAACGCGATAAATCTTAACTCCAGTGATGTGTTTATCAAAGAAGAGAATTACAATTCAACAACATCTCTGTAATTTGGAGGAATGAGTTTGCATCAGGGTGATGAAAATCACGGAAACAAAGCACACAGTGTCGTGTGGCAGCAGAGCCACCAGGCACCATGAACAGGCTGCAGCATCAGGGGGAATCTGCCTCTTTCCCAGAGCTCCCTGTTTGCACCCTCCTTATGGGAAACACATGCAGCCCTCTTCAGGCTCAGCAGGATGCAGGGAGATGCCCTGTACCCCACAGAAAAGCATTAACCAGGGAATGTGAACAGGGATGCTGACATCTAACAGGTTCTGCCCCAGTCTGAGGGCTGGAGGGATTGATAAGGGACTGATAAACTGTTCAGCCCTACTTTAGGAATAAAGCTGTGTTCAAGTCCTATTGCTTTATGGAAAGCGTAGGGGAAAAAGCAACAACCAAGTGACAGCAAAATGCAGGAAGCACCAGGCCTGCAGGGAGAGCTGGGGCTAAAGACACATTGGGTCAGACTTTGCTCTTATGGGAGCCACATCCCTCAGCTCCCTCTTGGAGCACTGCTAATTGGCACAAGAGCTGATGGACTCTTCCAGAACGAAAAGCCCAAGAGTTCTCAGCTAACAAAACCAGCAACAGTTAAGTTACCAGAAACTTCTCAACCCCTCCTTGCCTTCAGCAGCATCTATGATCACCAGAAGGAAAATGGTTCCCCTTCCTCTTACCACCCTCATCTTCCATACAAATCATCTTTAAACCAAAATTTTCTACTCCCAAGCCTACAAATAGCTTCCTTCTCAGCTGCAGCCATTTCCCAACATTTCTCTCCGTGGCTGACCTATTTTCACATTACTTTGCTAATCAGAACTGACTGCAGACACATATGTATACACACACCATTGACCTTCTACTCAAGACCTCAATTAAAACACCATTTACAAAAAAAAGCCTGTTAACTTCATAAAAATAAAAACATCCAGCAGATTTCTCTACCCTTGCACTGACAAGACCATTGAGAAACATTTTTTAAAATATCCTTAATTCTCAAATGTGACTGTCTATATATCAACCCTCTGCTTGTGTTTTTGCCCCTCAAGCCAATATAAAGCTACTGCAGGAATCTAAAGATGGATTTAACCTATAAAGAAGCCTTTCAGATGTGCTGTGCCCTACAACTAAGGCTTCTCCGAGAAAAATAAAATATTCCTTCTTTTGAAGTCTAAGCACCTCCATCCATGCCTAACAGGAATAGGCTGGGAGAGGTCAGAAAGGCTGATGGGCACAACCACAGGCACACAGCAAACCAGGAATCCCTGTCTGTCCCATCATCTCTCTGCAAGGGATGGTTTTCATCTGTTTTCTAACACTCTCATAACAGAGCCATTTTCTTGCTCAGAAAGTCAGGTTACCATTCAAGTTGAACAGCAACTTTCTTCCCAGGGCTGGAAGCCTGGAGAAAGCAGCCACCCAGAGAAACTGTGGTGGGAAGAGGACACAATCAGGCAGAGAACACGAGAGAGATGATCAAATACTCATTTTACGTGCCAGAACAAGGCATTCAGAGACACTCCTAGCTTCTCAGCCGTCCATTCTTAAATTTTGGAGAAACTCTGCAATCCCATTGCTCTCCTGGCCAACATTCAGCTGGCAGCTTTAAATGTACTCCTACAAATACCTGTGTATATCTTACATGCTCTTGTATTCCATAGGTTTTCCTCCTGATTTATAGCCCTCCCTTTCTAGCTCTTGTCCCTCTCCTCCAACACCTCTCTGCAGGGAGCTCAGCTTGCCTTATATCCTGGCAATGGACCAGAGCAAATAAATCCACTGTGACTCCTTTAATCCATCTCTGATAAATTTCCTGCTTACTATCTTCTGGAAAATTGTGCGTGGTCTCTGAAAGCCCCATTTTGCTTACAGCACATCCATATGCCAGCTGACAAGCAATCATACAACTGACACTGCAACAAATTAAATATTATCTGACTAAAATACCCCTGGGGTCCTCTTGCTTCACAGTGAGTTTAACATGTTTAGTTATGTTTCTTAGCCTCCTGCTGCTGTGAAATAATTGTATGATTTTTTCTTCATTTAGCTGCCCTCTACTGGAACACTCACTGCTGCCTGTCTCCAGAGTGAGCCTGCTTTTCTGTCCCAGTGTGTTTGTCATCTCTTCAGTCCAAAAAAACCCACGTTTTCCTACCATTTCTCACAGTCCCATTTGCTCAGGCAGTGGCAATCTTGTGTGTGAAGCTGCCTTATTCACCTGCCTCAGCACAGGGTCACTCACCATCTGACACTATGTGAAAAACAGTAATTTCTTTTTAAAAAACACCCAAAAAACCTTCAACATACCTTCTTCAACCTAGCCACTAGATTACCATCACTGCCAGAGGGAAAGCATACAGCTGACAAGGAAATGGATTCATCCTTACTTACTGGCAATACAAAGCTAAAGTGTTATTCACCTACTCAAAAAAAAGCGAAGAATCAAAAATAAGATACAGAAGAAAGTTTTTGTGATGGTGTACCGGTTTGGCCAAATTTAGAAATATATCCTCTGAGAGAAGGCACAACCACCCCTCCCCCACCAGGTTCGGGAAAAAAAATTTCTGGGCATAGGCAGCGATATGGGATACACATCATAATGTCACCCCAAGACAGATGGGTACATGAGATTTTTATGCTGCCAGTCTTGGCAGTGCATAAAAATTCACCCCATGTTCATTCCTTACCCTCAGATTTCTTTTCCCTCTTGTCTACTAAGTAACCCAGATACTGGCCTCTAAAGCTCTTAACAGCCAGTTTCCTGCAGTTTCAACCACTTAAATATCATTAACTTGGGAGAAAAGTAAACTGAATTGTGCTCAAAGCCCATGCTATTATCTCTGCAAGAATGAGGAGGAATGGCCCCACCACCTGGGCTCTGCTCCTGGGGTATTTGGGCTGAGACAGAACTGCAACAGGGGGAAAAGCTCTCACATCACATTTTGAGGGGACCAAAAAAAAAACAAAAAAAAAAAAAATCAGACCGAAGTTCATCGTTAAATATCATTAACTTGGGAGAAAAGTAAACTGAATTGTGCTCAAAGCCCATGCTATTATCTCTGCAAGAATGAGGAGGAATGGCCCCACCACCTGGGCTCTGCTCCTGGGGTATTTGGGCTGAGACAGAACTGCAACAGGGGGAAAAGCTCTCACATCACATTTTGAGGGGACCAAAAAAAAAACAAAAAAAAAAAATCAGACCGAAGTTCATCGAATCCACATCACATTCCATTGAACTCAAAAGTAATTCCTTGATCCCCTCATGATGTGTCAACAACTCCAGAAATATGCCAGCTGTGGCTTTTTGAAGAAGGCAAAGAAAAAGGGATTTAAGGTGATGCTTCAGAATATACATCACCTGACTGCTTTATTAGAAAATATTAATAATTTCCCATACTTTACTTAATTCATAAAACATTCCCTCTACTGCCTGCAGGGTATAAAAGATCAGTGATTCCAATCAGAGTTTCACAAAGTATACATCAAGTTATCTCCCAGGTCACCCATAGCATATCTGCATTCTCTCTATAAAGGATTCTCATGGCAGAGGGGACACAGCTCTTGGCCCTTGCAGCCCAGCAGTTCCTCCTTCAGAGAGCACACCAGGCAGAGAAGACTGAACTAAGCCTGGAATCTGGCCCCGTGTGCACCTTCCATACTGCATAAACCACCTATAAAGCAAAAGAATACTCAAGTATATTCTTCTTGAAACAGTAATAACCATAAAGGGTCATTTCACACCCAAACCATGCTCCCAGCAATGAAACTGGCCAGATTATTTAATCACACCCAGTGATTTATCCAGGGCAAAGCAATGATAAGCCTTTACTTTAAACTAAAATTCTATGCTTTCCTTGCATGAGGTCAAAACTGATTTTACATCATATATGTTTCCCATTACCTACATGATGAGGGTTCCATATTTTAACTTGTACCCTTTGAAAATATGAAAGATTATTTTAACACTACTGTCTTATAAAAGATGGAAACTGCACCAAGCAACACCTCTTGGGCTGTTTTTAATATCAGTTTATTCTCTCACCCAGAGCACAGCTCAGCCCACACCCACGGAAGATGTCTCATTAGCTTGATCAGGAATCACCTTCAGCGATTGCTCTCAGGCAGCAAGTGAGCACCATGAAGCTGGGCTGATCTTTAACCTTGTGACCTGCACTTCTGAAAGAGTTTTCTGCATTTGAAAAGGAAAATGTGCCACCTCAGTGCTCAGGACTGCAGCTTGTGAGCAGAGGTTTGCCATATGCTGGCCCTTAAATCCCATATAAACCTCAGGGCAGGCTGGCAGAGGAGCCTATAACCCACCCTTCTGTCTGGGATCCTGCTCCTCTTGAGACCCTGACGTGGTCAAGAACAAAACTGGATGTTTAAGAAGCAATTACAAAGACCACTTCAGGCAGGTACTTTACCAAAATTCCAGCTGCACCTTCACCTTGGGCTTGTCAACTCCAGAAACATGACACCTAATAAATACATTTGATAAACAGGCTCCCAGTGAAAACTCCTCCAGATACTTTTATTGATCATATAAATATCCAGGCTTTCTGAACCCTGAGAAACACCTGACCTTGCCAGTTTTATGGCGGAAATTAATCCCATTACTTTTTTCATTGCTTGAAAATGCATTTTCTTTTATCAGTTTTTAATTTGCCACCTTTCAGCTCCATTGAATATCTTTGTTGTTGCCTTGCACAGACAGGGAGAACAACTCGCAAACAACTTCTCTAAACCATTCATTCATTAGACTCTGTGCTTTCAAATTGTCACCTCTTCTTCAACAGCTTTTTAAGGTAAACAAGTCCAATCATCAGTTTTCCAGCTTGACTGCTTTCCCAGTCTTTCACACTCTCATCACCCATGTCTGACTGCTGCTCTCATTCCGCAGCATCTTTGGCTGAACTGGGTTGATGAGGAATAAGTGAAGAGAAACAGTGAAGATACAAAGTCCTGGGTGCCTTCCCCACCTCTCTGTGAGTAACAGGGGCGTCCTCACCCACTCCTGGCAGGGTCACAGCTACAGGACAAGATGCTCTCCCAAAAGCTGCTGAGCCAGGGGATGCCAAAAAAACCAGCAGAAACCTCCTCCATAACCCCCCCTCAACCACAGCAGGAGAGAACAAAAGAGAAGAGGATGCATCTCTACACCTGAGACAGAACCTCCAGTTCCTGTGATAAGAGCCCACACGTACAAATTTCCTCAAATTTAAACATTTCAGAACTGAAACTTTCACTTTAAAATAGCCTACTAGTTAGTAGAGTGAATTTTAACACTAGCTGCCACTCAGTGAACACCTTCCCTTTAGTATCACTAGGCACTGTAAAATTAATTCAGACAAAATGCCATTGCTTTCTTTTCTTCCTCTCCACTGTCTCTGCAATATTAAGTCAACAAACTCTTTCCTCAGAACTGCACTGACATCAAGAATGTTATGCTCAAACCATTAGACAAAATGTGAAGCACTGAAGTCATGCTTCATTAAAAACATGTGGAAAAATCAGTTTACCAGCAGAAAAACATTATTTAGGAAAATATTCATTATACACATCTGAAAAACAATTATGATTAAATGTATGACACCAAAACATTCATCAGCTGTTAATTAATATTTGACCACAATATTTGCATTTTCAACAAAACTACATTTCAACAAGGAACAGAAACACACTAACAAAACATCTCCTTCATTGCAAACTAAACCCTTTGGTTTGTTTTCCTAGTAATGAGCTGCCACATTTTGGAGAATGAAACAGACCATCAGCTTTTCTACTTCTGGGCACAGCTTCAAAGTGTACAGAATATGGTATAATCACTGAAATAGCTGGCAAACAAGAGACAGAGAGAAAAAGTCCCTCCCTGCCATGTAACATGCTGGTCAGTAGCAAACAGTTAATGATGGTTATCCTACTTCCATACTGCAACACATCCGCGCAAAACTTTCTGGATAATTTTAAGGGACTTTAGTTGAATTTTCGCCTTTGCTGTGTTCCACCTACCAGAAAGACAATCTAAGGACGCCCAACCCACCATAGGCAGAATTAAAGAATTTTGAGTTGGCAATCAAATCCTCAAGAAAACAAAAAGGTGAGAACAGACCCTTTTGCACAGCAATATTTAAGCACACAACACTCATTGCTACATTTGTCCCATCTCTGGAAAAATGTCCATTGTGATGTGCCAGGAAATACTATCAGAACAATTTTTCTAATTCTAAGTAAGTTAAAAGTCTAAAGTAAAGTCACATATCCGTTGCTATATTTGGTTCTTCTGCTTCCATTTGGAAAATACCACTATATTATTTTAAAAAATGCCTTTCAATAAACTTGGCACTCTCCTGACTTGGTACAATCTTTCTCAAATACACCTTTATCTTACCAGCCAGTGCTGTATGGGATGATGCCATTTTCAATGGAGTCTATTATCAGCACTAGGCAGACTCAGACTTGCACAACAGTTGAGGTCTGAAAGCTGCTCAAGATATTGTCCCTCCCCCAGCCTCCCCAGCTCTCCTGGTTTCCCCTTCTCTCCAGAAGCATATTCCCTGGAATTCTTCCAGGCAGGTTCATGAACAGATCAGACTCCCCTCTCCAGAAGACCAGGGCTGTGATCCTGCTATTGGCCTTGTTTCCTTCTCTCTGGAGTAATTTTCAATTATTTAACAGCATCCTTAAAATCCACTTTAGACTGTTTATAAAAACCCTCACAATCACCATAAAATCATTTGAATTGATTTGAATTTGGTGATGAAGGGAAGACAAAAGATAACAGGAACAGGTCACACAGCTGGAATTTCTGACCACCTGACAATCTCTCCCCCTCAACTTAGTCCAAAAAGCTGTTCCTATCTCATTTGCAACTATTACTTTTTAGACTTGTCCTTATTATTTCACCTTCAATAACAACATTTGTGAGCTTTACCATGTTCAAAGACAGCAGGACAACTGCATTGTTGTCAGTGCAGATCCAGAGATGCTGCCCATGGTTACTAACTCTCTTCAGCTTGTTGAGGGTAAAGAAGCACCCAAGAAGCAGCAAGTGATAAGTTTCTTCCTGTCTCCCTGTGCACATCAAGGATGCTAAACACACACACAAACAAAATCAACAAGCAAGGTTATGCAAAAGAACCCCTGTTCAAAATACCTGCCTCAAGTCCGTGGGAGAAGTAGTAAAAATTTTACAGCATATGTCAAGTCTTTTCAACTTTTTCTCTGAATCAAATCAGTTACTAATGAAACAGTTTATGATTAATACTCACTTAAGTCAAGGAGAAAATTGGGGAAAAGCTATCAGCTGAACACGAGCAAATCACATCAGCTCCAGATATACATAATGAAAGGAGCACATGCAAAGAAAATACGGTTGCTGTATCTTTAGAAGTCTTCAGATTCTGAACAGGCTGTTAAAACAGTGTGATCACCACATAAGATCCTCTAGTGGCATTTCTGTGACACAGTGAAGAAGGTACAAGCAGCTGATGTCCCTGTGAAGTACAGATTTACCTTCTGATGATGGATCTTCTGATGGTCTTAACACCTGAAGCCTCACCAAGGTTTGTATCTTACTGAGCACCTGCACAGAGTTCCATTCAGGGAAATACTGATCCCATCCACCTCAGGCTGCTTGACAAGACCAGGCTGGCTCACAGGCTCTGTCATTTGGATTCCCCCTAAGCCCAAGGAGCAGGACACCGAGGTCATGAAGGGAGGAGAGGGCAAAGCACAGTTCATCCATCCTGTCTGTGCTCGGAGCTGCTGGGGCAGCGCCCTGGAAGCACGAACAGAACACAAAGTACCTGCTAGAAATGATCTCTACACCTGTAAGCACAATTCTTGGCAAAAATTTATCACCTTTTCCTCCAGAGCAGTCTTGTACATATTTGAAGATATGTTTCTCTGCAGTATTCACTAGTGTAATTCTTCACTTTTTCCTCTTACTTTTTACCGTTTCAGTAGATGGTTAATAAATACCATTTCTCTCCAACAACTGAGAGGAACCACTCTAGCATCTCTCTCAGTTATCCAGAGCTGACTGCAAGGAGAGCCAGGAATAAATGAGATGGGGAATAAGGACAAGAAATCACTTTGTAATTGAAAACTCAGGGCCAGCCACCAAGCAAAATGCAGAAGACTCACAGAGCCACACTAAAAATCAAAGCAGAGAAGAAATGTCTGTGGTCTTTGATTAATATTCTGTATTTGCACATCCAACAGGTTACCCCATATACCTAATTTTAACAGCAATCCCTAAAAGCTTTGAATTTAAAAACAAATGTACTAATTGAAAACCCTTCCTCACCAAGCCTGTGGCACAGCTTGTACAAGGACCTGTTCCTCCAGAGGGCACTGAATGGAAACTGTAGTTGTATTTAGGTTTTGGATATGTGAGAAGGGAAGGAAAAAATACTGTCAGATCAATGTGTTTGAAAGAGGATGACATGAAAAGAATAAATAGGTTGAAAAGTAGAGAGCTCTGAAGTTTTCATCTCAAAAGAAAAAAAACACCCCAACTTTACACAAAATTTTAAAAAACTTCTGAGGAACACAAGCAAATGAAGGAATTAATCTCCAGCTGAAGTCTGCGTGCTTCTAAAAGAAGGTACCTATTCAATCATCTTTTTCTTAATCAACAGTTTAATACTATAAACAGAAAAGCAGCAGCATGACAAATGAAGTTTTTAGAGAGAGCTTCTCCCTGCCTCCTCCTGTGGCACCAAAAGGCAAACAGCTGCTCGCTCTGCCTCGCACGCCTCGTCCTCACACTGGCACACTAATGGGTTTTCTGACAAGGCAAACTCTAATATTAGACACTGCTCTTATTAGCTCAGATCAGAGGGTGCTGTTAAACCCTGCAGGTACCACACTCTGCCGAGGTTGCTCTCTTTATTTCACAAATCATGTGTAATTGCCTCTCTAATATCACCCACTGAATTGAGTTGAACACAGTCATTCTTCTCCAAATTCAACATTCATGCACTTCAAAACACATATATTTCATTCTTAAAGAATACTTTTTAACAATATAAATACTTCAAAAGCTTAGAATTGAAGTTATTAGACAATTTACCCCACTGATACCAACAGCAAAGAGACACACAAAGGCAACTCCTCCCATGCTCCAAACAGCAATTGCTTTTTCACTCACCACATGAAGAAACAAGGGGTCTCTGAAGTGGTTTTAAACCCTTATGTTTCAATGAACAGCGTGTGATGGATATGGCTGTTATTTGCAACGCCATAGGAGCGCGTTATAAATAAGCCGGTGTTATTTATAAGCAGCATGTTGTTCTGCACACCAGAGCAGCCCCAGAGGCACAGCATCCCACGGCAAGCTGGCTGAGAGGAAAGGTTTTATGGAATGTTTGCACAGGCTTGGGCACATGGGTGATCTCTGTCAGGGGCTGCTGGAGCCTGGCAGGAACCACGGATACCTGGGAGGGCATCGTCCAAACAGCGAGACCCTCACGGGGCAGTAAAAGAGATGGCAAACGAGCAGGAGCTGGGGTGAATTCTGCATTCAACATTAAGGAAATTTCTGTGGTCTCTGCTGTGCCTGACAGCAGACCATTTTAAACAGACCCAGAAATGACAGCCTGTCTGTGCTGGGGGTGGTTAACACCAGCATGAAGCGCTTGCTCAGCGTGGACTGAGAGGGGAGGACAGTTACTCATCAACTAATGCTTACTTACACACCACTCTCCCACCAAGCTTGCTAACAGTCTGGCATGCTAATGGACAGTAAGGAATTTTTTTTTCCCCTCCCTCTTCTCATCTTCAGTCTTAGCCGCTATGTTGGAACCAATTTAATTACTGCTAAATCATCTCCAACAACGCACGCCAAGCTTGGCCCTGTATTTCTTCAAGAGGTGTGATTTTATCCCTTAGTTTCTCCTGCTTTTTCACTTATTTGCTTTTTAAACAGAAGAGATTACTGCCAAGATATGGTGTGAGTTTCATATTTCCCTACCATTTACAGATGACATTAGTCTCTTCCTTGCTCATTCCTACTGAAACAATGCTGTCTCCTGGCACGTCAACTTTAAAAAGCAAATGCAATTGAAGTTATCACCATGCAGCTCACAAAGAGAGATACCTGCATGATATAATTGATTCCTCTTCTGATCTCACCGGTTAACAAAAATAATTGAATTTGGTACCCTTTTTAACACACTCACATATTCTTTCACAGTTCCGAGTTGAACATCCTCCCTGCTTTTGTCCTTGGTCTCATTTTCAAAAACTTTTATCTTTAGTTTGCCAATCTAGCACAAGCAAGAGACTCTCCAGTCTGGGGAAAACTGGAGCACAGACAATTAAGGCAGAAGAGAAGCAGAAGGAAAAATGCAGTATAATATATGCAAATGCAGATGTCTTACAAGGACACTGTTATAAGTATATATAACTTGTTCATGAAGCTCTTCCACTTGGTGCAGGGCTACCTTTAGGTTTTTATGCTGCACTTTTTAGCAGTTAATCCTAAAGCAGCCTCTTTGGGGAGTTCAGCATCTCCATCTCCTTGGAGGGGAAACTGGTGCCCCCAAGATGAAGTGGTTGTGGTCATTCGCCAGTTTAGAACTGGGCTAAAACACAGACCTCTGAAGTCTCTCTGGGGATCTTCTCAGTGATTAGGTCATTCTTATCAAAACAAATCAACAAAATGTGCACCAGCTCTGTAGGAAAGGATCACTGGCACTGTGCAGCCACTTCTGAGGTGCTGCCTCTCCTAAAGTCACACAGAGAAGAGCAAAACCAGAAGGAAACAGTAAAAAGAAGCAGAGATAGTAACAAGTATGAACATTCCCAAAGCATTCCTGTTGCATGTGCTCCAAATTCTTGACATTCAGAAGTCATGAAAGATGGCAGGAGATCTCATTCCTGTCTGGTTTTGCAGAAGAAATAATCAATACCCACCAGAGTCAACCAAAATGTGGCTTCGAATGCTAGGAGTAAAAGGGGAAATCCATAGGTGCTGCTTTGTCCCACTATGAGGAGATCATCCCATCATCTCCATGCCTCTGGAGATGAAAATTAACAGCTCTATCTGTAGCCACTGATACTTCATCCTGTCTCTCATGTGAGCAAAGGAACTCAGAAGGAAAGCTTCTCATTTTCTTCTCGAGTCAGCTTTCTGCTGATGGAGCTTCAGAAACATTTTCAAACCAGTTCCAAGCAAAGAAGACCAGAGCATTTAGTTTGGGAAGGGGAAAAGCACAAGTCACAAACCCAGCAATGACTTCCAGCAGCATAAAGCCAAAAACTTCCCTGTATCTCCATTTCACACACAGGTGAGGAGAGAAGGCACTCCTGATGTCACAGCCACAAAAAAGCCCCATCCTTCAGCAAAACCAGGGCTGCATTCACAGGATAACTTCGCTGAGCTGCTGAATTTATATGCAGTAACAGAACCATGTAAGGATCAAATAAAATTAATTCTGTCTAATAACAAATTAATTGTCCATGCCAACCCCTAATGTCTCCATCATCAAATGAATTTCCATGTTATTTACCCACCACAACTTCCCATGGGGAAGGAGGAAGACAGCTGCTCAGATTAAAGAGCAAAATGGAAGAGCCTCCTAGACAAAGAATCTTTTCATTTTCTAAATGATTGCTCTACTCCAAAATGTCTTAGGAGAAATAATGTGGGTGGTTTTTTTATTCTTTTCACAAAACCAAGATGCAAACTGCCTGATTTGATGCTGCTATTTCATTGTCTCAGAACTGCATACACCAGCTTCCAGTGGCAAGGAGAGAGAGGCTCAGGCAGAAATAATGTTCCCATTACAAGAAAAATAAATTGTCAATAGACCTAAGGAAGTTACTTTTCTCATTTTATATTTTTTGAGGCATGGATCACTGTAGCCCTCACCTTATTTATTGACAACAGGAACATTTTTAAAAGGCAACAAACAAAACACACTCTATGGGTAGAACTAGGCTATAAATTCTTCCAAAAGACCAAAAAAGTGACATATGCTGTTAGATCCCCACTGCTCTTATTTTACAATCTTATTTCAATGCCTCTAAAACATCAAAAATTGTCCAGTTTGGCCACACCAGAGAGTACCTCTCAAAATCATCATCTAATGAACAAGTTTTTCTGGGAAATAAAAGCAAGCTTTCCCTAACAGCAATATCAGTGTTCCATCCACTTAAACTATCTACTGTGATGCCTGAACTTAGGAAATCAGCTCTTAACAAAAAGCTGATCCATTTAATCCTGGAGAAGTCCTGGGAAGAGAAAGGCAAAAGGGGAAAAGACAGATTTGGAGTAACTCAGGTTTTTGACCTGATAACTCCAACATTTCACTGTTTTTGATCAGGTAAGCAGTGGCAAAAGACACAACAGATGTTTTAGACAAAAGCCAAAGTGCTTTGTCACCCAACACACAATTCTTATTTGAATGAGGGTTTAAAAGGTTCTTACTCACAGGGTTGTCATGGGATAACCACCCAGTAACATTTTTGTAACTGTATATTTGTATTTGTATTGGGAAATCTTTGCTACAGAGCCAACAGAAGGACTGGGGTCAGACTTACAAGAGTTCCCTAGATTACAGAGCGGTCCTACCAAAATTCTGCCCTGACTGTCCCTGCAGCCACAGAGGAAAGCAAAAATCTGTGCACAGCAAAACTACAGGGCACAACCCGTAAGAAATCTTTCAAAAACGAGCACAATCTATCAAACTGATGGAATTTATCCTGGCTGCAGTGGCTTTTCTACACAGAGAAGATCAGGAGCAACAGAATCACTCTTCCAAAGCAGAAACAAAACAACTTTTAGTTAAGAAATGAAGCAGATGGCCTGCGTAGATTAAAGAGAAGGTACAGAGCAATGCATGAGCAAACCGCTGCGCCCAAATCCCACAGTAATTACTGCGGCGGCGGCGTCTCACTAATGATGCTGTGCCTCTGAACTGGGACAAATTAACACAAAGACACACATGCTGGTGACTTGCAGCCCAAGGGAAGGTGAATATTATGGAGACACAGACATTTAAGGCAATCACAACAGATTAAATGCTGCAAGGTAGAGGCAAGCGACGTGCAGTCCCAAGAGGAAAGGGATACGGGAAGGAACGTGTTCCTCATCTGTCCTAGAAAACAAAACGAAAATGAAAACTGATGCTCTACATATATCTATTGTGCAGACTCTTTCTCATCCCAGTTGTTTTTCAGTAACTTTACTGTTATTTCCATCAAACTCCTGTAAAGGCTGAAGATCAGAACCGCTGTCACTGGGATCGATCCTCAGTCAGGATAAACCAGCACTACCTGGCCCAGGGGTTGTGTTGGTTCAAGTGTGAACTTCCATAAAGCAAAACCGTTTGAAACTACATCCCCTGCATTGACTTATCACTCCCAAACATTGTGAGCTGCCAGAGCAGTACATCTGGAGTGGATGCCTAATGAACACTGCAGTTTTCCCCACTGAGAGGAAAGGCAGATAACACCCATTTCCAATGAGTTCAGGCTGCTTAGCCTGTGGTAGCAGCTCGCTTTCTTGGACCTTTGGGAATAGAGGTGCAGTTTCCAGTGTGGCTTTTTGGATATTATTGATGCTGATTATTTCTGGGCTTCAATATCTGGCAGGCAGTAAGAGTCTTCCTGGTCTGGACCAGTGGAGAGCAATTCAATATTATTTTGTACTTCAGATGATTTTAAGGTAATGAAGGTCCTATTCTTTTTTATAACTCCCCATGCAAATGTTAATTTTTAATAAACTTTGCCCAAGTAGGATTTAAAGCTTATCTCACAAGACATATTTAGAGCAGTGCCATGGTGAAGTAATTCGGGGAAAAAAATATGTACAGCTGAAAATAGGATATTTCTGCATGCTTGCTTCAAAGGCTACCAAGAGGTTTTTTGCAGAGACTTGTCATCAGACTAGTCATTGTGCAGGACTGGAATTATTAATTAACAGCCCAAACTTGTGCCTCTCACATGCTACAGAGGAACACCATCATCACCATGAGCTCTGTGCTGCACATAAGTGACAAAGACACCCACAGTGACATCCCTGGAAGTGCTCAAGGCCAGGTTGGATGGGACATTGAGCAGCCTGGTCTAGTGGAAGGTGTCCCCGCCCATGGAAGAGGGTTGGAAGGAGATGAGCTTTAAGGCTTCTTCCAACCCAAACCATCCTCTGATTCTATGATGTGGGTAATGGTGAGGGTGGGAAGAGCAGGCAGATTTTGTTTCAACTTCACAGGGTTGGAAAAGTTGAGCTGCTGCTAACAGCAGCCTGTGGACTGAGCAAGAGGCTCAAGTGTCATCAGGCTTCTTCTGGTGGTAGGATGGGAGCTGCTCTGATGGAAACCCTGCACAGGCTGCTTAGCACGAGCCAGGCCAGCAAATTAGCAGGAAAGAGGAACACTCTGCTTGGCTGGGATCCGACTGAAGAGGGCTTTAAAAAGCTGCTGGTGCTGAGGGACAACAAACAGCTTGTTACATATCCATACTCAAGGCCCCATAATCAATTCAAAATAATTAAGCTTAATCATGTGAGTTGCAGAAGGACTTCTACACATCGTTTTCAAAACCTGTTGAGCATTCTCTCTTCAAATCTCCAACCCCCACAGCCTTGTTTCAGTCCATCAGAAGTTAATTATGGGAGAGAGTTTCAAAACGCATTAAGAGCTATCACATATCTGGGGGTCATTTGCACTGAAGACAGGAAAATGCATTAATGGAAATGGTGCTGTGAGCATCTGCAACGTCCACAGATTCAAGGACACAACTTACAACCTCTCTTTTCCATCATCAGAACCATTCAAAAAGCCAAAGCTCAAAGAACAGAATGTTAACAAACCAGACCTCTTTAGTTCTTTCATTTGCTAATTCTTATTTATATTTTTGTGTATGCATGTAAGACTGCAAGTACTGTGCATCGCTTCTTCCCCCACAATACTACTCTTGTCAGCAACTGCATTCAACCAGTCCATAGAAGTTTCCAAGAGGGAAGAAAAATAATGCTGGAGAGCTCTCTCCAAGCATCAGGATTTACCTTGTATTCCACAGCTTTCTTGGGATATCTCATTGGGAAATGAAACCTTTGACTTTGGGAAATGAACCCTTTCCAGTGCATAGGTCATCAACAGATGGCAGCATATAGAAAAGATGCTGCTTCTAAAATATTCATGTTGTTTGCTGCTCTAAGTTGCTACTTTACTTTGTATCTTGAGGGATGACACCCAAAAATTAAACCTAAAATCTAATTTTGGTCTTAGGATCCTTGCCGTGCTCTATTTAAGCTCCAGAAGTCAAAATAACATAAAATTTTGATTAAAAAAAAAGCCACCGTACTGACATCAAATTCTCACCTCATTATTTGAAACTCTTTTCATCTATATCTTTAAAATTACCTTCTGCTCCCAATATCCACATCCATCACCAAGAATCACAATGTCTGAAGGTGAGGATGCAGAATGAAGGGCCTGTGACTCACAAATCAGACATACACAGGCACTGGAATTTTAGTTCCCAAAAAAGATTCATGTTCTCTTCCCAGCAGCAAGGAACTGTTGCATTGAGCTAAATATCTTAGAAATCCATATATTTACAGGTCCCAGAAAAGGGGTATATGGCATAAAGTAGCAAAGTCCACATGTAATGCCTGAAAAACTGAAAGAAACCTTTTTTCCCCCTCAATTCTTTTCTAGTAAAATGAGAAAATGTGAAAAAAATGTTCAGCCTTAATTGTCACCACTGAAAATATCCATATTCTCAGCACATGGAACCTATTAAACAAATGTCCTTTCTGGCTGAAGTGCTCCTGCACAACGTGGCTCCACCATAGTCTCAAAACAGACCAACTGTTCTGACTGAATAAAGAGACCATTTGTTAGACAGCAAGAAAAGTGTGGATCTCTTTCTAAAACAATGTAACAGAAATAAAAATGTCCTTTGAGCATGTGGCAAGATAAAATTGAAGATTCCACTTGATATACAAAATAGAAACCTCCCTCACACGAAGTACAACATCAATGAATGGCAAGAAAAGTGCATACACATATCACTGATAGGGAAAGCCTGAGAACAGTTCTCTCTTTTTCTTAAATGGTTTCATATTTGCCCAAAACCAACATTGAACACATAAAAATCAGGAGTCTTACCATTTGTCTAACGGAGATGAGCATTACAAATTAAAATACTTTATGTTTTAAGCATTGGTTGTCATTTCCATTTGTCAGAGCTCCTGCAAGCAATGTTGTGTTGGCCCTGCCAGGGACAGGCAGCCCAGTAAGGGACAAAGCATCTGCTCCATGTGTGCCCCATCTTCAATAAGTTCTGGGTGCTCACTGTCTTTTCTGAGCACCCATCTCACATTCTCCTGACCACACAGCAACAGGATTTAGTCAGCAGAGATACTGAAACAACGCTGGTTTCCTCTGGTACGGGGAATCCAGAGCAACAACAAGTTATTCTCTGAATTATTCTGATCTGCACAGGCCTGGGTAACAAGCCTTTGGCAGCATCTACCCAGACACCGGGGACAGCTTTTCCCTGGTGCAGCCCAGCTGACATTCACAGAACCACAGCAGGGAGAAATTCAGCCTGAGGCTTAGTGCACAGCAGCATTTCATCTTGGTCACCCACCAGCCTGGCTAAAGAGAGGATTTGGGATATCAAGTACAAGAGAAAACCTCAAACACCCAAATCCCAGGGTATCCCTGGCCTAATATCCCTTTCAGAGCATCTTTTGAGGAAGCTGTGCTATGAAGGTGGGAGCAAGCAGGGGATCAGTTGTGGCTTTTCAGTGTGGGTGACCTTCTCCCCCTGCCTGCCCCCAAATGAGTCTCCAAAAAAAGGTTTTTTCCCCTTTCCCTCACCTTTTAACTCTTTCACAAAACATCAGATGGATTTTCAAGGCCAAAGAACAGCCACCTGACATCTGAGAGTAAGACCATCATGTTTTCCACTAGGAAAACCACAAAAAGCTAAAATGAAGAGAAAGGCTAATGCCAAAGAGCTGTGTCACAAAGGTCACAAGGAACACAGGGACTCCAGCCTCAGCTGCAGCCTGTGCTAAGGGCACTCCATGTCTGCTAAGCCACTGACTTTGGATGTCACCTGCACACTGGGGAACAAAAAACTACAGAAAACTAATCTGTCTTTGACTGCCCTTGGTCCTTGGAAGATTAATTACCTTCAGCATCCTCAAACTATCTGGACCATCCCCAGCAGCTAACAAAACTCTGTACCTATACTCAACAATACAGATGGTTTTGATAGTTTTGTTTAAAAATGCAGACAGTGAGGTTTCTCATTTTCCTAAAGCATTAAACTCCCTCTTGAAGTGTAACCTGAGATCAATTTTATTTCATGTGTTATGTAGCAGTTTTAATAAAGTGTTAAAATGAAAGATATTGAAAAATTACAGGACAAAATAACCCTCTGAAATAATGTGAAAATGGAATGGGAAAATAACAACTCAACTGGAGCAGAAAACAATTACATCCACTCTCAGTTTGCTTCCATGCTGAGCATCTCCTCTGTTTAATCCTTCCAAGAGGAGGCAACAGTAGATGCCAGTCCCCATTGAAGTCTCTGCTCCCAGGTTTGTATTCCCAGTAAAACTACTCACTACTTCTGCAGGAAAGAACTCTCCTCTTTAGAATAAGATAGACAAAAAAAAAACCCTGTTAAATCTGCCTGTTTATAAAAGTCCTTATGTAAAGATACTATAGTGAATGAAGTATTAAATTATGCAGTGTGAGATGTAATGGAGTGAATTATATTCAGTAAGATCACACATTACTAAAAATATGCAAAAAGCTGTGCTGCTGGCTTTCAGTTGTCAAGCTACACACACGTACATACATATTTTATATATATATTTTTTGCTCATCTCATTATTTTCTACTGTCTCCATGTGTGATAACATGCCCAGTGCTGACACTTGTCCTATTCTCCCTGGAAGACCCTACATTAGCATGTAAATAGCTGGCAGATATGAGGAAATGAAAGCAAGGAATAGCTCTTTAATTAACTTTAATCCTCTGAAAACCCATACAGCAATCTGTTCTGACAGTTTTCTACACGAGATCTTCTTAGGAGGTCCCTAAGTGCTGCCTGCAGATCACTGCCAGGCTGGAACGAGGAGAAAGAATGAACAAACCAGTTTTGGAGACAATATTTAGGCATTTTTCTGCTATTAAATGGTGACTGGTGACTGCCATCTGGCATTATCAGAGCTGTCATTAGCCTGACTCTGGATGGGAAACACAGAGATGCCATAAGCAAGGCTCAGCACACTTCCCACCCATCTGACAGCCAGATCCATCAACACACACACAGAGCAGCCTCCTCCTGCTCCTCACGCCACACAGGCTGCACAGCTCTGCCCTCTGGCATACCTTTTCTCAGCCCACAATAAAAACAAAATCCTCAAGGTTGAAGTGCAAAGAAGTTTCCTTGTCAGAAGACTCGATGAAACAGCTCCAGAGCAGTAACCCAGCCCTTCAAATCTTCAACAGTAAAAAGGCTGGCAGACTGTAAAGGAGTGAGCTGAAATCATTCCTCAATGGCTTACAACTTCCAGATGTGACAAGTGTTACTCATAATCCTCTAATACCAGGAAATTCCAAACCAATTTTGGTGTAGGGGGCGGGGGGGGGAATCTAAGGATAAATGGAAGGAGATGCAGTGCCACAGCTTTTGGCAATGCAAGATTGTCAAAGAATTCCCACCTGCAGGTTAGGTTTAGCTCTGGAAATGGTCTCCTGCTGATGGGAGCAGGTAAAAATCTCCCAGAAAGACCACTGATTCCAGCTGTGACATGGAGTGACCACTCTGAGGACACTTATAGCTCAGAGCTGACCTGCAGCACTCTCCAAAGGGATGACAAAAATTGATCCCAGACATACCATTAAGCAAAGCAAATCTGTCCTACAGCATCAGCCTGTAACTACCTACAGATCTGCTTCCCCCCAAGCCCAACTAACAGTCCCATTCCTATAACTTCATATTCTCCTTCCAGTTGAACCACACTAAGTATAAAGACTGCATGTCATCCCAATTCTGCCTCTCAGTGTTATTAATGCTGTACTATCATGAGCAGCCATCTCACCTAATTCATCACATCAGATTCCAGGGCTAAAACATACAGAAAATATCCAGCATGGCAACTTCAAAAACTTGGTGACTGATAATGCTCAGAAGAATGAATCCTTTTATGAATATGTGAGCATGAATTTCAATAAAATGACCTTTAACATGACAGATTCGAGCTGAAGAAAGAAGGAAATCTCTACTGACACATAAATTACTTAAGATAAAGGTGCTCCTAAGATTTACCTTACACAGACTAGTCCTTATACACACTGATCACTAATCCTCTTTAAACTATGCCCTACTTCCTGCAGCTCTGAGAAGTTATGTTCTAATCTGATCTAAATTTTCCAGACTAGAGAAACACCATAAAAAGTGCCCTTAACAGCTGTGAAAACAAATAAAGGAAAAGTTGGAATAAGTTCATAAAAACATCATAATCACATCCACAACTAGTTAGAAGATTGCTCTTTTGGCCATCTGGCAATGGTACCTGGCACAGAAAATGCCTGAACTATGGCCTCTCATCTTATCTGGCAGCTGATTGCCTCCCTCTAAATAAATATGCAGCCACCAACCAGGCTGGTTCATAAAATAAAATAATAAAATAAATAAAACTCAATTATAAATTTTAAAGGGGCAAGAAAGGGGGAAAAAAAATCCACTAAGTAATACCCCGAATGAGGTATAACAGATTTGAAATCTCCATCTGATCCTAGAGAGCAGGACCACCCAGCTCCATATACTGCCCACAGCTGCACATTTCAGAGGCTGATTCATCTTCCAGACAGACAGGAGTGACAGCAGCTGTGATCCAGTCACACTTTTCTGGGAATACAGTGATTTGTTTACTCATTGCAACACTGTTAAATCTCATGGGATATTCAGGCACTTGTACAGGGAGAAGAGAATGAGCAGCTCAGAAATTGCTACTTGCAGTACATGAACTTGCAAGAGTATCTCATATCTTTAACCAAATTTGAAAGAAAATAAACCTACTGTATATCTCCACAGATGTATTTTTTTAACATTACCAGTTTCATAAAGATGAAAACAAATACAAATATCAAAACACTGAAAGTCACGATGTTTGCATAAAGCAAGAAAAGGTCATGTAAATGTAAAACATAATGGAGAATTTCAAGTAAATGAAAGCCACAGCAACAATATTAATTTGTGTTTTAAAGGCAGACAAATTTCAACACTATGAAAACATAGAACCCCAAACAAAGCTGAGATGGGCAGCTCCACATACAGGGCAATCCTTTGAGTCTATCAGAGGCACAAGTGACTGCAGCTGCACACTCTGACCCAGCAAAGATACAGGCTCCAAGAAGAACCATCACAGCTCCTCTGCTCTGTTTTAACCAGAGAACTGTGATAAAGGCAGCTAAGTGCTTCAAGAAATTAAACTGCACTAAGAAGATATAATAATAATAATCTCAAAGCTGGATATTCACCCAAGACCAAAAAGTAACAAAGGTGTTAACAGACAAAAGGAATAAAATGATTTATCATTAAAAATGGCTATCCTATTGGAGATACCAGACAGCAGACATCCTCCTCTGTTTTGAAAGCAGAGATAAGGTTGTTCTGGGAAATTAGAGTCATTGGCAAGAAAGTTTCACCTGAACATTAGGAAAATTAGTTAAGAAGGTTCCAAATTCAAAGCATCTCTTTGAGTTGAGTGTAACAAGATAAAATAGAGATAGATAAGCACAAGCTTTTGTGAGAGTAATTTAAACTGAACCAGTTAACAATTCCTTGAGAGAACTCACAGGAGAGCGAACCAGTGAACACAGGGTTTGAAAGTCTGTTTAAATGACCCAGCATCCCTGGGTTTTAATCATTATGTGAGAGTCAAATACCTGCTGGTATGAGCTGGCTGATGGAGGAGCACACCACCCCTCCCTGCCATGGAAAGCAATTAGCAGGAGGCTGCACTGGGGATTAGAGCCAGAAGTTTCCTTCAGGATCATTATTAGAGTAGTGGAACAGGGGCAAACAGCAAGATGTGAGCTGACAACATAAAATATTAACGTCAGCAGAGTCTAGAGACAAGGGTGAGGCATTCTGGAGCACCTAAAAATATCAATAATGACGGACGAGCAAAGGCTGATAAACAGACTGAGCAAAATCACACACGAATGCAAGTTAATGCAGAGAGGAAGGAAAAAAACATTAGATTCCACACAATGTGCACACAAGTTGCTTTTACACCACAACCTCCTAGGGATTTGATTTTGACACCCTTGGAAGCTATGACATCGCCAGGGACATGCCAGCCAGACACAGCCTGCAGAGAGGTGGGAAGGGACTTCAGCCACAACCTCCACAAACAAAACCACTTCAGCAACACAGCTCCAGGAAAAAAATCAGTACTTGTACTAACACAGGTTCACCAAAACTATACCAGATGCTTCCAGGATACGACAAGACTCAAAACACGTAGAAAATCAGTGAAATGCTGATCCTAACACAGTGGAGCAGGCAGCGTCACAGAATACATGCACACATGCTGCAGTAAAGGATTTGCCACCTGAAGGAAGGTCATTGTCACATAGGGAAGGCACAGAAAACTGCAGTCTGTGCTGGGGGACCTCATAAAAACCCAAACATTCTCAGAAGGAGATACAGTAAAGACTGAACAGCTCTTCCACAGCACTCCTGTTTAACTTGGGCTCAGGTCTTCAGTTATTTCACCCAAGCATATCTGTTCTCCATCCTCTTTTATAACTGAGATAACAGTGCTTCTCCACCTCACAGGAATGACAGAAGGAAAAAAGCAGCTCTAGACACTGAGTACTGCTAAAATGTGAGCGGCAGTGTCATTTGGGTTCCCAAAATAGACAGCATTTAACCTTCATTAGTTGTTAACAGCTCTCATGAGTCTACCAAGCATTGATACTCAGATATTTGTAACACATTTAACTCCAGACCAAGTCCCAGGACAAAAAAGAAGGACAGGCAATGTATCAAGAAGGTTGCCACCCCTGCCTTCAGAGTTTCTGATCACTACTTCTTGGGGGAAAGAACTGCCAGGAAAAAGAGCTCATTGGTCTGGATGAATAAACCTGTAAGTCCCAAAGCTGTCCCTGGGGAGAGCAGCAATCGCGCTTGTTACATCTGAACAATGCAGCAAAATGAGAAGATACCATTTTTCTTAAGTTGTATTTGCATGAGGAACGTGAACTCTGTAATTTGCATTTAATTTTATTAGCCATCCTTTTAGCATATTGAAAGTTAATTACAAATCAAAACTTTTGATGCAGATCGTTAGGCACCCATTCATCCGCGTGGAGGCAGAGCCATGATCCGAGCACAGAGCGGCAGCTGAGGAGGAACAGCTTGCAGGTTCTGTCAGCTGAAGAGCTTCCAAAACACAGGGAATTCTCCATAAAGCCAAAGTATGACCCCCTGCCCACCAGTCAGGCTCGGCAGGAAGTTCTTTATCTGTTCTTATTACTAATTCAACTGGATGTGCCTACTTGGATGTTCTGGCTGCAGTTAAGAGATCCAGTTCCTTCAGTGGAGCAGTTTGGCATTAAAACTAAGCCTGTGTAACTGCTGGCTGATGAGGGGCAACAATTCCACATCCCTGCTCTCTCTTCTTAAAGGAAAACCAAACAGAAAAAAAATACCTCTGCAGAGGGAAAAGTAGTGAGAACATAAATACTGACAAAAGAACACCCCAAAATCAGCCTAGCTAGGTGAAGTTTAAAAAGACCTCACAAAGTCACAGCATTTTGGTAGAAGACAGATTTAGATGAGTCAGCTTGAGCTGGTTGCTTGGAGGGATCAAAAAATTCCTGATGTTAGGGAGTGAAACCCAACAGAGAACACAGCTCAATGCAGAAAATGCACCAACAGCAGCAGCAGCTTCAGAACCTCAGAACTCACTAATCCATGTGCAGGCAGAGAGGAAAACGAGGCAGGGAAGGTGTGCACATTTAATTAGTTCTTTATTTCTAGTTTCCTTGTGTTATCTGAAGCAAAACATCAGATCCAGAACATGTGTTTCACACCCTTCAGCTTGCATATGCCCCGTGAAAGTTAAATTATAAACCTGGCTATTATTTACAGCTCCTCAGCATCCCATTTAGGATGTTTTCAAGGAATTCAGCAGGGCTATTTTTCTTCTGTTTTATGCAAGTAAAAAAGCCAATATTGGAATGCAAGGGCTACAAACATAGCCTCAGGTTAACACCACACATGACAAATTCATGTGCACAGATATTACATAAGAAACACATTGCCTCACATAGAAGGAGGGGGTGGGTTAAAAAGCTTTCTGGGGCTTTTTAAATAATTTCTTTGGAGAAAAAGATTCCATTTAAAGCTTCCAAAGTGTGATGACCATGCTCCATTATGAACCACTCACTGAGCTACCCATGACCTGCATCTCTGTGACAGTTCCAGCACAGAGCAGAAAGAGGAGAAAACAGGGATGAGCAGAATGAGACACTCAGCAGATCCTGCTGTACCCCTCATGTTCCAAGATGAAATGGCCACTAAGCTGAGTGGTACTTTCCTGCACAGGGTTGTTCAGGGGCACATGAAAGCAGACAGCTCTTTGCAGAAGGCAATCACCCAGGCTTTCAGCAGAGCTGTGCCTAGATGGGACACTGAGGCAGAGCAGGAACCTGCTGCTGCTGCTGTTCCCCAGTGTCCAGGGAGAACAAGGAATGGCTCTGTGAAAACTAACAGCTCCGTGGTTTTAAACTGGGAGGCAAAGGAGAAAACAGATTATTTGCTTGGCATTTTACTAGATGCAAACAGAAGAGCTGGGATTTACTTAAAGGACTGGCAGAGTGAACCAGAGATGGGAAAGAAAATTATTCCAGGGTGAGCTCTCCGAGCACTGAAGTGACAAAGGTCACCCCCAGCCCTTTGGTCCATGAAGTCTGAGCCCCTTTAGCCTCATGAAGAGTGAGCAAGAGGGAAAAGGGATAATGGACAGGGATACGTAGTGAAAAAAGGAAGTGGGAGAGATGTCACTGGAGTAAGCACTGCCTCTTGTTCATGTTCACTTCATGCAAAAGGTCAAGAATTCTCTTATATGGTGATTTTAATTTTTAAAAAACAACCCCAAATGGTTCACAAGCACTTTTTTCCCCCCAGCACCAAACCCTTACATACGCTATCTTAATAAACATCTTCACGTTGGAGAGGAATAAAAGGCATTTTGTTTTGATTTCATTATATCTCCTGAAATTGCTTTTTTCTTTCTGCATTTTTTTCTTGTCATTCAGTTGTGGTGGCCCTCACTGAGGGATAATGTAATAACACTTCTGACAAGGTCAGCTTTCCAATAACTTTGCAAATGGCATTTCCCAATGACAAAACAAGCACAGCTTCTCCCCTCTTTGTAATTAATATAATAGAAATGTCAACCTGAAAAGTTGGTCTCCAAAGGTAGTATGTTATCAACAGAAAATTAATTTATTAAAGCCAGAAAGTTGCTTATCTGCAAAGCTGAAAACACTATTTACAGAGCAGAATTCCTGTTACAAGCATAAAACATAAAACTTCTGCAGCTTATATATGTGTCTGAAAAAGCAGCAACTGAGGAGAGGAGTTAAATTGCTTAAATTTCTAATTCCTGCACTAGATCATTTTGGGAGCTGCACATTCCTTTTGTAAATGCCCTGTAGAAGCACGCAGCTCTGTGCTGTGTGCACATCCTGAAAGGGACATTACTCCACGTCCATGTTTATCTTTAATTTAATCACAAGTTCAATGCACAGGCACATCCTGAAAGGGACATTACTCCACGTCCATCTTTATCTTTTATTTAATCACAAGTTCAATGCACACAATGAGCCTTCCCAGCTACTCTCCCATCCACGAAGCAATAACAAGGAGCTGTTGGTCCTGGACCTGCCTGTAACCCATCTACCACATAAGGCAGAGAAAAATGGGTGTGGGAGCAGGGACTCTTCCAGTGGAGAGAAGACTCTACTGCTCAAAGGCAGAAAGGGAGTAAGAGCATCTCCTCTCCCTGAAGGGGGAACAAGTTCTTGGCTCTGTCCCTTGGACACAGAGCCCACAGGGCTTCAGGCACACCCCACTCCAAACCTATGGGCTCTGCAATCAAGCAGGCCAAAGCTCTCCCTAGGACCTGCTGCACATCATGGTCTGAATCTCTCCTTCAACTGCTCACAAGGACAGGGAGCCCTGAGTCTTGTCATCCATTTCTTTCTGTACTTAGATTTTACAGCTCCTTCCAGGCACTCAGGACAAGCAGACATGAGCCCCAGAGTGCTGTGGGCACAGTGCAATAACCCACCAGGGGAAGTGTGTTCACATTTCACTTTAACCACTTGGTCTCAAATCCTTGCACACTGACTTGTGGCACCCAAAATATTGACTAAAAGACCAAGCAGGGTGGAGTCTCCATTTTTCCCAGTGTTGCTACAGGAGCAAGAGCCTGATGATGCAACACTGGAATAAGCTCATGGCACTTTGCACACACCCAACACCGTGGCAGGCAAAGGAACACATTTGCTGGAATCCTTGCACTTCACTACCCACAGGAAGCAAGGAGATGCAGACACAGACAGACATGTTTAAACATTACTCTGGCCAAGCTTCCCTATGCTTAAAAAGCGGCTTGGATGCCCTGCAGGGTTATAGAACCTTCCTAATACAACCTCTACAAATCAGAATATTCGTGTGAGATTTCCCTCTCCTCCTCCTCCTGACAGAAAGGAAGTTCAGCATCATCCTGATGTAAGAAACTCACCTTCTTTTCCTGTCTCGTGCTCACACTTTACCTGTTGATCCCTTTCCAAATTCTTGACTTCAAAAAGGCAGTGATCTTTCCAGGGAAATCCTGAAGCTCTGGATTCATACAGACAAAACTAAGCCTCAGCTCCCCCAGTGTCCCAAATTGGTTCCACCTGAACAGGCAAGTTTACAGTTAAGGATTCTTCACAAGTCCTGCCCCACATAACACTAAAAAAACCCAGCAGCTGTTCTATACACTGAGAAACTTGTAATGTAATAATCTCATTACATCAATCAAAATTAATTAACTGAAACAATACCAATTCTTCTAACTTTCTATAGCTTCTACTAAACAGTTGTTGACTCTGTATTGAAATACTACCTAAACAAATGTGCTCATAAAAGAGGGAACAGTACATTTCTCCTCCATGCTACAAATCATGGGTCAGAAACCACTTCCAAGATGCTTTGTAAAACCTCATTTGACTTCTAATATATTCATCAATTTAAGCAATGCTTGACCTGAGATGTTGTGAACACACATTGAACAAAATAGCCAGTACTGCATGATACTGTGCCAGGAGCAATCCAAAACTCCTCAATTCTCCAGACAGTCCTTCAGTTTTATAAAGATTTTTGGGTCTTCATTTGAAAGGATGCTCTGACTGGTGTCTGAGTAGTGCAGCTGTTCTTACCAGAGGCTCACATCACATGTTGAAATAAGCTACTGTGCAATTACTTAATTATCTCTCTCTCCTACCCTTAAAAAAAAAAAAAATCCATTGCAATTCAACTTGAAGCAAACCCAGTTAATCCAGTTTTATGGCTGAGAATTAAAACAGCAAGAAGTCAGAGATCCAAAGCTGCAGTTCCTGTGGCAATACCACCACTCTAAGAGGCAGTGAGATTAATGCCTTCAAACCGTAAGTATCTGAGGAACAAAGAAATGAAAAAAAAAAAAACCACCAACCCTTTTTGTGCAGCTTAGCCTTGCTGGTATTTCAGAGCCTGCTGTTCAGAAATCCCAATCCCCTTCCCCATCCCTGGATGCTGCCCAAGCCCCTGCCCAGCAGTCAGGTTTGTTCTGCCCAACTTCCCCCAACAATCACTCCCTCATTCCACCCATCCATCTTCCCGCCTGCTTCCCTGCCAGACCTGCTCAACCATCCTTCATAATTCAGAGCTGAGCAGCTAAGGAATAAATGTTACAGCACACGCATCAAGGGAACTATAACTTTGAATTACCTGACCTGGGTGAGTTTAAATTCTCAGCCATAACATTGGATTAACCTAATTTCTTTTTATTGAATATTTTACCTTTAGAAGTCCTACAGCCCTTTCTCTCGGAGAAATATGAGAACTGAAGGTCATATAAATTCTTTTATGGGTATATTTCTAATTTTCATAATCTAACCTCTTAGCAGTGAGCATTAATATCTAGTGGGGGCAGAACAAAGCAGAATCCAGTCAGTATTCTGGGAAAAAAGATCACATTTCTATTGTTCTTCACAAATACCTCATAAAATAACACATAACTTTTAACTTTGCTGCACACTCTGAATTGTTATAAAATTTTAAAAAACCCTCTAAACTCACTGCTTAAATAGAAATTATGTCAGAGATAACATCAATAAGAATACAGAGGCTGTCCTTGTGCCTCCACCTCAAAAACATCAGATATAAAGATAGTAATGAGCTCCATATTTTTATCATTGCAAGGTTTTACCAGATACATAATAAGGCAAGAGAAAGAATTACACAAAACTGATTCCCAGAGAATTGCTAAGATAATTTCTGTGAGCTCTTTTATGCTTCTGAAAGGGAAGGGGAAGCAAGGCCCAGGAGCCAATTCATCTTCTGCCTCCAGGCTGCCCATTTGAACTCACACTCACCATTTCCATGTTGAGAGCCCTCAGGTGATAAAGCTCAACTCTACCAAAGCACATCACCTTCCTGCCTCCATGGGACAAACTCCTACAGGTGCCACACAGGTACACAAAGTACAGTATCCAAAGTCAGGGAAAAGGCAAACTTATCCACTAGCTATGAGGAATTAGGACAACAGATCAAGAGCAAAGGATCTCACTGGAGAGGATGCAGTGGAAAGCAAGAAGGTGAGGGCAGACTCGCTCCCAAACACATGTGGTGCCCAGAGCCTGGGAACAGCCCCCACATCTCAGAGCCAGAGATACCTTTGACAAATGCAGACTGACAAGTCGAACTACAGGAACTCTCAGGCTTTGGAAAAGTCATTTTGGAGCAGGATAAGGAAGTGAGAACTCGACAACTCTGCTACTTTCTTCACCGAGTCAAAAGTGAGTAGGAAACCTAGGACCAAATCAGGCAAAGTAAGGAACGACGGCAAAAAAGAAAACCAAGCAAAAGAAAAGCAGGCACTGCTCTGGGAGCCCACACCCTCTTCTGAATTTCCAAAATCTGCAAATCTCACTTCAGAAACAGTAACGTTTTCTGGTTTTGTTAAAAGATACTTCCTCCTTCCAAATGGTTTTTGTGCACTGCTTCAACACTGCTGCAGTCAGTCCCTTCTACAAACACATCAATCTCAGCTCTCCTTACTCATTCTCTATAGAGAGATTCTGCAATTATATTAGTAAATGATTTTAGCAGGCCTCGAGAAACAACCTGTTTCAATGGAAAATGGCTTGTACTCATTTTATTCTGGAAGACAATTGCCATTTGCTTAATATAGCCATGATATTTTACTGAGGTAATTATACTCTTAGCTATCAGTAACAATTAAACCCTTAGATTGAGGTTGCTTTATAAAGGTCTCAAAATAAATAAGACATTCCAAACACAGTATTTTAAAATGTCAAGCATGCATATAGGATCTTGTAATGAATATAACGAAGCATCAAGTATAAATCAGCACAGAGTTTGTCACTATACAAGTGCCGTTGGAGTATTGTGGGATTGTGCTCAGAAAGCTACAGATGAAACCATTTCAATAAATACTACAGCTGGTTCATGACAAGGCCAGGGTGAAGCCATCAACACTGCTGTGCTTCTCTAGGGGCAGGGCTGAGTGACTTGGGGAACAGTTGAAGCTGATAAAATTTGTATTTGTTCTTTTGTATTCCCTGTAGCAACTTCCTTGAAAATTGGAGTTAGACCATTCCATTAAAAACTAAATAAAACTCAGAAGCAGACAAATTAGAGGGTACAGACAGAGGAGAAAAATCACTCTCATACTCTGAGATCTAGAGATACTTGAAATCAGGTTAACAGATCCTAGCAGGCTGTTAGGTATGGAAGCTGAGAGCATGGTTTAAAGGTCCTCACAAAGCAGACTGCAAGATGATTAAGAAAGGTGAAGCAGACCAGTGACAGACATGGAAAAAAGAAAAATGAGCCAGGAAACGTGTTGTCAGAACACATATTTGTGGAGTTACCTTGCAGGGCATCTACTGCGGGCAAAGAGTGGTACAGCAAGTTACCTCCAACGCTGCTATGTGTGGAGGCAGCTACTTGAGCTCTAGAAGGTGGTTAAGTGGATTAGAACTAAAATATAACACAGAAAGTAACTGGCAGAAGTTATTAAAAAAAAAAAAGCATAACAAATTTGGGTTATACAGAAAAAAAACCCCCAACAACAAAAGAAGTCCCCAAACAAACTGTGTTAAAATAACTCCTCACAGAATTCCATTTCCCTGGAGCACTTTCCACCTCATAGACAGAAAGCTGTCAGAGACCAACAAAAGCAAAGTGTGATATCTCCTTAACTCCAACAAAAAACATCCATGGAAGCAGTCATCAAACTCCCAAATCCTGCTTTCTCCTCACAAAACTCAGCACCCTTTATCCAGTAACCCAGACACTCCTGTGGAAATCACAAACACGAAGCCCTACAACCACCCTGCATCAGACTGAACTCATGATCATTTTAACACCAGCTCACAGGGCAGAAAATGATTCATAAAAGCACCTACCTCATCTCTAACCTGTTGCTCTTCATTCTTTAAAAAAGGCACCCTACAAGAGGAGTCTGGGAATTAAAATTGATGATGCTGCTGGTAACTAAAAATTAAAATTCTGCAGTGACCTGTTCCGAGCCCCTGCACTCCACAGGCAGCAATTGTCTCTTTGCCTCTTTTCCACACCTGCTAATGATCTTCTGCCTCATTCTGCTATTATCCTACTCCACCCCTAACTACCAACCACCTTTTCTCTGAAATTGTTTAACTGATTAATATAATCAAGCTGAAATTAGAGAGACCTGTGCTCAATCTAAAAGGCTGCTGAGTCTCCTTCAAACCCAGAGTGTCTTGTCTCCTTCTCAAGGATGCAGGATGGTCTAAGGAAGCACTCACAAAACCTGCCTTGCTCAATCACTGAAGAGGGAGAAGTGGAATTGCCTTAAAATGTACTTATTTGCAGGCATAAAAAGGAAGGTAACTTCCCTGAGTTTATAAAAACCTCCAAAGGGAGGCACAGTGAGCAGAGGGAAAGGTTTGGCGAGGGTCAGGCTGACAGCAGTTAACAACCATGTGTGGAGCAGCAGCACAGCTGGTGATGCAATAGCACTGCTTAAATGACACTCACAGAACCACCACATGGATTGAAGGAAGGAAGGAGTATCATAAAACCCAGGGAAAGCACTGGATACTGCTCATAGCCCAGAGGAGAGGCTCAGACCTGCCCCAAGGCCAGCTGTGCTGTCTGGAAGCAGAGCACAGCTCAGGGCATGGTGCCCAAAAGGTCTGTCACAAGAATCTGCCTGCCAAAGTGCCTGTTTTCAGTGCTACAGTGACTGCTGTATTTACAGCTAATTTTTTCCATATCCCAGGAAAAGGTTTAATTCACCTTCTTATCTCCACACCCAGAACTTTAAGATCCTTCCTTGTGCTTTAAAATCATCTACCTACCTCCTCAAAAAACACATAACGCAGGACCCAATACGACAGAGAAGCCATCAGCATTATTTTAAATCTTTACTGATTACAAAACAAAGCAGATGGCAAATCAAGTCATGAACTCTGCATCTGCCATGCTTAATGAACAGTTTAATTACCTAGTCCCATTTCTAATGCATCTTTGCCATTCTCAGCTCTGGGAGTCACTAATATACTTCACACTGACTGATATCTCCAGGAACATGTGGTATCAGCAGTCAGCTGGAGTTGGTTAATCAATACTTGTTTAATCTCTAACTTTTATGGTGATGGCCTAAATTATATCTCAATAGAAACAGATTTCCTATCATATCACATGATCTGGTTGAGAGCTGAGGAAACAAAAGGGAATTTTTCAGTCTCTTCTCCGGGCAGGAGAGTACCCAAAGGCAGACAAGTGCACAGACAGGAAATAAACACAGTGAAACAACAACAACATCCAACACAAGCAGATTAGTTCAGTCCTTGTGTTATGCCTTATACGAGAGCAAGGGCTGCAATTATGGCAGTGTGCATTCATAAAGCCTACAATTTCAGGAGCAAATTGGCCTCATTTGGAATAAGTTACAAAAAGTCACCGAAACTGTGCTTCCCATTTTGAGTTCTGAGCTTCCTGCAAAGGATCACACCCTGGCTGCAAAAAGCAGGGCATTTAGTCTCTGGTCAAACCTGCAGCACGTGCTATGGGCTGTTCCCACTCACTCTACAGCTTCTTGCAGGTATCTCTGGCAGCTCTGGGCACAGAAGGAATCATTGCTTTTGGGAGGCACCGAACTGAACATGTGCAGGGGAAGAGCCTGGCAGGTCTGAACCCTGGCAGCAGCTGAGTAAGGAACACAGTAAGTAAGGGCTGATCACAACCAGGTGGAGGAGAGGAGGAGATGATGGCCACATCAGACGTCTTTGGGAGCTTTTCAGTGTGCCTTTATTGCTGTTCTCCAGCCTCATTTCTGCTGCACGAGGCCCAGTTATGCCCTCTGGAAGCTGTCCTCCTGAAATAAATAACCAGAGCTTTCTTTCCATGAAATACTGACTCAATCAGCTGCTTGCACTCAGATAAGGATTTCAGAAAGGGTTTTTCATTTTGGGAGGCCTCTACATCATATAAAATTTCCTGAGAGATTCAAATTTTAGCCATTCAGTAGCAGAATTGACTGTTTTTAACAAGCTCACTTCATAAACAAAGACCAGGAGCTGTGTGCAAAGCTCTCAGAAAAAGATAAACACTCACAAGCTTAAGGACAACACAAAAGTCAAATACAAAACTGTGTGAGTAAACCTGGCATTCAAAGCAAACACAGCAGTAAATCAAACAGGGAAAAGGACAGAGGTGGACTAGGTGTTTCCCCAGCATTTCAGGTATCTCCCAGTACTGCTGTATCACAACCACCTCAGGTACTAAAGCAAAGATGAAAGATTTTCCCAAAACTCTGAGCTAAGGGAAAGCAAAAAGCATGACAGACAGCAAGCCCAGCCAGGCAGATCTCTGACAGAGAGTGAATCCATCCCTTCAAACATCAATTTCTGTTTCATCACCTTAAGTGCAGGGAGTGACACTCCAGGAGAAACCTTCCAGCCATCAATGTCTGAAAGCCTTGGTGGTGCCCAAATCTAGTCTTATGTTTCACTGTAAACATGTAAATCAGAAAACTTAAGAATTGCCCTGATTTACAAGGACATAGGGGACAAAATGATCAACCAACATGTTCTAAAGTACAGTCTGTGAGCAGGAACAATCAGGATGCAGCTCCTACACCCGCCCACACTCAGCAGTGGAATCGATGGGGCTGGACCACTGCAGTAACACGTTAGAGACTGGAGAATGCTGTTCCTCTACTCTGCCAGGGAAGAGAGGTTTGTAGGGATGCACTGAAGTATCCCAGACTGACAGCTGTGCCACTTCCAAGCAGTAAACCAACTGGAAAGGCCCAAGTAAGATCAGGAAAGCCCTAAAGAAGCAAATGAGGCGAGGAAGGAAGCAATGGACAGAGACGTTAAATGCACTGAAATGGAAATATGAGAGCAACCAAGACAGAGACTGTGGTGAGCAGCAACTGAGCACGACTGACAAGTGAGACAGGCAGCCTGTAAGAGCCACGAAGTATTGCTTCAATCTTGAGGAAAAAAAAATCAGTAGCCACAGAAGTGAGAAGGAGTCAGACTGGCAAAGCAAGTACCCCCAGAAGAGAGGACATTTGCTACTGGAATATTTGGTACTGCTGTTACCAAACGAAGAACAACTTGCTGTTTTCTATTCATATTTTAAAACATATTCTAGGACTGAGACTTCCAGGTTCCAATTTGAGCCCAAAGAAAGGAAAACTGTTACAGCATTGAGCTTGCACTGTTGAACACCTCTGATGCCTTTCAGGCCGTGTTTGCTCAGCACACAGGAACTGATTCACTGCCCTAGTAGAGGGTCAAACATACACAAATGCAGAAGTCATACTATCAAAAGCAATAGCAATTTGATCATATATATAATACTCTCCCCCAAATTAGATTTTCACAGTCCTATTTAACAAGACAAAGATTGAATAGAGGGAACTCATCTTTTCCATTCTCAAATTACATAGAAGCACGCTATAATACTGATGCCACTAATTAGATGATTAAATACCATTCTAGGTGATATGCTTTCAATGTAAAATAATTATTTTTGACAGGAAATATATTTGCTCAATCTCATTTTAAATCACAATACTACATTTTTTTAAATTAAATGAAATTCCTTCTTCTGATTTTGCATGAGAAGAGCAACCAGCAGGAGTAACAGTGCCAAGGATAGATTGTCCAAGTACCATAATGCATGTACTTCTTCACAAAGGACCCCAGCATTCTCTGGATGGAATATAAATCTTCAGAGAACAGCAAAGTCCTTATTCCTTCAAAACAGGTCAGTTGAGGAATCACTGAGCACACTGAAAACCTCCCCTGTCAAAACACAAGTTTATTTGTGATGGTCTGATGAAGAACACTTCAACTTTTCCTATACTCCTCTTCAGGGGGAGCCCAGCCAACGAAGCAAAGGTTTGTCTTTTCATATAAATCAGGGTACAATCCATCACATGCCAAAGTACTGTTGTGGTTTTATCCCATACTTAAAGAAAAGTAATGGTATTTTTGAGTTCTATGACAAAAAAGTATTTCTGCTGAGCATTGGAAATAAAGTTAACAGAGGGAATATTTTAGAAACTATCTGAGAAGCTTCCTTCAGGGCTGAGCAGTCCAGCACAACATTAGACAGCTGAGAAGGTTATAAAGACAGGTTTTTTATCAGGCTCAGTATCCACCTGTGTCTTATCCAGCCATGGCAGTTCCAAAGTAGAACACTGTGGAGAGCTGTCTGCTGCTGGGGGCAGGAGAAGGGCTGAGGAGGAGATGCCTTTTCTGATTCCATGCAGAGAGTTTGGTCCATCCACCCTGACTGCAGTGCCAGCCTCAGTGTGAAGCTGAAAGAACTGCTGTCATTTTTCTCTTTGCACTTTTGTGACTCTCCAAGGCATCAAACTCTGCAGTCAGAAGACCTGATGGAATATCCTCTTGTAAAGTGGCTGCTTCATGCTTCAAGAGCCCTGCTTACTGCACCATACATCACAGCTTCTTTGGCTCAACAATGACATGGGAATTATACAAAATTGGGTGCAGAGCAATTAAAATCGATCAAAACGCTTTAGTTGACACTGAAAATCAAAGCCTAAAGCTCAGGCACCAGAGCTGTTCTTCCCCCTCCTGCCTCCCATCACGGTGATGTGCCTGGCTCCCTCTCATGAGTTTTGACTACTGGAGTCTGACCTTCTGCACACATATAAGCTCATTTACGTGAGCAGCTTTATAACACCAGGGAGATTGCTTAGATGAGGGAAGTTTTGCAAGGAGTATTCTTGGAAAGTGAAGTAACTCTCATTCTGACTACAGCAAATCATTATTCCCTTTGTGGAAAGAGAGCTCTCAGAATTTAATATAAAATTTTCAATGCTCTGTGGACTTCAGAATTATTGTATAGAATTTCATGGTGAGAGTACACCTGATATAGGATGATGCAGACCCCTTTGATATATTCTATAGAAAGAATCTTAAAACGTATTTTCAATTTACTGGTCTAGTGCTTGCCATTATATTTGAACAGACTTCCAGCGCAAGAGGAAGGCAAATCTCTTACTCTCTGTAAATTGTTTTTCCACAGGAACAGTTGACAAGGTGCCGCCACTTCGTTCTCTTTAGGAAAGGAGGCAATGCAGCCAAAGCCATTATAAATTCCCTTCAGTGGCTCAAAACACTCCAGCAACAACATGATTCAATTCTCTGCCCTCACATCGATGCCAAGCCTCAGACAAAGTCACGTATCCTCAGCACAGCATGAGCCCAGCTTGGGGGGAACATTAGCAGCGTTTTAGGAGGCACTGGTACTTCCATTCCAGTGAAGCCCTAAAGACAGGTTTCATGTCTCCCACAGCACCCATTATGCAAAGACCCCAGAACAGTTTTATAGCACCAGTTATGGAGGTGAAAAAAGAAGAAATAGGAAGGGCTGCACCTGGAGAAAGAAACAAGGACTTTTCCAAACATGGTGTAGGAACTCACCTTGGTGAGGAGCACCACACGTTTCTGCAGCCGCCTGACCAGCGCTTCCTGGTGCTCTCGTTTCTTCTTCTCATCCAAGAGCTGGCTCTGAACACGCAGGACTTCTTCCTGTAGCTGCTGCCGGACCTTCTCCAGCATTCGGGCACTGAGAAAGATAAGAGAGACCTGTGAGTGCTGCCTCTCAATCATCAGAGAGATCAGGAAAGCCTCAGAGGAGAAGCATCACCATGACACAGCACCCAGGGTCACTCTCATCTTACGGCTGTGCCACTGGAAACCAGGTAGCTGCATTATCAGCTGCTGTCAGAAAAAGATGTGAGAGAAGAAGAACCACCCCAGGGACAGCCTTGTTGTGCAGCACAAGACAATTACTGGAACCTCACATGTACGAAGCATTTAAATAATTGCATATCTGTTTCTAAAATCAATCCATTTGCCTTTGAGAACGTGCCTTGTTTTCAACAAACAACGCACGATCTTGGGTTCTACTGAATCTTTTCATTTTTTTTCTAACAAAGTAGAAGAAAAAGTAGGTTTAATATGATCTATTTTGACTGACAGATAGTACTCAGCAAGTAATTACAGCCACCACCTGCACATTGCTCTTGCCAGCAACCTATGTTGGAAAAGAAATGTCTTCTGAGGCCAGGTGATTAGCACTTCCTTTGAGATGTAGACATGATTCTCAATTAAATCAGTATAGCCTGGGCCATCTTCTTCTCAGTTCTCTGTGCAGCATGCTGTGGTGATGCACAATTATCTGCGTGCTCCTGGCGAAGCTCTCCACATGTGCCCTTCAGCCCTCAGACTGCTGCTGGGACAGTGGTGGGCAGCTGCTCCAAGGCTCACATCAAGCAGCTCATCACACATCAACTGCTGGCAAAGCACTTGATCAATAACAAAATAAAAGTGAAATCACTCCTGTGATTGCTAAGAGTCAGTTCATTATTTAAATATGACGAGTTTATCCGAGACTGCACTAAGTATTTAATGAGTGAGCAAGACATGAAATAGAAGTATTGCACACAAGTCAAAAACCCTCAAGCAAGTGAGAAAGATCAAACCCAACATGTCCAGCTTAGTCAGGAACAGAAGAACTTTGTTTCTCTAATGCTAGAAACAACACTGGAAAATTTATGAGTGCTTCTAAGGGGTCTTATTCATCATTATAATTGAAAGAAAATAAATAAAAATGCTTTTAAATGAAATAGCACTATCGTTAAGGTACTGTTTAGATAGATCCAAAAGGGAATACTTCAAGAACACTTCTAGCATAAATCAAGTACAACCTGGGCTGCCAGGTCACCAAATTGTATTTCTTGGGAAATGTATGTAGGAATTCACAAGAATTCCAAAGCAGCCATCTCCCTGCCTCAAAATCCTTCTCGTTGAAAAAAGTATTTCTTTTAAAGCACGGGATGAATTAGAAACCTGTTTAAAGCTCCAGTTCAATTTCGAACCATTCACAGACCAATTTAATAATTGGGAACTGTGAAATAGTCTCTTCATTGCTGTATTCAGGTGGGAAGGTTCTTCACAGGGGCTTCACATCTGCATTTGAAACGCGATAATTGCATTGCCAGGGCACCAGCACTTCCTTGGATCTGTTTTAATTAATCAGTTAAGAGGGGTACCTGTGCCAAGAGTAACATCTCTGGTGATGGAACATGCCCGTGGGTCAGCCTGTCAAGCTTGCAGCAGGTCAGTTCTTGAAACAGGGTAGAAAGGATGGGTAAGACCTGGTAACCTCAATTTCTGCCTTAAGACTCATTGCAGTTTGTTCAACAATATTCCTTTTTATGCATAGGGTAAATATAAGTACACAATCCTCATTAACTGTGATATATGTGTTACAACAATTAAAACAACGCTACAGAAACCTTAGTGCAAATATTTTTTGCTTTATCAAAGAACGTTTGTCCTGATTAGAGTCAGAACAAAATAAAAAAATGCAAACATAAGATTCATTACTATGAAACAGCCAAAATCTCACATTTGATTATTGCAGAACATTTTGATAAGGCAATGGAGAAATTTTTTTTTCTTAATCTCCCAATACTGTGTATTATTTCTATAAATGTTGAGTGGACCGACAAATGATGATTGATTTGACATTCACCAAGAAAAATGAGATATGTGCTAGGCTTCCTTCCCAAAATAATGAAAAATATTTGAGCTTCGCAGCTCAGACATTCAGCCACACACAAAACTCTCAAACTAGGTTGGAAAACAACTGTTTTAAAACATGAGAGAAGTTGAGCAGAGACAAATGGGCAATTTCCTCAGCCACTGCATGGAAATAACACCTTCATCTGTTTATATTTCAGCCTCAGTACAAATTTGATGTTAATGTACCTAAAATTCAAATGCCAGAGATGTCTCTGAAAGCAGGGACAATCCTCAAATTCCCTGAACTGACTGTTACCATAGGTTTCCTTGCTATGGGAGGCATGAAATTCAACTCCCTCACAGCTCTCCACACCATGCCAAAGTACATTATTGAGATCCTTTCTTCCTCTCTCAGGACAGATTGATAATTCTTCCAGAAACTGCACCAAATACAATATGAACTGCCTCTATAAGGAAAAATCCAAAAGGAAAGCCCTATTTCTTATTGACACAAAACAGGATTTGAAAGTAGGTGCTGAGAAGCAAAAGCCTTTAAAGCCAGACTTGTGCACTCTTCTTCCACCCTGATGACACCTATGGCTTTTCAGAAGTAATTGCTCACTCAATATGAGCATTAAAAAATAAAATAAAAGAGGCACAAAGTTCTCCATTCAACATAAGCTTGAAGAAGTGGCATTTTAAAAAATCTTTGCAAGTTCAAAGTAAACCTTTTAAGCCTTAAAGAGAAAAAGTCATTTCTGTTTATCAGCCTATTAATGTTCCTTGTTCCACATCCCACTGAATGAGATGCCAACATCTTTCTGTTCTGAGCTGTTGAGATTCTTCATATTTTGCTCTTCCCTTCTGTAATCCACTTTAATGCAATCTTAATGATAAAACTTCATTTTCCAGAATATTCTTTGAAAGACTGAGAACAATGAGGGCACACAGTGAATACTGAAGCTATAAGATACATTTTAATAATCTCCTTCAAAAATGACAAAAGCAGCCGACAGCTTTCCACCCCCAGCCCACCCAGTGATCCATAAAACATTATTTTAATCATTCCATCCTTTCAGTAGCCAAGTTACCACCTCAGAGTTACAAAAAAACTATAACAGGGAAAGCAAACAGGACGCCAGAACCAGTCTGTGTATGAACCTGAGAGGAAAACAAGGGGTCCACAGCGACAATTAGAAGAGCAACACTGTCTGGGTCATGTTGTAGCTCAGGAGAAGATGAGACATGTGTACCTACCAGGGCCAACTGTCAGGAAGGAGATCACTTCAAAGAGAAAAGCAGAGTGTGATGGGAAGAACACTGAGGGAGCACAGAGGGAAAACATTGCCATTGCACAGAAAAGAGAAATGCGCTGCAGCGATCAACATCCTCGTGCCAGAGCCCAAAAAAAAGGGTTAATCCAGAAGCTAATGAGGCAAAAAGAAGCAAGGGAAATTGTTTTGTAGCAAGACATTTGAATGAAGGAACACCCATTCCTGAAACTTGACAACTCACAGGCATCTCAATGAATCCACACGTACACACATCAACCACATTGGAAACTGATAAACAGAGGGCTGAACAAAAATGTTATTTTTCATCCCACTTCCTCCCCCACAGGTTTTCTGAGCAAACACAAAGGCATAAGCAAAAACAGGGTAACTCCAGCATGTCTTTTACTGCCCACTGGATAGCAGCAGGACATCCCTGCCTGTGCCCTCCCTCACGGATTCTTCCAACCTCCAATTTCTGACACAGACAACTTCCCCCTCAGCCTCTGCCTAACCTGCCTTGGCAGCATCCAGGATGGGAATTAAAAAGGAAAAACAGAAGGGAGAAAGTGAAAACAGTCTGACTTAAATAGGGACAGGACACAAGAAAGAAAAGAAAGAAAAGGTGAGGCTGGGCAAAACAGAAAAATATCCATCGTATGTTAAAAAGGGAAAAAAACATCTATTACAAAATGTTACTGAAAAGACTGATTGGAGCTCTGAGAACACAGCTGCAGAATGGAGCTGCCTAAACTGGTTCAACATTTAAGGCAGGTAAACTAGAAAAGCAACCACCAGGAAGGAGGAGAGGACTCTAGTGCTGCAAGTCAGAGGTTCGGGTGCTAACTTTTAGTACAATAAGATTGGCATCTCTTTCTGCTTCCTTTTGCCTTCACAGACAGATCTGTGGGTATAGGGAAGCAGTAGCACCCACCCCTGCCCAAAATCTTGCCCTGCTACAGGGGCTGTGGGAGTTGTGGGGGCCAACAGGTCTGTGTTATCTATTTGCTCACTACATTCAGAAAGAGAAATCATACAAAATATGAACATCTTTAGTAGAAGTTCACAGGGGCTATATTTTATTTAAAGCTTTAACTGTGCCTCACAGAGAGCCAGATGAAATACTGCTACACAAAATACTGCATGAAACCATCTACAGAGAGTTGGTGGGAAAACAAGCTTTCTTCTTGCTATTTATTTCTCCCAAGTCTTCAGCAAACTTTCTCTTGGTTCACACCTTGTATTTTCTCAAAGATCTTTTGTATAACTCATCAGCATCAGGCTTCCATAAATCAAAAATCATTCAAAAGTAAACAGATCATACATCACATTGCTGCTCGATGTAAAAGGAAGACTGGAATCATACTGAATTCATAATGAGGGAACAACATAAAGAGAATTATTTTGCTAGTGTGGCCAGATGAAATGGCTAAGAAGCAGACAGACATTTGGAGCTTTATTGGTACACTGACAATGTTTTATCTGTGAGACAGTATTTAATTTTACTCCCTAACCAGCAGCGTAACTATCAGGCTCAGAAACGCAGCTCCACCAAAGTGAACAGTTAGAGGAAAGAAATAACACACATTTTCTGCCCCAGCCCCAGTACAATGGCCATAATTGACTGGCAGGAGTTAAGATTTACTAAAAGAAATTCACATCAGGCACCCTGTGCTTCCTTTCATTACAGGGCCAACACGCTGCAGCACACAGGGCTCCGCTGACGGCAGCGAACCAAAGGAGCCAAGCCCAGGCACGCTGCCAAAATGCACAGGCCAGGGTGGCTCTACCTGAACAGACACTCAATCAGCCACTCGGTGAGAGAGTCACTGTCACAGTTCTAAACATGCCTTCCACATCACCATCAAGACGAGAATGAAAGCAGTGTCTTAACACAAGAGGAACATCCATGGTTTGTTTTGGTTTTATGTGGAAACATCAATAGTTTCAACATCCATCACTGAAGTCTGGAATGTAAAATATTTCAAGGGGGAGATAACTAGAGGCATAAATGTCCTTTTTCTCAGCCTCTAAACCTCAAGTGTTCATAAGGCCAAAGCTTCTACTAAAGGCATGTATTTGGCAAATAAAACTTTTACTGGTATTTAAAAACCACTGAGCCCACACTGCTGGCTGTGCACTTACTACACTTGAAAATGCTGCTGCCTTCAGTACAACTGGCTACAGGAACAATTAAGCTGCTGGTTGAATAAACAAAGGGATTGATATTAGCTTATGTAGACAAATCTTTAAGGGCCTCTGGTATGTGCAGATGCTCATGGCTCTTCTTCTGAATCAACAAGAAGTCAGGCATCAGTTACACCCTGAGCAAATGGATTCCCTTTGCAGTGCTTGGAGAGAAGCAAATACTAAATGTTCTTAATAAAATGCAAGTAATTAAAAAGCTGGGGTTAAAACCAAGAGTCCTCTATGATGATTAACACAGCATATAGCCAGTACAGCATGTGTCATCTCTCCCTGCATCATTTCCATTTGGCATTTGGCATTATGGAGGATGGACTATTTTAAAAGGGCATTCACTGAAAAGGATTTTCCACTCCCATTCTGAGACAAGAACAAGTTTAAAGTGTCTTTCCTACACTGCAGAGAACAGGATGCCCACAGATGCCCTCTGACCACAGGCTGATCCACCAAACCAAGCCAAGATGTTCACTGAACTGTTCAAAAGGCATTACAGGGAGTTGGGAAGGGAGCATCTCCACTCCATTATTTCATTAGGAGTTCTGCTCATTTGGTCCCCTTTGCAGCTCCTAGTTTGGGTTCTCCTAACAACCCTGGCTAGCGAGGAAGGTCAGCCTGTGGACGATGCTGCCAGTAAGGGAACACGTGGAGCTTCAGCACCAAAAGATGCCAAATGTCTGCTCCCTTCCCCATCACTCCTCACCCAGCTCTGAGCATCCAGCACAAGGGAGTAAAATACTGGAGAAAAGGAACTGTCATAGGAGAGAGGAAAACAAACAAACAAGCCCCCCAAAAACAACCCCAATGAAGAATTTTGAAAGGAAACCTTTTCTCCAGCCAGGATCCAAGCACCCTCTCTGCAGCTGGCTTAATTTACATCATCTAATTCAAATTCTAAATGCTTCAAAGTGTTATTACACTTTTTTCTTTGAAAACAAAAATGACAACAACTGAAACAAAACTCTGAATGAGAAAATCCAAAGACTGAAATAATTACTAATCAAAACAGAGGCCTCTACATGGGCTGGTGAAGTCACTGGCCAGCTCTACCCAGTAATTTCTCTTCATGTCGGCTCTGATGAGTTTTATATTTCTAACATTTCATCAATTTGAATCACTAAATTTAATTTGCATTCACAGATAAACAGAGAAGGAATAATAAATACTCTCGTCTGACCTTGAAGTGTGACACAGAAAATTGCCCTCGATGATTTCATTTCAGTCTGAACCAGAATGAATAATGCAGTTGGCCCCACCAGTTACCAATCTATAATCACACTGGTGGGCTGGAGGAACTCATGGCTACGCCCAAATATGATGAAGAAAGTCAAAACTTCTCACTTTTTTTTTGTACTAATCTGTTTTCTGCTGTTCCCTCACTAAAGGGATTAAGCCCCTACCTCTGTCCTTCCCCACAACTCAGCCCCAAATACACATCCCAAGGATTTCAGTTTGTTGCACAGTCACAGGTGAAGGCATTGCACAGTTTTCTCAACCCAGTCCAGTACTATGAACTTTAAAAAGTGCACATAATAACTCTTCTCCCTCCCAGTAAGCTGTCAAGCCGCTGGGCCAACTCTCCAACACAGCCACACCACACAAGCAACTGGTTAACATGAACACCATGTGTGGCTAAGAATATTTCCAGTTTGTGTTATACATTCCAACCAACACTTATCAAGAGAGCAGGAAAGTCATCTGGGAATAGCATGAGAGCTGAGGAGCTCTAAAGAATAAAGAACTGATAAAGAGGAGTGAAAAAAAGGAAAATTTGCCTGAAGTGGTGACAGAAATGAGTAGGAGAATGGTCGTGCTGAACCAACTTGTCAGCAAACAAATCTGCTGAAATTCTAGGCTCTTGACAGTTAGATAATGGCTTATCTTAATAAAATAAGAAGGGTCAAAGTGTTTAGATGAGAAAAACAAAACATTAAACCCTCCACTGCAATATAGCAAGTGAGTCCTCACAGACTGGTGACTCATTACAGCTTTGTGAAGGTTCTGCGGATCTGTTTCAAATTACCTTTTCCAGTGAGACCTCATTTCCAATGTGCATTACAGTACTCCACAGTGAAATGAGGATTGAAATGAGGATTGTATATTACTGCTCAGTCACTTTTTTTTCCTTTTAATATCTGAATCTAAGACTACCTGAACAAATTTAGAGAAACACAATTATCTAAAATATTTTTTGCACAACAATTCAGTGATGGACCCCCACCGTAACTCTCACTAAAATCCAAAGCTATGGCTCAGCATTTCAGCATCAGGCTTTTGACAGTGGAAACCCCTCCAGGTTATGTGATGAAAACTTGTCTCAGTTTCCACTAGGGACTCAGAAGAGAATTTGTAGTGTTACTTGTTGACAACAAATAAACCCAAACAATTAAGTGCTACCCCCCAGCATTTACCCATGGGGACACTGGCACAGATAAAAGCAAAGGAATGACTGCAAAGTCACTCAGCTATCTGTGACAAGCACTCTGCCAGACTGCTGCTCTTGGCTTTTCTTTCTCACAAGCACCAATTTAACTCCATCTCATATCTGCCTCCCACCTGCTTTGACTCAGCTTATGTCAAAGCAGTCTACCAGGATCCAAGCCATATTAAGCAGAGAGTTGTAACAGACCTGCTAATCCTTAAATCCACAATATGGATGCATACTAAGTCTGCAAAGATCTTAAAAATTCCATGACCAAGTAACCTGACCTGTAACCATGGATTTTCCAAGTGCCACCATATCTTTGGTCACCAACACCATGACATGCAAGTGTAGGATCTTTTCTACCATGTTCTAACAACAAATCAGGATTCACTGCTAACTGCATCTGTTTTCTGCAGGATCTCTGCCTCATTTGCTGCAGAATTTGGAAGATTAATGAAGCACAGAAATTGCTTGAAGAGAATCGTCTCACATTAAGGCAACTGAAAGTCTCCCAAAAAAATCTGGTTCCAATTGTTGCCTCTGCCAGAGTTCCTGGTGATACCATGACCTTTTGAAAGCAGTCCTTGGTGCTCAGTCATTGGACAGCCCTTGGTGTTGAGCTGGGCACTGACACTGCTGCAGAAATCAGTAGCAGCTACTCAGGCCATATGAAGCCTTGGGTAACTGTTTTGAAAGAACATGTTCTAAATATTCCATATACTCCAAAAATAAGGCTACATTTTCTCCTCGGCTTACATCTGGTATAACAGGACCAGCAAAAGAAATAACTAATAAATTATTAAATTTCTCTGTAGAAAAGCACGGATAGCTGCTCATTAAGTCAACATAATGTGCCATCTCTGCCAAGTGAAACAAGAATGCTGCATGCTATAGGAAACCAGACTAAGGAGGTGTCTGGCGACTTGAATTTGGCATTTCCCACCCCCTGAGAGCTTCACTTTGCAACCCTGACCTTGTCTTTCAAGTACCTATTTTCCTCATGGGGAAAATAGTACTTAAAAATATTTTCTAAAAGGAAAAAAAAAAAAAAAACCAAACCCAAACCATAAAAGCAAAAATACATATCTACGAACAAGAGTGAGGCAAAAATATTCCATATACTCCAAAAATAAGGCTACATTTTCTCCTCGGCTTACATCTGGTATAACAGGACCAGCAAAAGAAATAACTAATAAATTATTAAATTTCTCTGTAGAAAAGCACGGATAGCTGCTCATTAAGTCAACATAATGTGCCATCTCTGCCAAGTGAAACAAGAATGCTGCATGCTATAGGAAACCAGACTAAGGAGGTGTCTGGCGACTTGAATTTGGCATTTCCCACCCCCTGAGAGCTTCACTTTGCAACCCTGACCTTGTCTTTCAAGTACCTATTTTCCTCATGGGGAAAATAGTACTTAAAAATATTTTCTAAAAGGAAAAAAAAAAAAAACCAAACCCAAACCATAAAAGCAAAAATACATATCTACGAACAAGAGTGAGGCAAAACAGTAGAGTTAGCTGAAACTGTCCTTATCTTCCTCTAATTTTTATCCCCAAAATTAGCTCAAAGAACCCATAAACCAGCACAAGGCAAGGGGAATAAAGCTGTCACCATGGAAGGAGAACTGCCAGAACTACTGTGTTTACAGTCCTGTTACATCAATTCTTCTGCATCAATATTTTTAAGTGTTTAATAAAACAACACTACATTCAGTGCAATCTTTTTGTCATGAATACTTATAGAGAAACCAGTTAGGTGGACATGTAAATAGCAGCAGTTTCAGGTTTCAAAATCACTAGATGAGCAGACAAGTCAAATCCCTTGTTTTGTGGTAAAGCTGTGACAAGCAAATGAATTTAAAGACATGGCAACCAAGTAATTTTGGTTTTGTATCACTCATGAAAGAAATGCTCTGGTCAATGTAATTTGGTGTCAGCCAGCTGGCATCACAAACCACACATGAACCAGCTCCATGTTGGAGGGTAGGATGCTAGTCCTGGGTTCAACAGGTGTAGGGAGAAGTTTCTGCCCTCAGCACTGAGGCACCATAATTCATCACTGTCTTGGTTTAACCCCAGCAGAGCATGACATCATATGGTCTGGAATATCACAGAATGATTTGGGTTACAAGGAATCTGAAAGATCATGTCATTCCAACCTCCCTGCCATCAGCAGGGACACTTTCCACTCGACTAGGTTGTCAGAACCCCCTCCAGCCTGGCTTGAACACTTCCAGGGATAGGGTAACTGTGCAGAGATACTTGGCGAGGCTGATTTATCTGTCACTGTCAAAAATTGTTCTTACCATGGCACTTTATTTAAAGCAAAGCACGACAAGACAATGCCACTGATGTGTTTATTTCTGCAAACTCCTTTAGGAAGGAAAAAAGAAAACCTTCAATGAGAGTTCAGGCGGGCCAGCAAAACAAATTGACAAGAAGTTGGCAAGACCAAAACTAAAACCCCAAGACAATAACTGGGAGACAGCTCGCTCTCTCTGGAGCTGCCCATCAGCACAATTAGAGCTGGCCACCCCCAGCCCACGTCCCCCATGCTCAATAGAGGCACTTTGGCAGCCAATTGATGGGCTGTGCTCAGCACATCCTTCGATTGCCACCTGTCTTCCCTCATCATCTCCCCTGCTGCCTCCATTGTACCTGATTAATGCAGCCCATTCTTCCTGGTTATTTCCTTATCGATCCAGCGTCTCCTGCATGGGAAAAGGCGTCAATGCAGTTAAGGGCAGGCACCTGCTCAGAGACCTGAGAGGGAGTTTTGTTCCCACTGGATAATAAGAATCGCTGGTTAAAGGATGTTTTAGGTATTGGCAATGTCATAAAATGTTCCTTGCGTCCTACTTCAGTGGAGCTGACAAACTCTCCACTCGCTGTCACTGGACTAATGAGGAAAGAAGCACTTCTAAAGAGCTTTGGGTACTTTTGCATTGCAAAGTGAAAAGGAGAAAGTAAGATATTTCAATGATGTTCGTTCCAAAGCCCCATAAAGAGGAAAGAAAAAAGGGAACGTTTCTGCACAATCACTGTATCAAGCAAGCAGCTCACTTATTAATCTCTCCTTCCTCCGCATTCACTAGCTCGGGGGCTTGAAAAGTTGACACTTGACTTGAAAAATGCCAAATCTAAGCAGTTTATTTCCTCTTGAACTTTAAGAGCTGACTGAGACAGAAATGACCTTTAAAAAGGCAGGGTTAGTTCTTGTATGAATTGATAGAAGGATTCTTTGCTTACACAGCACAGCAAGGTACTGAGCAAATCTCCTATACAAACTCCCCTCTCTCACCAGAGGCGAGAACAACACCGTGTTCCATCAGCCACAGGATCCACAGAACTGGAGGACGTGGGACCTGTGACCCAGCTTGTCTGCAACAAGAGAGGAAGAGCCTGATACAACCATAAATCGATGACCTTATACATGCCCTGGACGAAGACTACACCAATAGTCACACCCTGGAGACACCCCATCTTCCATCACAAGGAAGCAGTGCAGACACAACCAGAATTAAGCAGAGACACCAGCTTGTACCTAAATCCCACCACCAGTTCCAACCACAGAACAGCCAGAGTCCTGCTGGGACACACAGCAAGATACCAGGACTGCTATTTTGGGACATCTCCCTGGTGGTTGTGAGTTTGTTTACATCAATCTTTACTGAAGCTGCTGAAAAAGAAACCAATCACTACATGGCTTATTAATGGTCTTTGATGAAAGGCAGCTTGAAAATGCAAATCAATACTCAACAATAACTACTAACAATACTTGCTGCCACACCAGCAGCCAGAAATGTAACTAGGCAGAATATTCTCGTCTGAGGTCCACCACAAAATTAATACCACCAGATGTCCAAAGAAAGGCAATTGAAGGATTTTGTGGCAGCAGGGGACAACCTAGGAGTTCTGATAAAGGAAATTCACAAAGCAAATATCTGGGATGTTAACAGGGATGGGAATACACTGGGGACAAGTAAGTTTAATTTGCCTGTGTGCAAATAAAGACACTTACTGGTACAGTATTTGAAGATACAAAGTGCCCTGCTGACGGGCATGACACCTGCACATTAAACTAAGATATCCAAATGATATTTCATTTATACAGAAAGTGTAAGAGTATTCAGCTGTTTCTCACTCTGTAAGGAAGGCAAGTGTAGCGATTTTGGTAACAGCAAAATATTAATGCAGAAGGTGAGCAAACTTTCCGCTGCCAGGCAGAGAAACGCCTGAGAGGCAGGGTTGAAATCTTGCCTCCTCCTTTTATTTTTAAATTTATTTTTAAATTTATTTTATTTCTAGCCTTGATCTTCAGCTACTACTAAACCATGCTGACTCCAAGCAGTAAAGGACTGATGGAGTTCAGAAATCTCCAGTGAAGTATGAAGTATCACTTTGCCATCAGCAGCAATGAAATGCTTCCAATCTACCATCAGCCCACTTAAGCAGAAGCAGACATCTTATAAAGAGAACCCCACGGCCATTCTGAGCAGGGTTTTCTTTTTCTCTGGAAGGGAAATACACATCAAACTCAGCAAGGCAGACAGAAGAAGTCAAGCCTTATATAGCCTAGGTTAACTTACTAATAATGAATCATTGTTGTCATTATTCCTAAAGGTTAGTATCAGGCACTTTGGCAGGGGGAGAGGAGGTGGGGAGGGGTGTTTTGCTCCCCGGTGCAACCGGAGGCATGACAGGGAACCACGGCCTCAGTGGGATATTGAGTGGAAACTCTCAGATAAGAGCTTGGCATCTCACTGCCGGTAGAGACTTAGCAAATTCCTGCTCCTGAAATATATATACAGTTATATGTACAGTGTATAAATGTATATATATATAGAGAGAGAGAGAGAGAGAACACAGTACTTATCAATGCATATTAAAGAAGAGTATCTGGACTGGTTTATCCTCTGTAGCACTGCAAGGGTTGCAAGCATTAATTTTTTATATATTTTTAAATACTGTCTGGCCTCTCTGATGGGGCTTTTCCTATGTGTATAATCACAGGAGGTCTTGGAAAAACCTGTTTACTTCTGCAATCCTTTAGAGAGACTCCCACTTCCAAAGTTACTGCACAATCACTTCTTTTAACAGTCAATTTAACAGTGTTTAGCCTCCAACTGTTGCACTCACACACAGAATGCTGTTTTGGGGGCTCTGACTCTTGTGCATAAAAAGACTTCTTAACATCTTTAGGGCAATATGAAAAGATAGATTTATACTGTAGGTGTATAACTGCTGCGAAACAGATTTGCCCAACTGTAATACACATCAAACAACATTAGAAAACAGTAACTGCCATCTGATTTACATGAGATGTACTTTGAGACTTGTAACTTTTGCCTGAAGGTTTTAATTAAAGCAATTCATGTCCCAGGGCACTTTTCTCGTAGTAAAGTGTCTTCCCCATTCAGCTACTTGAAGGACTCTGCTCTCTGTGCTTTGGCACCATCTAATCACTCCCATGGGAACAAACGGTAACACGAATGCAGATCAGAAAAACAACTTTAAATGAAGCAAGAAAGATGAAGAACTAAATGTAAAAGAAGAAACAATTTTGTACCCTGTATTCAAGAGTCTGTTAGATCTCTGGAATGACAACAAAAGAGGGAAGAAGGCGTTGGTCTGACTAAAATCTGAGACTTCTGAGTTCTGTCACTGCTTTCTGAAACACTCCCAATATGTGTGTTCCCAGATCTAACTTCCAGCAGGGATCATCTTCAGTCAGAGAATTCTTCTGTCTTCGCTACTCTTTTGAAAGAAGAAAGCAGTGATCAAGAATCCATGTTTGGCAGCTCTTCCCTTCGTCATTTAATTCACTCTGAGGCAGGAGAATTTACAAGTCACAGCCACTTTGGTTACTCCAGGTATTTCAGCAGAAATGTACCCAGTGGCCCAGAAGAAAAGGTGGGATTTTTCCCCAGATTTCATTCAATAGTACAGAAAACAAAGTTTACTGAAGGATGAAGAAACGACAACATGCAAGACCCAATAAATTATCTTACTAGTAGGTTGTGTAAGTCAGCTTTTAGCAGCATAAGGCAAAGCTAAGCAAGGCTTCTGCTGAAAATGAGGAACCCACAGTTCCCATAAGGACTTTGACTCGAATACTGCAATAACACACCACTGGAGTATTAGTCTAGGTGGATTCATTAACATAAAGCAGTGCAAAAAAAATTTGCAATTGTTGAAATTCTTGTCAATTTTGCACAAATACCTTAAGCAAACCCTCTCACCAAATGCATCAACAAGCGAGGGGGAAAAAAAGGTTTTTTTTCTAAACAGTTTAAAATGGAATTCAAGCAGAAAACTGATAATTTTATTGCAAATTCACAAGAAGCTTGTAAGAATACAGAAAATATCTCATTCCATCAACAGCAACAATGCCACCCTTGAATGGCAGCAGAGTTCCTCATGGGTTGACTGTCATTTGGTGATGCTTTGCACAGAGCAGCTGTACCAGCTACAGGTGATGTTCCAAACCAAAGAATGCTTACAGGGGCTCCTTTGTATGCAGGTGTCAGCCAGGAACAGCCAGCAAGTGCTTCCCAGGCTAAATTCCTACAGATGCATGAGGTTATATAGAAAAGATAACTAGCACAGCAACTCTGTAGGGCCTTCACTCTTTAATCTTTTAATTAACAAAAAACCCCAAGAAAATAGAAACAATAATTTAAAAAACCCAAGCAAGGAAGACAACAGAAAACAACAGGAGAGTATAGTAAAGAAACACACAAAATCATCAGGATTTTACAGAAGTTATTTTGTGCACGTACACTGGCTGAACTGACAGACTGCTAACCTGGGAGAGGTTTTTCTTTGATGTTGTGGCTGTTCAAAGGTATTCTCAAACTGAATAAAAACAGTAAACAACAAAACCTGAAATCTGTTAAAGTAGCCAAATATTCTCTACTGTAGAGGATCATGCTTTAATGGCATGCATGCCCAAAAGAGTAAATATTTTCTGATCTTTAGCTAATTTTATGACTCACTTAGTATCCCAAAATGAGTCTATATTGACAAGTCTACTTGGAATCACTTAAATCAATCGAACAGTCAATCAATTTTAGTTGAATTCATTAATCTATTTAGAAATAATTGATTCCATAGCTCCAACTATTAGATGCTGATAGCATTTCTATACTTAACAACCTGAGAATGATTTGAAAATCCATAAGCCATAATTACTTATGACAAACTTCATACAGGACTATTTTAAAACTCTAATCTGGCTGATTTTGCTGATCCTTCTCTAGTTCTAGACAACAATAACCAATTCATTCCAAGGCTGTTCATGTTCTCATTTTCAGAACCATGGTGTTCCAATATTTGTGTTTCTATTAAGGCAGGACAGTCTAGGGAAATGACTATTTTAATAGTGCTATAAAAAAATGTACAGAAACATTTCTATCGATTAAAGAATCCTTTTAAAAAGAATTAATGTTTGTATTTTACCAGTAGTGCTTTACAGAATAAAACCAATTTCGCAAGTTCATCTTTCTTTTTTTCAATTGGATTTGTGAAATAGTTCATCCACTTGAGGTGCTGCATATGGGATAAAAGCATTGGAATTAAAGAGAATGAAGGCACAATCCAGCATTTACATTGCATTGAACTTTCAAGCCACCACTGTTAACTACAGCACAGAGAACCCTTACAAAGATTTTGTGGGCAAGTGAGTATTTCTAAACCAGATGAGAAACTTCTATTTGGTTTTCTACCACCATCAACCACAGAACAAAGGCTGAGCAAAAAGATACTGTCTGTCAGCTCCTCAGAATGTTGGGGGTTTTTTTAAGGCTGAATTAAAGTATTAAACTGAAATTTAAGATTGCATCTGACACTAAAACATATCCTTTCTTGAGTTAACCACATGACAACCAGAATTCCAGTGAAACCATCAGAGAAAAGCAGTAACAACCATGACTGAATGCACGAAGTAATGCCTGACTTTTAGATACAATGCAAGAATAATGTCTTGTGACATACCAGTAATTCAGGAAACATTTGTACAGTACCAAATGTATGGAATTTCCTTTGGTTATGAGGCACCTCACCTCTCTGAGCACACTTCAGCACATGGGCCTACTACTGGCTTATTTTGGTGCCCAGTGTTTATTTACTCCAAAGCTGTAACAGAAAATACAACTGCTTTAACCTAAGGCACATAAGAGAAATAAATTCAGTTTTGCCCCTAACTGAGGATTAAATTCAACCAGGTCCTCAGCATTTATTTTAAATGTGGGGCACAAACCCAGGTTGCAGCCTGCACAGACTAGATTGGCACGTTCCCGGATTTTAATTTTCCTATTGGTGGGGCTTCTTTAAAATTCTTTTTAATTCTCTAAGAAAACTGCTGGCAATTTGGTTTCAACAAGCAAATATAAGCTTCCTATGAGGTCTTACACCAGGCTGTTAAGTAGAAAATCCTGGGTTTAGCACTTGGCAGGTTTGAGCTGGTGCAGAGCAGGGCAGTGAAACGAGAAGAGGCACTGGGCTTGCTCCATGAAAAATACCAAAAGGCAGAGCACCAATATTTGAATATTCAAACAACTTCCAGTACTTATTCCCCTTTTTCTTCAAGTTCCTATAGAAACATCACAAGCAATCATGTTAAATAACATCAAATTTGTTTATATAAAGCTAATTGCAGTGTCTGTCTCCACTAACATCCCAAGACAAATCTTGCAGCCAGGAGAGACTCCTGAAGACAGAAAACTAATCCATGCAGATGCCTGAACAATCTTTGCTTGCCTTCATGAGATTACCTGCTGAATCCTGAAAACCTAGATCAATTTGACATCAACTAATTGTGGTTATTCTCACCATCTTTCCAAGTGAGGGCCAGACAGAAATCCTAGGCTGCACAAGTTACCAGCGCTGTGTGCAATGGAGTTCTGACCCCAGAAGGTAAAATCTGGATTGCTGAGAAGATTACAGGTGTCAGCCTTACAGTTTCATTAGAATAAATTAGTGTGTTTTTGCACAAGATTCAGTGTGCATTGATTTTTTTAAAAAACATCAGAAATATTGAGTGTCATCAAATGCTGGTGGCTCTGTGTTTTTAAAAATCAATCTGAAAACCCAATGCCTCCAAAAACAGGGCAAACCCAGCTAATACCACATCTAATAGCATAGTAGTAGATCTAAATGCAAGTGCAAAGGAAATGAGACTACAAATAAATATGAGACTGCAATAGCTGTAAATGTCTTGCCTTTAGGAACATCCAATTTACTGTTTTAAAGGTAGGCTCCTCAGTCTCCTGTTTGTTCTCCTCTGGGTCCCATCAACTGTGACTGCATTAATACAAAGCTTAGTCTGGTCTTAAAGAACAGCTGAGCAGATTAGTTTCTATTCTAATCTTCAAGCAAAGGTTGTATCTCAAGCAGGCTTTTCCCACTCTTTTATGTGTTGTGTACAGGAGACGTGCTGGGGTGGTTGCCTTTCCTCAGAACAATTCAGATGAAGATTCAGCCCAAACTGGTTTGCAGGAGACACTGCCATTTCTCATCCAGCCCCATCTCTTCTTAAAGTATTTTAAAGTCCATTAAATTCAGAGCTCATATGCTTGGGAGGGTCCCCTGACACACACGTGGTCTGTGCAGTCTTACACTGCCTGCAGACACGGCTCAAAAACAAGAGTGAAAATTTCCTATTCACTTCGTGTGTTTGCTGTGGATAGTAGTGCTAATTAACCAGAGAGATGTAAATTAATTTCATAATAGATAATTTCGGTGGAAACTTCCAGCTCTCCTGAAACTGGTTTGTGCCTGGAATTGAGAACCTGGCATTTTCCACCCTGCATTCTGAATAGTCCCCAAATGTATTCATTCCCTAACCCCTGTGCAGTGGAGAGTTTGACTGGTGACAAAAACTACTACAAAAATTGTAGTAGCTGTCCCATCTGCTGACCGGTCCAACCTGGAAATACATCCAATAACCAGAAGGCTGCTGGCTGAGTGGCTTCAACACTGAATGTTAGTTTAATTATACATTTTACTCTCTAATCTGACGTTTGCATGTACACACATATGCACATAAAGTCATATTTTAAAGTATTACATTTATGGGTAACAGTACATCTTAGGAAGGAGGAAATTGAAGTTTTCAATCAACAGTGAGCTTGCAGTAACACTCAGTTAAACAAAACCACTCCACACACGGAGCCCCACTGACAGCATTCAGCCTCACACATTTGTGTGCAAACACCAAGGAAAACATTATTTGTGTTTACACACAAAGAAATAATCTTTGCTTTGCTTCCATCCAAGGCACTTTAAGCCTGAAAAGCAAAGGCAGGCACCACAGTGTGCTGACTTAGAGAAGACATTTCCAAAACTGCCTCTGAATCACAGAGGAATTAAGGGAATTAGATGGTGACCCTTGAGTCCAATCCGGGACATTGTTTGGATGTGGGAAAAATTAGTGTGAAAGGGGAAATGTACTTTGTGTTGTATCTACAGCCCACCAAACCTCTCCTGGCCTGGCTGGTGGTTGGGCTGTTCCCATCATTTTGAGTTCTCTCTGGCTGTGCTCCATGGCAGTTTCTCCGTGACAATGCCTTTCCTGGACAGGTAACCCAGCAGGATTCGGATCAGGTGCTTTGAAGCACAATTCTTAGGGATCCATTTCAAAGCTCTGTGGCTCCGGACCAAGGGCTTTACCTGAGATGGCAAGAACAGAGCTAGTTCCCTGTATTTCTGTAGCAATCCAGGAAATTGAAAAGGGAGCTTTTTTGGGGGGAAAAAAGGTGTGAAGTGCTGCTCTCCCATGAGCAACCTGCTCTCAGCTGTCTGCAGGCACAGCCACAGCATGCAGCTTGCAGGGCACAGAACTCTGCATGCAAGGGCCTGGAGAGTAAGACCAAGATCCATGGCAGCCAGTCAGTTCTGCCCTAACGATCTACTCACAGACCTTGATGGGTTTGTCCCTTTTCTCTTACTTTTTTTTTCCCAAATTTTTTTTCCCAAATGTGAAAAAAATTATGAAGTGATTGAAACTGAAGGTAAAAAACCTCTGAATTTGTTACGTTCTTGCCATGTCAGTTCACCTGTGAGAAACAGTCCAGATCCAATATTCTCACTTTCCAAATGAACTCAGAACCAGGTTTGAATTAAAACTTTATAATACACAGATTCAGGAATTGCCTTTTTTACGTTTCTCATGGTCAGACAGTGCAATGCAGCCCCCCTAAAATGAGACAAAAAGCCATTCTATGCCGAAATGCTAAGAGCCCTTCATATTCTCAAATTCCTCATCTCATTTTTCAAGGAGAATCTCTTGCAGAAACATTACAAAACCATTTTCTTCTCCTTTCATCTTTGTGAAACAGCACATTATTTCCATGCAGGGAGCTGAGGTGCAAGGGCGTTAAAATCCAAACAGAGTCATTATGGTGACCAAGCAACCAGGAGCCATTTCTCACTAAACTCAGCTGCAAATCTCTTGCTTCAGACCACGACACCTTGGAAGCTCCATGGACTGAACAAAGGCTGAAGAATTTCATCCTCTACCCAAACATAAGTAA
>NW_008238321.1:8832211-8851044 GCF_000691975.1 Corvus brachyrhynchos | reverse complement strand
TAGGGAAAATGAGGCTGAACTGGCAGACTTTGATACAGAAAGAACAGAAATGCTGGGCCAAGCTAAATTACCTCTATAGTTTTTATACTACGACAGCTGCTAGTAATGCTCATTCAAATGGGAAAAGGATCTTTGATACTCTATTTCCAGTAATGCATTTTTGACACACAGACACTAATTATAAAAATAAGTTGATGAATAGGGACAATTAAGAAATTTAAGCCTCCAGCATCTATTACATCTCATACAATTTCATTCCAAACGGTGAACACTCACTATCAAAACCACCAGTACTGCAAAATAGAGTGAACTCTTCTATAGTATTTTGAAGGCAGACAAACAGACATTTCCCTGCAGTCTGAGCTGAAAATTTCCATGGTGACTGCTACCATACTGAATCCAGGAGGTCATGTTCTTCTGAGAAACAAGGTGTGTTAAGGAATGTCCCTGCAGTACTAAATGGGCTCTGGTCATCTTGAAGCACAGGAAAAAGCTTGTGCATGTTTCCCCAAAAAATACCACAAATCCCAAATACCAGCAGAGGTGACTTGCTTTAAAAAAACATCATTCTTAAAATGCAATCCATGAGAAGCCACTTAGGAACACACTGAGCTGTGGGCTGCCAGAGTCAAGCCTCAGCCAATTACCTGTTGAAGCTTCAGGAGATAACCAATTAACACTGAGGTTACACTGTGGAAGCAAAGAAATTTATTCTTTAAAAATAAAGAAACAAACAAACAAAAAAAAAAACACTTCAAAGGGAAAATTACTTTGGAAAACTAAAGCACTAAACAACAGAGTTAGCTGTTCAGTCCATTTAGGAAGACCTATCAGTTATTTTGATCAAACAATTCAGTGGATCATGGAATCATGGAATGGTTTGGGTTGGAAGGGACCTTAAAGCCCACCCAGCCTCACCCCCTGCCATGGGCAGGGACACCTTCCACTGTGCCAGGTTGCTCCAAGCCCCGTCCAACCTGGCCTTGGACACCTGGATGAGTGTCCCAGGGATGGGGCAGCCACAGCTTCCCTAGGCAAGCAGTGCCAGGGCCTCCCCACCCTCTGAGGGAAGAATTTCTTCCCAATATCCAATCTAAACTTACCATCCTTCAGTTCAAAGCCATCATCCCTTGTCTCACCACTGCATGTCCTTGTCCAAAGGATAGAACAGGCCTCCACCACAGTCACCATGGGAGAGAGGTCTCTGCCAAGTGGCCACCTTCAATCTCAAGAAACCCAAACAGGATATAAAATCTCCCAGGAAACTGGGTGTGCACAGTTAGAAGCAGGGATATCTATAGCCTGAAGATAGACTGAAGACTTAAAAGCAATGTATTTTCCACTTTCCATAATACTTTGAAAATATTTATTAGTGGTTGTCCAGTTCTTAAGAGTAAATTCCATCTAAAATTGATAAAACATCTCTTTTGTGTTTAGCCATTGAAATATTTTGCATTTGGTGACACAGTTATAAATTGATTGCAGCAGGAAGAAGAAAAATTAGCAGGTTAGAGCTCTTATCTGGGATTCAGCAGATCTAAGTTCAAAGCCATACTGAGCCTCAGGCTTTCAGCTTAACCTCAGGCAATTCATTTAACCTCCCCTGTACCTCTATTACTCATCTGTACAACACTGTATTTAATAAAAACGCCACAATGCTTCTTATGTGCACTGTTTATATGATAAACATGCAACAAAATCTGGCACTGGCATCTATGTGGGTACCTACAGGCACGCACAAGACTGAAAACCCAGACATTTCTCAACAGAACCTTCAGGCACAAACAGTATTTCCTCTCAAAAAGAGAGTAAAAAGAACCCCATCTCCCAAAAGCCCAAGAATTGTCATAAAAGAACTGTCAGAAAGAAGACAGAGCAAACTTTCCTCTCAGTATCAGTAGCCTCAGTGCAAGAGTACAATAAATGAGAGATATAGGTCTGCAGAAAAGCCAGCTCAGAGGGAAAAATCACCTTAATTTCAGACAACAAAAGAGAAATGAGAGAAGCCAAAACCAATTGGTTCTGCTCCCGTGTTACGGATGGGGAAATCAGTTATTCCCTGCCTTTACAGAAGGAGCTGGAGACAACACAGTGCCTGTGGTTTCCAAGGGTGAAGTTGAGGTGGCAATCAGGTGCTGCTGGTCAGTGACAGCAGAGCAAATACCTTCAGGAGAAGCATTTTGTATTTTCCACCCATCCTGATGCATCAACTTCTTTGCAAAGGGAAATCTGGACACAGTCCTGGGTGAGGAGCCCAGGACACAGAGGAGAGGGGGGATTTTGAATCATGATGCCAAAGCCAAAAATAGCAATCAGCAGTTTTCTGATAACCTTAGCACTTTCAGTAACCTGTGCCCAAGGTTGGCAGGTAAAAATACACAGTGGATTTTATCAGATAAAACAGATTAACCTTATGGGGATGAGCCATATATTAGATTTCTCAGTAAATGGCTGTGATTTACCAATCTAGTAGGGATGAGGAGGGAATGCAGAGCAAAGAACTGCACTTCTGCTTCCTTACAGCCCTGCCACAAAGCAACTTCTGTGCAGAGCTAAGGAGGAAAGGCAGCCAAGAACTGATCAAACAAACCCATGGAAGATGTTCAGACATGCCACTGGAAATAAACCACTTCACTTAAATGCATTTCTTACAGAGAGAAATCTGAAGAAACACAAAGGCATTTCAAAAGAAGCTACTCCTAACAGACTCCATGGGCAGCAGCACAACCAAGCTGGCTGAGAAAGCAGATTCAGCTGCTAAAGCAAATGGAATTCACATTTAGTTAGTGGAAATCTACTGGATACCCGAGGGTGATGAACATTAAACAGTGTGAAATTTTATTGCATTTTTCTGCTCCCCTCCTGGGACTTTTATGACGATAACCATTTTTTGCATATAAACAGTGTGAGCTCCAAAAGCTTCATTTTAATCGAAGATGTTCCATTAAAGTTTAACATGCGCCAAAGGTTTGAGTGCTGAGGCTGCCTTGTGAAGAATGTCATATTTAAACAGCTGGTGAATTAAACCCACGTTATGCTGTGCATAGTAAGGTGACTTACCCAGCAGGTTCTGAAGCACAGTGAATTTGCTCTGTTGATAATTTGCAACCTATTTGAATATTCCTGGTGTACAGAGACTTAACTGTCTTGTCATGCAGAAGATGGATTTCCTGAACACCCACCTACATTGTTAACATTTGTACATCACCACACTTTGCACTGAGTACACAAATATTCCATTTTATAAAGACTGTTGCTGTTCCTCAAAAAAACCTATTCTCAGCAGTCACTCTGGGTCAGACCAGATCTAATCTAGCCCAGCACCCCATCTTCAACAGCAGCCAAGGCAGATGTCTTTGGAAAAATACAAGAGCAGGACAAAGGCATATCAAAACTTTTGCAGGATATTCTCCATGTTTCCAGAAACTCCTATCTCAGACTCTTTTTGAATCAAATGTGGTACCTTTGTAATAATAAACCAAAACGTATTTTTCTTCCTTTGTTGTTCTCACTCCCTTTTTGAACTTTGATACCATCCTACTGCATGGTTTCCCAAAATTGAATCCTACTCATCATGATGTGCTGTTTTACACCTGCAGGTTTCATCTGCAGGTCTCCAGTTCCTGTAGCACAGACAGACCCTCATCTTTAGAAAAAACTTGAGTTTTCCTGAACATAAAAAGACAGTAATAAGAAAACATGCAAAGGAAGTTGAGCTGATAAAGATGCACATCCACACTGTGAAGAGACGGGCAATTCTTCACTAAGCAGATATCTTACCTGGCTGCAGGAACTACTGCAGAGAAATGAACAAAAATTTACGATAAATTAAATTACTTTAACACATTTTTTTATAGGTAGCACACAGATAACAAATCTCTAAAGAAAATCCCAAACCAGATTACAACTAGGTTTTTATAGCCCCAAGTATCTGAGAAGTTTTATGAGACAGAGGAGAGAGTCAGCAGCTGCACAGAACACCTTTCATTTAAAAGACAGGATAATAAATGAATATAAACACAATGGAAGGAACAAGGAAAATAAATACTGTCTGGTTGTCCTTAGTCATGCTTACACCTTAAAAGGCAGGTTGGGGGTTGCAGTTAAAATGCATCCAAAAACTAACCAGCACTTGGATTTTAAGCATGGAAGACAAATAGCAAACAGAAGGGACTACATGAATAAAGTGTCTGTGTGTAAAAGGATGGGAAAAACAGAAGGAAACAAGAAGTTCAGCACCATGAGCAGCTCAGGCTTTAGGGCAAATGAAAAGGTGATAATAAAAGGGGACTGGCCACCAGTGAAATGTGTGCAAAAAATGAACCACAGTTGGTACTGAAATTTGAGCACCAGTCAAGAAATGCTGCAGTCAAGAAGCTACAAAAGGCCCTCTGGATAATAAAGTCTCTCTGAACTCACAAAATTTAGAGGGACGTGCTCTCAGGGTGACCACAAAGAGAGGGCAAAGCTTGCCTGGTACTTCCTGCTTCCTAAAAACATTGCCCCAGCGTAAGGGAGTACTGAAAAAAGGGGAACAGAGTTTCCTCTGCAACATTACAAAAGGAGACTTGGGAATATATAACAGGGAATGACCTTGCATCGACAGAATGTGCTGACACTTTGTAATGAAGCCCCAGCACAAAGCTCAGGGCACTGAGAATTAACAGGACCTGTGAGAGAAGCAGCATAGGAAACCCTCACCCCAGACTGAACGAACACCCTCTCCCTTGCTTAGGTAACAATCCAAATAAAAGACACAAAGGAAGATTCATTCCCACTTAGATTCCTTTATTCAAAAGAAAGTGTCTTCTACTGCCTTCCATCTCTGAATCCCGGAAAGAAAAAACACAAATCACTTTTGTCTGCTCTAAGAAAACTCAGAGCAAGTGATTGGAAGCAGACGGAACCAGAAAGTTTCTGTACCAAAACACAGTTTCCTCTACCTCAAAATTTCTCCCACTGCCTTCTTTTTGTTTTGCTTTTTTGGAACATTTTAGCTACATCTATTGATTTTCCTCCTCCTCCTTTAGGGAATATTCACAGATGTGCAAAGCCACCTCTAACAGCAACATTAGCTGAAGCAAAAAATGAAATTTACACTTGACTGCCTTCTTCAACAATGTGCAATCACCATTTAATAGGAAAATGGAGCAGAGTGCAAACAGGAAAAGGAAAGGCCTGATTAAAACCCACCCGTCCCCGAGCTGATGATCCCCCCACTACGGAAACACGGCACACGCTGAGCTCGGAGGAGCAGGAGCTCTGCATGGATCCACAGCCCTCACAGCCCTGACAAACTCAGAACTGGAGGAGAAGGGCCAAGGCAAGTATTTTCACTGGAGAGTGGGGTGGTGATTACCACCATACATCAACTTGCTCTCCTGTTTGCCAAGGACAACAAAGCAAGTGCTTAACATACGCAGCCATGAATCCTTTTCGCTCGCTAACAAAAGCCAAACCCACCAGGAAAAGCCAGGAAATGAGCTCTGAGCAGTGTCCAGCAGTGACAGGGCCCACCCTTTTCTACTCAAAGACAACAGAATTCGGGCACAGCTCCACTACCCAAAGAGTGAGACATCTCATCCAGGAGGAGTTGGCTGTTTCAGGGGTGTGACTTCAGTGGCATCTCAAGCCCTGCCACCTGCTCAAGCGTCCCACAAGCCAGGCTATCTAAGAGTATTCAACTCACAGCACTGACAAAAAAAATCTGCCTTCACACTCAGACCATACCTGACAGGTTGATTTCTTTTTGTTGCTATTGTTGTTGTTGTTTTCATTTTTATCATTTACATTACAGATCTCTTATTAATGGATTCTCATTTACACATGTCAGAAAGTGAAAGAAATCACATAATTACCTGCTTTCCCCATCAGTTATGGAACAGGGCTAACAATTTGCTTTCCACTCCTTTCTCTTCTTTCTTTTTATGTATGTGATTTACCATCCCCTGTCAGCTGCAAGCTGGAAGAATCATTTTCTAATTATCAAGATTTCTCACACACCAACTTTGAATTATTTGGCTTTTTTTTCCCTCCTAAATTAGAAAAATATTCCTTTGAAACAATGTTTCATTTTCAATTGGCTCTGAGAAAAGTCTGAGTTTCTGCTTAGCTTTTAATTGATATTCACAATACATTATTAATGACAAAACCAAAAGAATATGATTAGAGCAAACAAGTAAACAACCACATTTTTGTTGTGTTATAGCAATGTGAATAAAATTATAAGAAAAAGTGTTTAATTTTCTTAAGCTAGGCAGAAACTTTACCTTTTTATTTTGCCAAGTATAGTTTTATTTGTAATATGAAGAACCTTAAAAACTGCATTTTGTTGTTAGCTTACTGTCTCAGAATGCTAAATTATACATTTACGAGCTGTGATGCTACACAAACAGAATACAGCAAGATAACACCACTGGCGGATGAAAGTCCCCCACAACCCTCTACTGCTCCAACCAGAGCAGAAGTTAACACCAAATATTCCAGTCACTGTGGAATATCATTTGCCCATCATTTGCAGTTATTTAGTACTTTCAGAACATCTGATTTTCATAAATCTGCACATCCACGTGGTTTTGCACCTCACCTCCCTCCTAGAGTTACTCTGCCGAGTTGAAGGCAACTAACCCTCCCAGAGTGAACAAACTGAGACATTTCATGGGTCAAACCAGCTGTAATTACACATTCTAGCAGAGCTCATACCTACAATGGGCTCCTTAAGTAGCTGTCTGGATGTAAATTATCAGTAAAAGAAATCTGCTACCCAAGTGGGCTTCTAGTGCCTCTGAGAGTGAGAAATTCCACTGTGCCCAAGAGAAAAAATGCCAAGAAGCAAAGGGCGCTGCTGACTTCAATTTCACTCCTGTTTGCCCTCACAAACTGACAGCACCTCACTCATACACATCGTGAAGGTGCAGCAGTAGCTGCAGCAGGACCCATCTAAACTGAAATTGCAGATCCCTTCCAGATCCCTGCACTGACTGATACTACACAAGATTAAGAAACCGCTACAGACAATCTTCAGAGCAAAACCTTCCAAGAGAAGTATCACAGGGAAAGGAGCACGCTGCTTACGTCTAAAAAACTAAAAGATAAAGATAGGAATTTATCTAATCAGCTGCCTGGGGCAAGACATCTACGCTCAGATAAGTGATGATCAGAGTTTCACTGCCCAGCTGCATGACAGGCAGTATCTGTTATTACAGGCACTGAGGCCTATTACAGGAAAGCTGTATTGAACACATATGGATCATCCCCCATTTGAAGTGAACGTGGGAAGAAGGCCAAAAGGAATAACAGTGTCTGAGCACTCCAGAGCTCAGGGATTTAACCCAGCCCAGCGGTGCCAGGCTCCAGCTCCACGTGTGAATTCTGTGTCCGATGTACGAGAGCAACGAGCAAATCCTGGAAAGATTCTACATGCCAAAAAACACCATTCATTTTCCTCATCTGTTAAAAAAAACCAGAGCAAAATTTACATTGAAGCACTGCTGGGAAAAGTGAGCAGAGAGTAAGAAGAGGAGTAACAACAAGGCTGGGGAGAATGACCCAGGTGTGAGCAGCCAAACAGACACAGACACAAAGTTGTAGTCCTTACTAGGAGATGTTATTCCAGAGGACAGGACAATCCAGTTACAGTGGCATTCAGAATCACTTCAGCTATAATTTATCTCTTGAAAAAGCTTTATATTAAATACTTAAATGCATGTCAGGAATAAAGCTCTAGTTGTATATTTTATAATCAGTTCTGTTAAGCCAACTGTTTCAGTAACTGACTTCATACCTGGGCAAGTTCTCAACTTAAAAACGTCATAACTTTATTCTTATACATCTAATTCCAGCATTCCCAATACATTTAACATGAAAGTTCCAGGTCTCAGAAACCAGGTGAGTCCAAATCTGGGTAGTTACTTTTAATCAGCAAAACCTGATGGGAACCAGCAGCATCATTTTTGGTTTTAGGGGGGCCTGGCTTGCTTGGGGTCTTTTTGGTTTGGTTGCTTGTGGGTTTGTTCTTTGGTCGGTTTGGTTTTGTTTTGCTTTTTAATGTGATGTGGATGCTGCAAGGTCCCAGCTTCTGGAGCATTACAGAGAATCAGTAGCCCAGAACTGGGACTCCTCCCTAATCCCACTCACAGGCACCAGCAGCAGCCACAGGCTGCAACACTTTAATGCTTTTCTACCCACACAGTAGAAGATTTAACCTAATCTGTAAGAAATGAAGTCAAAACACCAGCAAGTGAAAAGATTAATCCTGCTTTGAATTAGATCCAGCACAATGACACACGGGCCAGCAAATTTTGCAGCAGTGCATGGAGTATTGAGTAACAGAGATGATTTCGCCCTCTACAACATATTCCACTTGGGTTCTCACACCTACACCATCACCACGGCACCAGGCGTGTCCCACTGCAGGAGCAGCTCTGACACATGGCACACAGCTTCTGGGTGTCTTCCCTTCTTCCCGTCCCCAAAGCAGTAACCAGTTCTAATTCACCACCTATTTCTTTAACTATTAGAAACAGGATGGTGAGATTATTTTAATTATGGAGGGTAATATCAAAATAGACGCTCAGCTGAGAAAGGGGGAGTTGGGTTTACATCCAGAGAGAGATTTTTTTAACAACCTGAAGAAAATTTAAGAAAATTCTGTTCTACGTGGAAAGCTGAGATGTCATTACAAAAAGTCTCTTCAATATCCCAGACACTGGTAATTAGAGCAGGGAAGAAAAACCATGGAGACCTTGGGTTCTCCGGGAGGAAAGTACAAAAATTTATTAGTAGATTTGATCTCTGTATCACAGACCATGCTGAGGAGCCTGAAACTGCTGTGGTTCGTAATCCCAGGACAGACTCACACTTCAGTACATTGCTGTATATTCCAGCCCAGGCAAGAAATTACAGAGGTGCATATGAATGAGGACAGGCTGCCATCCAGCTGCTCACAACACAGAGGAGAACAAAACTACCAAGGATGAAACAGGACTTTGGCTTAAGGAACAGAGCAGAAAAATTGCTGTAGGTATAAAGCAGCCCTGACATTCACAGGAAGCTGACTGTAGCTCCAGACTCTTCCCAAACACTTTAGTCTGCAAGCCAGCAGTATCTCTAGCAATCTTAATAATTCATTTTAATACTAGCTGTTAACCCAAGAGTTGCTTTGAGGCAAATATGGAGACAGGCTGAAGACAAATGGTGCTACTGTAAGGCAACGGATATAGCAAAAGAAAAACACACCTAATGAAGATAACCCATTCTCTGGGGGGCTCAATCCACTACTGAAAGAAAGTATTTTGATTAATTCAAGCAGTTATTTTTCTGCATATAGCTGTTCTGATTGAGAGGCCAGCTCATTGAAAGGTGACAGGACAGGATAATAGTTTAACATTTCAAAAATTCTATTTAAAAACCTATGAACACTCTCAAAAAGACAAGAATTATACTTGTTTAAATAACTGGACTCCCTGCCACAAAAAGGACTCAAGAGTTTAATACATTTTATAATATAGGACAAATAAAAAAGCCCCAAGGGCTTCCACCTATGAGTAATACAAGAACAAATTAAATTGTACAGGAAAAATAGAAAGGAATTTTCTCCTTTCCTTTCTAGTAGGTCTCTGAACCTTCCCTTTATAAAACTGCCCTGGGTGACTGACATTGTGGTAAGTCCTCAGTCACACAGACAAAAAATTTATACTTGTGTGACAGACAAAATCAATCAGACACGGGGTGGGACACACCACTGCCAAACTGAAAAGAGCAGGCAGTGGCTTTTCATTTTGAGCCTCAGCACACACCAAGGACCCCTGTGCAGTGTTTTAGGGGAGCTTCTCCAGTGTCCTAGTTAGGATTTAAATTGACTTGAAGTGTCTCTGACCCAGAGCCTGGCTAAGAAGCCTCCTGTCCTCCATACACCTGTGGCACAGGAGTTCTTCTCATCTAATAGAAACTCAAGAATCAATTGCAGGTATTGACATGGCATTTCATCATAAATCTGATCTGAACCTGAAAGGATGGTTTGATCGTGCTCCTAAAGCCAGATTGATCTGCACTAAGATCCATCTGAAAAAAAATCATTTGCCTTGAGGTGGTCTGGTAGATAAACTACTGAGTTTTCTAGGAAATGGAATTACGTCTTCACAACCATGGAAAAATGTAGAGTACACATCTTTCATCATTTTGGGTTCTTTTTAATGCAACTGATTAAAAGAAGATGATCCTCTATGTCTATAGTTGTACTTCTTCACTCATAGGTACAGCTTACCAACCTAGCAACTACAAGCAAGAGGCATCTACACTTCATGTCCTGTTCCTGATCTCCAGCTGTGGAGTTACATTTTCTCCTGCATGAAATACCCAGCAACCATCCACCCTCCTGCCAACACACTGCTTTCGATGACCATGCCAAAAACATAATTTAAAAATGATGGTATTAGATGGTAGAGTCCATCTTTATAAGGGGAAAGCAGCCATTTGTTTTGGTTTGTGTTGTATGGTTCGTTGGTCTGGTTCTTTTTTTAAACACACTATATTATATAAAGAAATAATATATTGTTTATTTGATATGTAAACATATTTACATGCATACACACATGTACATTTACATCGTGAATTCCACTTCTTGATCTCACAAGCCTGGGGGATCTGAAGTAATATTTATACACTGCTGAACTCCATGACACACACACATGGAATGAAGGTGCAAGAGAACTCTGTGCTGACGAAGACATGAAACACTTCCAAAGTTTTCTTTCAATCTGACATGAGCAAAGACAATAAAACCAAGACTACCAAACACAAACCCTATGACAGCTTCTTTAACCTTATCCCCAAACTGAACATGTTTGGAGAAATTTTTTTGTTTTTATTCTATGCCTGGAAATTTTAATAGAAATGTTATTGTACATTTGAAAACAGCACAAACTTGAGGGATTATATCAAATCAATTCCTCTGGGATTTGTGTCCGCTCTAATCCCCTATTCAGTCTCAATCTCATTAACATACCAGGCTTAATTGGCATTTCATCCCTGCATTGTGTCTCCAAAATGAACAAGGTGTAATTATGTTAAAAAGAGCACTTCAACGGTTTTAGTTTAATTCATGTCATTCATCCGCGTCAGAATGAACGCAGATGTTCTATTGCGGGATACAGCAAGAGATGAGCAGCTTTGAAACCACACTTCTGAGTTGAAAACTTTATGTTAAAAAAGTTATTTAAGTGAAACGTAAAACAGTGTATTTTCTTCCTTTGTTTCCGTGGCTATACAACATTAACTTTCAAAAGCTGGTTCTGCTTAATTTGATTTTTCATTTTCAAATGAACAGCTGTGTTTAAGTCTAAAAGCCCTTTGTTTAAGCATACAGAGCCCCAGAAAAGGTTTGAACAAAGCATCTTTCTGTAAACACTTGATTACCAGGAAAGGCCTGGCTTCCAAAGTAATCTCGGGGTGGTTTTGCTCTAGGTTCTCTTTTAAAGGAAAAAAAAAAATTGCATCACTTCTCAGATGTCAAACAACAAAAGCAACAAATGTCTTACTAATTGCATGGGCTTCTTGTAGTCAAGGTAAAGAAGGGAAGACAGAAGAGGATTTTCCAAATGGCCATTTTCCATCCTTTCTCCCCTCCTTCCCCAACTGCAGACACAAACCCACCTTAATGAAAACCACAACTAATGGGCCTCATATTTAAATTGTTCAGAAAATCAACCACTGTAGAGTTTTGTGGTCATATAGGTCCTCTTAATACTGATAGTTCCCAGATAAAGGGAATATTTGTATAAGATATGCTATTTCAATCAATATTTAGGTTGTCAGGTAAGAGTCATTTAATATGAATCCTTAACCAATATTATTGAACATTAAGAAAAAGGCTCAGTGGGAAAGCCCAAGTATTTGCCCAAATTTCCAGTTTCAACATTTATTTTGTTAGTGCTGTAACATTTCATGGTTCTTGTATGGAAGCAAAAGCTTAAGTATAAATCTCTTTATTAAGATTAGTAAGCGTTCTTAAGTGATTACAGCTGGAAGTACTTTGGATATTTAAACATACCTCCCAATACACTTCCCATTGTATTTTCCCAACTATGAAACATGAAAAATACATCATCTATTGTATAAATGCTGTAATTACCTAATTACATGGCATCAGGTAAATATGTTTTAGAATAGTAGAATCAGTTTAGAATAGTAGGTAAATGAGTAATTAGGGAATTAAGATTTATTATTCAGAATGCATAATAACAATGACTGAATCAAAGGTGCATCCAGTCAAAGCAGCAGCAGAAGCACCTCGGTGGTGGCTCTTAATTCACACATAACAAGTGACTGGAGTGAGATATCCAAATGCACCCTGAGTAATCCATTCACAAACTGGTTTTTAAAAAAATCATGTGAAACATTCTGTTCAAAATTAGTGTGATGCAAAATCTTTAATAAAAGCACTGACAGCATTCATAAGAAATACTGATGTCTTTTTAATAGAGTAATAGCAGTTAATGCTGCTTTATCAAAATATGACATGGATTTGGAAATCTCAATGGAAATTCCTCCTAGCAGGTACTAACACACAACACTGTCCTTTTATCAGCTTAAAGGAAAAGAACATTTAATACTATTGTATCACTTTGTATGCAAAGTATATCAGTTCCAAGTTACTCTCACTTAAAAAAAAATAACAGCTATACATACCTCTGGGTGCAAACTCCATACTTTTAGGATTTTTTAATCATTATTACTGAAAATCAAGGTTAGACATTCTGTGCATCTTTTTCCTCCCCTACAATACCTATTTACAAAAGTCATCTCCATAGATGAGAGTAGACATCTCAAGGATAATTCTCTTCCTACAAGTTTTGTGAAAATAAGCAGCTGGTGAGGAGACAATTTGGAATTCACAAATTCACCCTTAATTTCTCTAGTCCCTGATCTAATTGGTTGTGTTGAATACAGCAGCACACATGCTGCTATCCAAAATACTCTGTAGGAAAAGAGCAACAGGGAGAAAAGGATGGTGGTTTTTCAGGCTAATGAAGAAACCACAGAAAAATTAAGCCCAATTCAGTTTGGAGAATGCTAATTAAGCAAGACAGAGAAACCCACAGGAAATTAAAACTGTTCATGAAGATGTTTGTTTGGTCATTCTGATAAGAGCTGCTAAAAGGTCTGTTCAATATTTGAAATACTGGAAGTACTTTTCCAAGAGGAGTGGGACCCTTCAGGCTCCCAGCTCAGAGACATTCAGGCTCCATCATCCTGCACAGGGTAAACCCAAACACAGGTGTGGTCCAGGCCTTCTCTGGACTGAGGCCACACTGCCTGGAGACACTGTTACCCATCACTGATCATGGAATCACGGAATGGTTTGGGCTGGAAGGGACCTTAAAGATGATCTCCTTCCACCCCGGCCATGGGAAGGGACACCTTCCACTATCCCAGGCCGCTCCAAGCCCCGTCCAGCCTGGCCTTGGACATTCCCAGGGATGGGGAGTCCACATTCTCTCTGGGCATTTCTCTTCCTTTCTCTACTGATGTACACAGAAAAAGCATAAAAGCAGGAGAAGCTGACCAAGGAAAAAATTTTGAGTTTATCTTCAATAAAGCCAGATTTAATACAACCCAAAATGTATTCACTGATTGCCAGTAATAAAAGTCTGTTTATTCCATGCTACTGTAACTTGGGAGCTAGAAATTATCTCCAGCAGTATCATTATGTTTAGTATTCAAAACTTATAAACAACATACGACCCTCTGGGCATGAAAACAAGTCCAAAATCTGATCTGTGTTTTTACTACAATGTTGCATTTATGACCATACACTGCAGTTTGAATATGAGCAGCTTTAAAGCCACCTGCTGTTGCAAAAGTTATTTTCTGTAATTAAATATCTTCATATCAAAGTCATCCAGGTCATCTAAAAACATGTGGTTTTCTCTCACACACATAATCAAAGTCAGCATATGCTATGAAATAAAACCATAACTGTAAGAACATGGGCAACATACTGTCATGAAAATGATTACTGCAAATCTCAAACCTCAGAAAAAACAAGACTTTATCTTACATCACTGTCTTCATTCAAGTAACAGCTGCCATAAACTTGAAATGATCCTCAATGCCAATTGCATATTTTATTATCTTCTGTGACTGTGCTTTTTACCAGGGTCTAGCATCACATCTCTGGAAGTGTTCCAGGCCAGGTTGGATGGGGCTTGGAACAAGCTGGTCTAGTGGAAGGTGTCCCTGGCCACAGCAGGGGGTTGGAACAAGATTATCTTTAAGGTCCCTTCTAGCCCAAACCATTCTGTGATTTATCCTGTTAAACCACATCAAGTTCTCGTAGCAAAATCCCATATAACTCATCACACACCAGTGAAGGGCCACCTTTCTTGGGACATGGGACTGTGCCCTCTGTGTCTCTGGATGTCACCTCTCCCAGATCTGAGCTCCCTGAGCAGCCTCAGCCACGGCGCTGCTGCTGCCCTCCCTGCACAGCCTCTGCTGAGCACAGGCTTCACAAACCTGCCACAGACACAGGAAAGCAGCAAATGAAACGTCTGCTGTGTCTGCTCAGGGGATGGGAGTGACCCACATCTTGTCACAGGGAGTACAAACACCTCCCTCTGCAGCACTTCCCACCAGGTGAGAGAAATGTGGGACAACGAGTGACAATCACAAACCTGTGTGAAGCCCGGGGAAAAAGCTGCAATGGTCCAAAGACCATTGAAATAGTTCACATGGTCTGCAATTCACTCCTGCCCTTGTCTGGAAGTTCATCAAGAAGCAAAAAGCATCAGCTTCCTAAATGCCACACACAGGCCCCAAGTGCCAAAGTGAAGCATCTACTTTAATGAAAGCTGATTCCTGTGAAAATCAAAAGCCATGCAGTTCAGCTGCTGAAAAATTAATGAACTTACTGTAAGACTGAGGTAAGAGACTACACAGGTATGCACAGAAAGTACACAGACAAGTCATGCAAATACGGGCTTCAAATAAGCATTTTGAGCTTGCTCTTTAAGTCTCTAACTCTTAAAAGTCATCTTGTCTAGGATTCAGGGTAATGTAAATATAAGTGCACCAAAAGTTTCTGACATACAGCTGGGAAGGCTCCAAACCAGTCTGCTTCCCTGTAAAATCAAACATGCTAAAGTGGCACCATAAATCACTGCAGAGAGGGAGGCAGGTAAGGAGCAGTAGTACCTGAAAGCTTGCTTAACACAGAGCAAATGGAAATGCAGAGGACTGGGAACACCAGTGAGCGCAGTCAAAGAAGGAAAAAAGATCAACAGTTATCTTCAGAAAACACTGAAAGCACAGGCAGACAGGAGAAAATAAACAGCTGTGTATAAAATGATAATTTTACCAGAGATGGGAAAAATGCTTCCTTATCAAGGCACAGAGTATTCGCCTTGTCTCTGAGGAAGATAAACTAGAATACCACCTGTGTGAGCAATCAATTTTCCAGCAACATCAGGAGGTGGAGCTGGGTATTGAATAGGCAACAGAAAAGATATGGGGAAAGTCAGGTGGACTGAAAGCAAACAGAGAACCACATCTCAGTAGTTTCCAACTCCTGCTATTAAAAGCAATTCCACTTCAGCCCCTTACATAGGACAGGAGCCCAACTATTGCCTAAAATTTCAAAAAAGGTCCAAAATTCAGCTCTGTTTCAGGTACAGCAGCAGAAAATATGAGAAGCAGAAAAAAAAAAAAAAAAGAAAACTAAGGCATCATTAAATTATGAAGCAAAATATTATGGCATCAGATATTTTTAGCAGAAGTTGGCAGGAGATGACACTGAAGTAAATCATAAGTAGCAAAACTGAGAGAAAATTCTACGACTAAACAGAATTTGTGTTAATACTTCCTGGGATAAAAATTCAAGGAACTGGCAGAAGCTGTTCTGTAAGTCAGTTCTTGGCTACAATTCTGTGTTTATAACTTCTAAATATTTTACTGAAGCTTTCATTATAGGTAACCAAATTAAATCAACAATAGACCAACTGTTCTGCTCTGGAAAAAATGTACCTGGAGTCACTTGGGGAAATATCAAAAGTTGAATATGTCATCGATTGTGACACAGCCATATTGGTCTTTCCCTCAACTACAGATCAGGGGATGAAATGCAGCATTCAAAACCTCAATAAATCAATTAAAAGGATATGGCGTGGTCCCTACAGACCTGGGGGATGGTCTAGAATGCAAGAGGTCCTTGCCAGGCCCTTCATTTCCATGACAGTCATGGAAAACTGCAAAAGCCCAGCTGCAGAAAGGAGAAGTAGTATTCCAGGAAATAGGAAACACTGGTGAGAAGACAAGGTACAGAGTGTATCCACATGATAATCCCTTGGGAATGCTGGGTCAGGCCTCCCCTGGTGTGTTGAGCAGTTCTGCTGAGAGGAGCAGCAGGCTGGTGATTTATAAAGCTTTTTTTTTTTTTTTTAAATGCCATCTGTACTATGCCAGAAAAAATTTAAGGAATCTTTTTTAGAAATGCCACGGAGAATTGAATATAAAATTTCTTTAAATTTTAATGGAACATCAAAATGTTTGGGATTCCCCCCCTTCCTCATACAGAAATCACAGTACATTGTTGGGAAGCAGGCTTTCATGGTAGTTCTATTATTAAGCCATCATGAAAAATGTATCAAAGACAGTTCCACAAAACTAGTATTTATTTTCTCAAAAGTGAAAATACAACACTCAAAAAAATCCCAACCTATCAGTGTAAAACCATGCAAAAACACAATCTAACAGAACATTAACAAATAAAACCCAAACTGGAAATGCTGTAGAAACCGAAAATCTGACAAGCTTCAATAGATACATTCTCACAAGATACAAAACTGCACACATCTTAGCCCAGCTGTTACACCATCCACTGACTCCCTGCCTGGCCATTTTCCAGGCAGCTCAGCAGCTGGAGTGCCACAAAGGAATGCCCTCACTTCTATAGTAGAGTTAAAATATTAATTTCCAGAAGCCTTTTGCTGTCTAGTGCTGAGCTTTCTGGGGAGAACCACTTTAGAGGTGACATCTCCTCACAGGGATCACCTCAGTGTTCTCTGGACTGTCCTTGTGAAAGGTGCTCCTCACTTGTAGGAACCTTGAGCCAAGTTCTGTGCCTAAAACAGATGATGGAGTAAGCACTGCTGTGGGATATTTTGCTCAAAAACTTTGAGACCTTCACCAGTGCCAAAACCTCTCCAGTGCTCTCTGTGAGGTCTTCCAGAATACTCACTTTTCATCCAGCACCACGGGATCTCTGATGCTCCCTCTGATGTCATGAAGCTTCACCTCTGACAATGCCAAAATTTTCATGACTTCAGAGCAGAAATCATTTCATTTTAAACCAAGACAGGGAAGAGACTGGTTAATCCTTGTGAGATACAAACCACAATCAAACCAGTGGAGAGGAGAGCTGCATCCACTGGTCTCCACTGACAATGGTGAATAAAGTCTTGTACTTTGATACTTGTTTGAAATGCACATTTTCAGGGTATATATTCCTAGGAATTGCAACTAGATCATGGAAGTTTGTACTCCCCATTGCCCATCCCTGTGCTAGCAGCCCCTTGGGAGCTATTACATCTGCCCAGACAAATCCTGCATCATCCCATGTCTCCCATGATGGAGCTTGGGCTGGATGAGGTCTCCTGACAGCAGCAGACTCTCCCTGAGTGCGCCCATTTCCTACACAGGCTGCTCTGCCGTCATCTAATAGAATCAAAACACATTCCAGAAATGCTTCTTGGGAAGGAAGGCTGGAAAGCAAGATGCCACATCTGCAACAATTCCTCCAGCTCACTGTCTGCATCTGAAGCAGCCCTTTGGGGAGAGTGAGACAGGACCAGGCTGCCGTGCTGGGTCTGAGGAGCTGCAGAACACAGCGCTTTTATTTCAGAGACACCTCCCACATTCTCCCACATTTGGTTTATTAATAAGTCAATGAGACTTATTTACAGAATATATTGATGACACCAGAGTTCCCCAATCTCCCAACACCCTCTGATCAGCAAGGGCTTTTATACCTTGCATGTTACAAATATAGCATCTTAAAAATTAAATAACAAGAAGCCCTCGAAAATTTTAGTGTGCTAGAAAAATATATTTCAAGAACACACCATCAAGCCCTAGCTTTATGGATGCTGTTAAGAAAACAGTTCTCATTCCTTTAAGGTTTTTTTCCATTAGCATTTCTGTCACCCTCCTTTTACCTGGGACAAAGTACCAAACTGGATTTGCCAGCACAATGCACACCCATTCCTCAGCTTGGCTGTTCTCCTTAGGCACAAACAGCCTATAATCAAGAAGAAATAATAATCATAATACAAACAGCTGGATTCACATTCCCCTCTGTAGATTGCAAACACATATATCTTCTGTAAAAGAAGAGATGAACTCTGTACTTCTTACGGCTAAATGGTATTTGTGTAAAGAAGGATTGCTCCATGCTGGGCTGATGGTTTCACTTCTGCAGGGTATTATTTTGTAGTAACTCTTCTCTTACCAAACCACCTTTTTGCCTCCAGATGAGGAGGGGAAAGCACAGTAACAAGGTAAACACAAATATTTCAGACTCAAAGATTTAAGGGTTAAATACAACACCTGTTTGTGCTTGTGAGATTAGGAAGTGCTGGCTTGCTACAGTGGCCCTTTCAGTTTATATTAAAAATGCTCAGTGTGTGTTAATACTGTCATGACTTTGCTTCCTGAAATATTCATCCATCCTGCTTTGTAGCCTCAGTTTGTAAATGACATTTGATTTTTAATTCTGCAAATTATACAAGCAGTGACTCTCACCCTATTTTCCTCAATAATGAGCAACGACTTAAAAA
>NW_008238321.1:8778513-8832155 GCF_000691975.1 Corvus brachyrhynchos | reverse complement strand
CCCCCCCCCTTTTTTCCCCAAAAATGACCAACGACTTAAAAAAAAAAAAAACCCATCCACACCAATGGATGGCAGCTTGCAGTCATCAGTTCTCATTTCCTTGGTCAGACAGAGCACAGCCAGTCAGGCCACAGCACTAAATCCCTGCACAAACCCTTAAAGACAAGTCTGCAGCCACTGGGAGTTTATCTAAACTCAGTACAAATGATTTCTTCCTCTTCTGACAGCAAGTTGTTCCTTGATCCAACATGAGAGAAGGTACACAAACAGCCTCGCTCCACAACACAACTCATGCATCAACCAAATTAATTCTGTTTATTGTCTGAGGTTTGAGATTTTCTCTTCCTCCCTACACCTTATCCCAATTAGCCTTTTCAGTTGTCAGAATCCTGGGTGGCAAACAGAAAACTCTGAATACTGAGGCATTACCAAAATGCTCTGCCAGAGCAGCAGCAGGCTGGCTGAAAACCCAAGCTGCTTGTAGGGAATGTTGGCGGTCTTTGCAGCCCCAAAAAAGACAAGGCAGCCTACATGTCCTTTCAGATAAACTTGAGCTGGTAAATTAGTGCCAAGGAATTAAGGAACTTATTTTAAAGTGCAGCAAAATACTTGAGAGGAGCAGATAAACACAAGCACAAACACTCCTGGGATGATGTAAACAGTGTTATTTTAACTTCTTTTATTTGCTTTCTTTACACAACAACTAAAATACAACATGACTATCAGCAAAGAAACCCCTGACTTTCCAGCTCAACGCATCTCCCTGTCTATTTACAAGCACTGAATTATTCATGTGGTATAAGAGTATATACAGGAAGAGATCCATGTATGTAGGAAAACAGAGAACGTCAACTCCCAAGCATCAGAGCCTTTTCTTAGAAAACTATGAGAGAGAGTCACAAACTGTTTAGACATCACTGAATTTCTGTAAAACTTCAGTCTCTAAATTACTTTGATACTTAAAAATTTACCTTATGTTCACAATCTGCTCTAATGCAAATCACATTACTCTGGGCTATAGCTCAGTTTTATTTTTCTAAGCGAGGAACTTTTATTGGCAGCGAAGCCTCAGAGAATAAAACTTGGCCTAATTAGATTGTTCACAGCGCCTTTCCTCCAGGAGAAGCACGTGCCACAGCCATGGAACCTTGGAGTATTTTTTGTCACTCCAAGCCAAGTTTCACTTACAACCACAGTGGATCGTCACCACGTTCCTGTACATGGAGCATTTTATGGCACACGAGCTCAGCAGTCCTTAATGGCAAAAGTACCAAAGGCAAGAGCCCCAGGTCCTTGGGTTTTCCTCACACAGCTCTGACAATGTTTGTAACTCTAACTCTGCTGCCCCTGAGCTGTGAGATGGTCAGCACCGTGCTGAGAGCTCCAACCAATGCCAAGGATTTTATGTGGATTTTTGGGGGTGATAGGGAAAACAACCTGGTTGTTTTCTTGGAGGTTGAACTCGATGATCATTGTAGGTCCCTTCCAAATGAACTACTCCATTTTATTCTTTTTACAGCTTTCAAGACTGTTTTCTTGTAATGTACCTCTTACCAAACCCTTGTCACCATTCCAAAACTATCCCACTACAAAGGCTTTTCAACACATCTCCTCTTAAAATTAGTCACCCACCAGTTACCCTCCCACTTTATTAAATTCCCTCTGCTCTGCAGTCAACTGCAACGCAGCTGCACAGTCAGGATGATAAATGCCCCAGAAAAGCACACAAGAATCCAAGATACAATGCTTAATTTTGTTTGCTCCTTCGCCCGGAGCCACTTCCTCCTCTGACACAATATTTGATATTGGCTCAGAAACCTCAGATTTCTCCAGGCCATTGCAGGGAGGCTCATTCGTGCACAGCCTTGACAGGGAACTGTAGAGAGCAAGTGAGGACTGTAAACAAACCACATCCTGTTTATGACAGTCGGCACAGAAGAGCCATTTCCCTCCTGCTTGGCACTTCCCAACATGTCACTTGGCATCTCCTCGCTGTTTTGGAAGGAAAGCTCATTAGAAAATTCGTTTACTGCTAAGAAATTCTTGTCCTGCAGGACTGCATTTCGAATGGGAAGCATCAGGAAGGGACTGCAGCACATCCAGGGGGGTCGGGATGCTGGCGGAAATTGTCAATTTTCCAGGTAAAAGAAATCAGATGTTTCCAAATCGTTGCATTTCCACATGAAAATAAATGGGTGAGAAGCTGCAGCTCCTCATTGGCTCCTACCACACTCTCCATGGCAGATGCTGTGTGCTCCAGAGGCCATTTCTAACTAATGGATCTTTCTAAGATGCATTTTAGTCGTATGACTATTCAATCCTGTCCTTCTCTACTAAAATATAGATGGCATAACACAAATTCACCTCCTACAGAACCGACTATTGTTAGAATGCCCTTCTACAATCCGCAGCAGAAGCCTCTCAGAGAGAGGGGAAAAAAACCCAGCACACATCTTCCTGTCTTCCAAACTATTTTATCCATAATGCCCAAGGCTGGATTGAGTTTGGCAGGTAAAAAGTTGGAATTTTCTCTAACAAGCTATTTTACTCTTTCCATCAGCTAGCACTAGCACAAAGGATGCAGGCAATCAAGAATGTGATAATACAGCCCTGGATCACACCGGGCATGGGGGTAGGAGAAAGGAGCAGCAGCCCATAGTCCCAGTCAATCACAACAGTCCCTTCTGTACTTGTCTAAAGGTGCCTTGAAAACAGGAAATAGTACCAGGAGAATGCTGCAGGAAAAGAGAAAAACTTACAGCTGACAATAGCAGTTTTTGAGACTGTTGAAAAAAATTGTGAATTTGGATGGGTTTAGATTCTTAAATATACCTTAGAAGCAGAACTTTGCTATCAGGGAAGGCTTGAAAACTAGCAAGGAGTGAAATTATGACATGGCAAAATAGAAACTGAGGCCACAGTCCTGAAGTCAGTGCCAGCCCCACAGGAGTAGGATCACCATGGCCATCCCATAGGATGGCACCATGCCAGAGGTGAGACAGCAAGGGAGAGGCAGCAACTCAGCTGACTCCACAAGGCACTGAATAAGTCATTAGACAAGGCTTTAAGCAATTCCTCTGAACAGTCACCTCTTAATAACATTTTTAAATTATCAGATGACTGTGTTGACTCACTATGAGTTTATCACACAGTTCCTGTGCTAATTATTTCACTCTGGCACAAAGCAGACATGCAAAACAATGCTCTTAGTTTTGGTAAACATTCAATATTCCTTCAATAGCCTTATAATCACTTATCATGTTGAAGTTCTTCTTCACTAAACCTGGAAACATTATGTTTAAATTTAGGGTAAACTGGGGGGTGAGGGCTGTCAGTGAAGCAGCTGAAAAGTTACCATTCTTTAGACCTTACTGACACACCTTTCACAAGGTAATGCACAATGTACACAAATATATTTATTTACAGTCTTTCCAGGTTATCATTAAGCAAAATCCTAGGTCTGGAAAAATGAAGATCAAAGCCTACATACAGTGAGTGCTTACAAAAATTAGACTTAATGAGTTTCCTTAGGAGGTAACTTAAATCTCCATAAAGACAGGAAAGAAGAGAGAATCCCAAATATCACCAACAACTCTGGAGAAAACGAAGACTGCAAACCTGGTACTTTGACAAAAGCAACTCGATGAAAATAGTGAAATCTGTAGCAGATGGGTCTACACAGACACACCACACCCACAAAAAATTACATCAAAGATTGAGAACAAACAGCAACTGGGTCAGAAGGTGTCAGAGCAGGAGAAATGGTACAGTTCAGGTGGAAAGGCCAGTCCTGGGACCTAAAGACAGGAATATGAGATGGACAAATGAACGACACAAAAACCTGGCACATCATTAGTACAGGTTTCCTCTATGAAACAGTTTAAAATAGCCACAATACCCACACTTTAAGTACTGCTGCAAAGTCAGAAGAGTCTGAAGTTATCCTGGGCAAAGAGGAGTCTGGGAAAGAGCAATTAAATATATTCCAGACTGGGTTCAGCTGCCTGCAGGGAGCCGACAGATCCCCCTGGTCCCGTGTCACTGCAAGTAACAAATCAAGCAAGTGCCTGGCTCTACTCCCACACAGGAAGCAAATCTGTTTACAATCCTGGAATAGATAAATAAATGAAACTCAACACTAGTTTAACACCCAAAGTTTTCCTCAGTGCACGGAATTAAGAGCAGAGGGGTGAAATGCCAACTGCAGCAGTCGCACTCCATTAACAGAAGAAACCAAGGGAGAATCTGAGGTCTGTGTGCAGCAGCAAAGTGCCAGCAATGCACAAACAAGGAAACATCTGATATTAACAGGCATTTCTCAAAGGCAAGAGGGACACAGGCAGAGCAATAATGTGCATCTGACATGAGAAAGGCTTGACTGGAATTAGTTCATCACTGTAAAAAAGCTAACGAGCACCAAGCTGTTCCTGGCCCTGAACAGCCAAACTGGAGACCTGATCTGTCTGTATTAAACATTGTGTATTTAAAGACAGTTACAATCTGGATCTACAAGAAAAATGTCATTTAATTGTTATGGAGGGAGAAATATATCCAACTCCACTGCCTTCAATTCTGCACTGCACTGATCGAATCCACTCTGGACTTGGTCTGCTAAATGCCAGCTTTTGATGCAGCTCAGCTACTGCAATTGTCCAGGGAATACACAAAGCCATTAAGCACATACCTCCTGTATTGTTATTTTCACCCGAAAATGGAAACAGAGGCTTAATTTTATACAAGGCCTTCACATCTGGCAAGGAAAGGTACAACCTTTGAAGGGAAAAGAAAGGAGAAATACCAAATTGCTCTTTTTATCATAAACAACCTTTGGAATAATTTGGCAAGGAGTCAGTTCTGGACTTCTTCAGTCCTGTGAGAGAGATTAAAAAGGAATAAAAATAACCTGAATTAACTATACAGGATCAGTGAAATCCAACAATCTCTTGGGAGTTGAACCTTGGGCTCAGAAGAGGTGCAAACAAACTCAGCTCCAAATACCAGCATAAGAAAAAGTCTCTTACAAAGCAAAAGATACAAAGCAACAACTCTCCCGAGAAGAACAACTGAGTTTGAATTTAGCCAGTGCTACTATTACTATCCATCACCCTCTCAACCTAAGGGAAACAGAGAGCAATACAATAAACACGTCAATGTTTACCGAGCACTTTAAGAACTGCATGATCTCGTGATGCAAAATGAATCTGTACTGCTTGGTCAGCTTATTTAACCTATTTAAACTCTGTCTCAGCTGTCTCCTTTATAAAAGGGCTTTTGCCAGATATGGGATTTCAGCACTCAAAACAGTTAAACAACTAACAGCCATCAAGCTGCACTTACCAGAGTCCACTCAGCAAGGCTTATCATTCCTTCCTGTTTTCCCCTACTACCTGCTTTTTTTGTACCTACTTGTTTGTTACAGCTTGAATGAAATTACATTTCAAACTAATTAAGATAATAACTCCTTTGTGGATTTGTTTTGCAACTGAAACAACACAATACCTCTTGTCTCTTATGGACTCAGGGTAATAAGAAGCCAAAGAGTGACAAAACTACCCCAGAGATAAAATTGAATGTCTTTAGATCTGTAATACAATATTACGGAAAACTAGTACAGAAGAGAGCTAGCATGCAGCTGTGTGATGTCCAGGGCCTTCCCTCATTTTTGTGGGACTAATTCTTTTTCCAGTGAAACTGAAGGGTGACCAAGGCAGATACAAGTCTTCCAAGACATATGATGCACCCAGCATCACCTCAGGAAGCTCTCAAGCAGAAAACCAGAAATGTCTCATTTTCATTGTCTTTCATGGGTCTTCAGCACTAAGTACAACCACAATATTGAGGCACCAGCAGCTCTGAGGAGGAACAGACAAGTACTCAACTCCTTTGGTTAAACAGCTTGAGCAAAACACACTCATTCTACTCCCACTTTTCTGAAACAAATTAGATGTGAAAAATTAGATGAGGGTAAAGAAAATCCAGCTCAGTAGTGAGAGCACTGTTTGAATGTCCATCTTACAGCACTCCCACTGCAGGGACTCAACAGGGGAACATCTTCCCACAAAAAGTGCTTTCATAGGTCCAACAGAAGTCTATTTATTTTCCAACAAGAAGTCTATTTAATTAGAAAACTTCTCTTCTTAGATCCAAGTGAGAAAGGTCTGCACACATGGATCTGAGCATCTTCTGATAAATGAAGAGCACATCTGCACAGATCATGTTTTACTTGCTGTTCCCAAGGATTGTGTGTTTGCCCTAGGCACCACTTCAAGAAATGCATCTTATTGTTTTGGAGGTTGATCAAATTTCATTGTTTATTACATTTCACAAATTGCTTTTCTGGGTGGAAGTGATTAATAGATACACTTGTAGGTATCCTCCCCCAGAAGTTTCCCAACAGAACAATCAGAATAAACAGAACAGCATGTTCATGGCTTCTCAAATTAGTGTTTCTCCCCCCCTATAAAACAGTTTAAGTTCACTTCAAAGGCAATATTTCAATCTCCAACAGGTGAGCACACATTCAAGAGCTACTGCAAGAGTTCTACAGCCTTTTTTAAACAACGGAATTGTATCTGACATTAACAAAGCCACGTATGTTATGGGAAGACTTGGCAGCATTCAGCACATTTTTAAGGGAACAGACTGATTTTTTAGAAATCAGCAGTGAAAACTGGAGGTTATTTTCGGTTGCTGGCACTTAGCTCAGCTCTAGCATCTTGTCACTTTAGCTCCCCATTCTGCCACACGAAGCTGGTGGATCCCAATGGCAGAGGCAGCACTGAGGCCACCAGGGAAGAAACCAGAAACTCCGGAATTGCCCCAGAGAAGCGAGACAAGCACAAGGGTTGCAAAAGGGCAGAAGGCAAGGAGGCCACAGAAGAGGGAATATTTACCAGAAATTATAAATGAGCAAGAGGCAGTGCAAGATATTAGTTATTAATTTGAAATCAAACCCAGTCAATCCCGACCAGAGGCCTCTCTGAAGGACCAAACCTTACTTTCTCCAATGCCTGAACTTTTCCTCTCTTGCTTCCGACCATGTATCAGTCCCTTGGTGACATTTCTAATGCTCTTGCTTGGAATAGAAAGCAAATGTCAAACCTCCCTGCTGTAATCACAACCTTGATGTGGTGAAGCAGGCCGTGCAGACGTTTCAGTCCATGGATGAAATGGCCATGTAGAGCCAAAGAAAAAGGAACATTTAAGATATGAGTTTAAGCCAAAGGAATTCAGTTCAAAAATACAGAGTAAATTGAGTCCACCCACTGCAATAGTCTTTTGCAATTTTCTGCTGCAAAGTTCTTTATAATTAGCACAAAACCAAGCATGTTAATCCTCAGAAAAATCAATGGATTCAACTCTGGAAGACACAAAGTGAAATTCTCCATACTGAAATGCCTCTCTTTAGCTCCATAGTCATTAAGAAAAAGAGGGTTTAAGAAAATCAATTATGGTCTTAACCTGCTCAGTCACAGAATGCATGTCAGGAGAAAAATACAAGTCTTTTTAAACAGCTGTTATTGAGCAGGTCCCCTTGCAGGCAGCCTTCTCTGACTGTGTTAAATTACCTTATGCACACACACAACATCAGATACTTCTGTAATCCACAAAACCACCTAACTAGCAAAGCTCAATTTCCTTTGGACTGTGGTTGTACATCTAATTCCATGCAGTAATAAATCAAATGTCCTCCCACAGCACCCTCATCAGCCCTACATTGCCCACACTTCCTCTCCCCTCCCCTCCCCACACTTTCTTGCCAAATTCTGTTCCTTACGAACGTGTGGGCTACAGAACACACACACCCTTCTCCTTGCCACTGTCAAACTAAATAGAGCAACCCAGCTGTCTCTGCATTTGGCTGGAGTGAAAGCCATATCCTTGCTCCTTCCTTTGCACAAAACTCCCTGGCTTTAAAAGACCTGTCCCCCTCTCTGGTGTGACCAAGGTAGCCAGAGGCTAAGCAGGGCAATGAACACCACAAACTCAAAGACTAATGAAACTATTCCAAAACTAAATTTTCCTTCTGTTCTTAGATAAAGAAGCTGGTTTGATACTCGAGGAAAAATCTGCCACAATTCAATCCATTCAATGCAAATACCTCAACATCTCTGCATCTGTTCGCAAAAATGGCGTTAAAACTAAAGTCTAGAACAAAAAAGTTCAATCATGCACTCTAAACAGAAATGTTCAAATCCCTGTCATCTACAAAGCAACCTGGTTTAGTGAAAGGGGTCCCTGCCCATGGCAGGGGGTTGGAACATGATGATCTTTGAGGTCCCTTCCAACCCAAACCTTTCTGGATTTTATGCTTTACCAAAACTTTGATCTCCTATTATCTGGAAAAAAAGATACTGATCTCAGCATGACATTTCAAAAGCAGATGGAGACTGTCCGTGCAGATGAACATGCACCATGTCTTCTCTTGGAAGACACTGATAGATGGATAATCCAGTTAATTAACAAAAGGACAGAAAAAGCTTTGCACAGTTAAATACCCCATTCAAATTCCACCATGATTAACAGCTCAGATGTCAGGGTACCTCACAGCAGACTGTCACTTCCAGCATCTATTTGGCAGAGACTCCAAAATCAAATATCTGTGTGGTCCCAGTCAATGGACTGAGATATGATTATATGAGAACCTCACACAAGTCCCTCCTGTGTTTGAACTTGTTCATACCCCAAGAACTGATGGCAGCCCTGAAAATAAATCTGATCACAACACTCTTCCTCAATAAGGTATTTTAGAGGAATAGCAGCTGTTTGGCCATGATCAAAGATTTCAATAGAAATCACTAACCTTGGTGTGGTTTTTATTTAAGAACTGGCTTCTTCCAGCTGTGCTGACCAAACTGTGACTATCAACCAACCTGCACCTTGTCACGTAACATTTGCCAAAGATAAGAAACCAGAACTAAATATTCATGATACTCATATTCATGTTACACATCTGAAACACGACTGTCTATGCAAACTCCAGCCCAAGCTGCAAATCCTCAATTCTGAACTCACAACTTCTGCTGGCCCCAAAGTTACCTGACCTCCAGCCAGCACAGCCTCCATCTGCCTACAAAACCTTCCTACTGCCACATTAAGTGTGATGTACCTCACTGGAACAACAGGCCAGAGCTTTCTACTCCCTCTCTAATTATGTCCTTCACCAATGGATTTCATATTTCCAGAACAACCAGGAAAGAATATACTTACTGTACGTTTAGGTATAAAGATTTTAAGCCATAAAAAAATGGCATTTGAAGCAGAAAGAGGAAGAAGTTTCCTTTGTTTCCTTTCTCCTAAGAAGGTCACTAAGGAAAGGTTATTTCTAGGGAACTCTTCAGCTTATGCCATTATTCATCTCTAGCATGGGTTTAATATTTTGGCCTGCAGTGCACTAAATTATGCTTTTTCTTCTTCTAGTTCTACCCAAGTCCAGTACAAAAGCAGAACTTTGTGAGCCAAACTAGGCAGGGCCCCTTTAGAAATGCATGCAGATGCCCATTTTAAAAGAACATTAAAATGCCACAAACATTAATCAGATGAAAATTACTGAACATCCTTCTCATTAAAAAGAGCTCCCAAACAAAAGGCAAACTGAAAACTTGGCCCAGTAAGTACCCCTTGCCATTTTCCCCCCATACCTACAGCACATATCCGTGCATAATTAACTTGGTTCTAAGCACTCTCATTCATTTCTGGCTTTCCAATATTTAACTAAACTACTTATTTTTCAATTGTCAATCCATCTAAATAACTTTGCCAGCAGCACAGCTCATCTCCTTCATAATTATAAGAGATATGAAGAGTCTCCTTTCATCTTCCAGTGAACATGTATTTAGCTGGTTTCCAAATACCTGCTTCAATTTGTTATCCAGGGCTGCTTCTTGCCCCTGGCAGTCTCCTTTCTGTAACTCAGAGACATTCTAAGGATCCAACAATGTCCTGTTCAGTGGTAGTACAGCACTCATTTTAAGATGTTCTAATTGTTTCCTGATACCAAAGTGTTTCATCAGCCTTTCAAACTACTGCTACGTATCAGCAGAGGTTTTTTGAACCACTGAACATAAGAACATCTAAAATGTTTTTTCTTCATTTGGATGTACAGCCAGAGTATCCTTCCAGTGGGCTCCTTACTAACAACTGGTTTAGAATTCTAGAATACACACTCCATTTATTAAGTAGCTTAAATGATCTACAGCCTTTTGAGGCTGGGTGAACTATTATTGCTCAGTCAGAACTTGTTCTGCCTTCCATTTCCAATCACCTTCAAGCTTAAATTTCACTTAACACACTCATTTCCACTTTTAATATGGCCAAATCACGGGAGCATACGGATGTAGTAGTATTAATAAAAATGGAGGCACTCTCCTCTAATAGTGTGATCAACTAATCAAGCAAAAACTCATTAAGCCAACATAATGAAACATTATAACAGCATTATAAATGACAACAACCCATCTTTCAGCACTTGACAGCACTGAGAAAAACTAATTACTAACAACACATCACACCAAACAAGAAAACATATCTTCATCGAGAAAGAGCTTATGGCCCCTGGTCAGTGTCTTTCTCCTGTAAACACATCGAGTGGTTTGTTAGCTATTAACTCTCCTGTGTGTTCACCCTCAATGCTGTATTTCTTATCTTACAAACCCTATTGGCATAAAATCTCTCTCCACTTTGTAGCGAGTCTGTCTTCCACTTCTGCCCTATTAACTCGCGTCAATACAGCAAAGGGAGCAAAAGAAAGCAGCAAAGTCAATACTCATCCATCACATTTCTCTGCAGCTGCTGCAGTGAAGAGGAACACATGACAAAGGAAGTGGCTGCACAGGTCAAAAATTCATCTGTCCAATTAATATGGAGCACCCCAAATATTCAGAGCAAAGACCACATGCTGAAGCAGAAGCTGCTCTATCTCCACTGTGCTTTTGCAAATAAAAGTCTCTCACAAGACGTGCTGTCCTTGTTTTAGGGAAATTACAAGCTGTGGTGGGATTTGCCAGATAGTCCCACTTCTTTCCTATGCCTTTTCTGCCCTTCCTGCAATTGCATTTCTCTCACTAAATCACAAAGTACCTCTGGGAATAAAGGACGGCACCATCACCGAACACTTAACTGGACAGGATGATCTCTTTTCTCCGCCAATCCCTGCAACAATAGGAACACTAGAGATCTGAATTCAGAACAAAGAAGAAAGCATTTATCAGACAGAATAGCAGAGATTAAAGCATTTCTCCCTCTGATTGAATGACCACAGTATCACATTCCCTCTGCTCCTGCTGCTGCAGAGGAAGTGATTGAGCTCTGGCACAGGGGCCTTGCTGAGTGAGGAAGGGGGCAAATCCTCTCACCAGAATTTTAATCTCTTGCTCCTGGAACCAGGAAATCATTACCCAGTGCAGCTGAGAAATGAATGCTACATCACGTCCAATGGTCTCCCTGCTGGCAATTTCTACGTGAGAGAGTTTTTTCAAAGAGAGTGGATAAGGTATTGCAGACCTTTAAGTTACATGGGACCCATGAAGGGCTAAAAGAACTAAGAGACAAAACAAAAGAAATGAAAAATAGAAAAAATGAAATTGTGAACACAATTTAAAGACTGATGGAAAGAGCCTGAGTGAAATCTGTGACTTCCACTGTGGAGCAGTAAAACACATTAACTCATCTTGCCAAAATACATGCTGCAAAAGGTATTATTTTAGTACCTTTTACACACTCCTGGGCTGCACTCAATTGAGGTCTCTCCATTTCCAAGCCTCATTTCTCCTTTCCACTGGACAATGTTGGGGGTGCCAGGAAGAGAAAAAGGGAAGATCCCAAATGCTGGACTCATTCCCATACAAAGAGCCTCCTGCCTCCTCTCCACTCCAGGCTATTCTGTGCTGAGCAGAGCCCACCTTGCACAGGGATGGGCCAGAGGCACAGCTGGGCAAGGTGGGAAGGCACCAGACCTCTCATCTGGCTGGACAGGGCACTGCTGAAAACTGAAAACTCCACCGCTACCACAAAGGTACAACCTTTTGGCTTTCCTTCGTCCCCACACTTGCAAGGACAAACTCTACAAAAAGAGGATTTGTTCTAAGCTACAGAACTGTTCAGAGCCAGGTCTACCAAGCCATAAAAGCCAGCCAGCCTCTGTTACTGAAGTACCTCCTGGAGCAGCTCCAGGGGAAGGCAACAACGATGCTGGGAGGGACTGGAGCAGCCCCTTGTGAGAAAAGGCTGAGAGAGGTGGGGCTGTTCAGTCTCAAGAAGAGACAACTGAGATGGGACCCCGTGCCTGGGGGTCCCTGCCTGCAGGGAGGGCTCTGAGCAGGGCCCAGGCTCTGCTCTGGGGGCCCAGCAATGGCACCAGAGGAACAGGCAGGGACTGATCCCAGCAAATTCCACCTGGCCAGGAGGAAGAATTTCTGTCCTGGGCAGTGACCGAGCACTCAACAGGCTGCCCAAAAAGGGTGTGGAGTCTCCCTCACTGGGGATATTCCAGAGCTGTCTGGACATAACCCTGTGCCCTGTGCTCTGGGATGGCCCTGCCTGAGCAGGGAGGTTGGATCAGATGACCTCCTGTGGTCCCTTCCAACCCAAACCATTCTGTGATTAAAAAAAAAAAAGAAAACAAACAAAACACACACATGCACAAAAAAAAAAAGAAAAAAAAAAAAGGCAAGCTTTTAGAACAGAAAAATATGAGGTTTTAAAGAGCAGCAAATCTGGCACCATTTCCTTCTCACTGTCTCTCTAACAGTTAAGAGCTTCATACAAGAAATCAAACACAACACAATGCAAAATTTACACAGGAATTCACAAAGTCAGGGCTTTCTAATTTATTTTTTTTTAATTTCTTTTTTTTTTCCTGCTGTAGAAATCAAGAAGCAGTGGGAAAATAATGCAGATGTTTTAAAAAAAGGAAGAACTTAGCCATCCAGATATTTGCTCAGACGCAGACAAAGCCAAATGAGTGATGGGATACCTGTTCTGCACACTCCAAAATGAATCTCCACTGGCTCCCAGAATGATAAAATGGATGCTATAAAGGAATTATTAAAATAAATTTATTTAATGTGGTTCTGTGTCCAAGTTCTCTGACCATTAGGTCATTTGCACAAACAAAAAGCAGACTGATTTATCACAGCCATTACTGCCAGCCTGTAAAGTCGTTCAAGTTTACACTGAGGTTTCAGGTTAGTGGGCAGAGGACTCTGTGCCAACTGTGCCTCAGATGGACACCGTGTTCCAACCCATTCTGCTTTTGTGACATCTTAGACACACAGATCTAATCATTCTGATGGATTAAGGGGCTTTTTTTTTTTTGGTTTTTTAAAATGGAAGCAGCAAAACAAATGGCCCCTGTTGTAACACAGTATAAAAGGATCCAAGCAAGTGTGCTCAGCCTCTGGCTCCTCTGTGGCTCCCAGCCTGTGCTGAACGTGAACGTTGGTGTAAAGCAGCTGCTGAGATACAAGTTCAGAATGTGGGAACTGAAGCTGTCACTTGAAGAAACCATCATAAACACTTTACAGGAACATTTACCAACTGTTAAGCCATGATGAAATCAGAACAGACAAAACCACAGGCATCAGTTCTCAAACAGTTTTAATGTCAAAAGGTATTAAATGAAGCTGTGACCCATGTGGAGATCAGACACCAGCCTTGCCACTCTCTGAAGGAAGATTCAAAGCCAAATGCTCAACAGTTAAGAAATGTCAAACACATCCATGGAACCATCCCCCAGTAACTGCCTACCTTCCCAGGCTATTTTAGCTTTTCAATGCAGCAAGAGTAACCTCCTGGAAGCAGATGTACGAAATCATAAAGACTTATGGGTTGCCAGTAGAATAATTGCAATTAACAAACAAACTAGAGCTGCTCCTCAGCAGTCAGCTAGGAAGGGTCTCAGCTATACCATATTGTACATATATATACTAAATGTATGTATATGTACAGCTATACAGTGTACAGAACTTGCTGAACCTTTCTATGAAAAGGAAAGAAACAGCCTCCCTCCTCCCCTCACATTTGGATCAATGCCTCAAAGCATAAACCAGCTCCTCAGATGAAAGGAAAAGGAGGAATTTTTTTTAACAATGAAATTCATTCTCAGCTGTGACAGGTTGGGTTTTGTTATTTCTGCACTGGCTTCACTAAGCAGATGATCCTGGAGTTGCAGTTTAAGCCTTTCAGTGACTTGCAAGCATCCTCCCTGAACTAAATGCATCACTGCAGTGGACACTGCCTCTCGTTTCTTAATTTTTATGACCTACTATATTAAAACCAGTTTAAATGTAATAAAGTCTGCAACATTTACAGCTACAAAATATGGGAGGGCCATAAAATTAGCTAAGCATAAAGGTAAGGGAGTCTTAAGCATCCTCTGCTTGCTTTCCAACAACAATATACACAGAATTCACATGGACTACGAAATCAAAAGGAATTTGAATCAAATTAGAATTCTAACAACCTTTTCTCCTGCCTGCTGGGGGCTCAAGGGACATTAACACACACAGACTCACTCTTCTGCATTGTTTCCTCAGGTTTTCATTCTCACTTTCTAAAATTTGTTTATCTAAAATTTGTTTATCAAAGTGGTGATCTGAAATATGATTTACTCTCATACGTGGCTCTGCTCAGCTGCAGCTGGTTTGGCAGTAATGACACACTTTTTCTCTTCACACTCCACCCCTTTTCTGCAGAAGATGGAGTTGGAATATATAATTTTTAGAATCACAGAATCTCCTGAGTTGGAAGAGACTGACAAAGATCATCGAGTCCAACTCCTGTCCCTGCACAGACACCCCAACGATCCCACCCTGTCTCTGAGAGCATTGTCCAAACACTCCTGGAGCTGTGGCAGCCTTGGGGCTGTGCCCATTCCCTGGGGAGCCTGGGCAGTGCTTGACCACCCTGTGGGTGAAGAACTTTTTCCCAATATCCAGCCTAAACCCCCCTGACACAGCTCCAGCTTGTCCTGTACACAAGCAGTGACAAAGACATGCTCTGGTAAATTCTGTCACAAGGTTTGTTAACTCCCACCAGCCAGAGGAGAGATTGCTGACTTGCTTAACATTACACACAAGTCCTGGGTCAAAAATCAGAGCCCAGAACAAAATTGCTTCCAAAGGTCCACTGAGTTTTGAATGTTTCTGCAGTCCTGCCTTACTGAGGTCTCTCAATTTCTATCCAGCTTCTCCCTCACCCTCTTTACCTGAAGCAGCTTTAACACATTAAAAAGCACCACATCATTGACCACAAGCAGAAACACATATCCTTGTACACACTTGGGAAGAACATAAATAACATTTACTGTACTTCAGAGAGGCTCCAGTCTAGGTCAGGTGTAAAAACACAGCAGACACACATTGCTTATACCACCAGCTTCCTTCTAAGGAAAGCATTTTTCCCAAGTCCTGGTTCATCTCTGCTGCAGGTCCCAAATTTTCTGCACACCACCTGACCTCCACATAAGCCTCTCCTGACACAGTGATGAGTGCTAAGTGGCATAAATCCCAGTATGGGAATATGTACGTGGTTCTGTGTTCATAACAATCAGCTAATTCTCATGGATTTTATATGTCCAATTCTCTCCTTCATGTTTCAAGAATGTGCTTCAATGTCTTGCAGCAGAGACAATGATGGTGGTCTACTTCTTTGAAGTAAGGTAACTAGAGAAGGAACTTACTCTTTAAAAGTGCTGTGGAAAAAAAAGAATTAAGAATTAGCCTGACTGATCAAACATGGTACCATCTACACCGAGTCCTTGGCTTGACTCACTTCTTTAAGGACAAGAGGAACTTCTTCAAAGTCTGTACACATTAACAAAAGATGCCACTCACTTTTATTTTTAAAACATCAAAACCAATGAAGTCTGAGGCTGTCTGACCAGGACTGCTGGGTTTGCAAGGAGAAGGACACAGTAGCTTCTGTCAGCCTCAATGACAGCTACATTATCCATGGGAGCTGCAACAGCTCTGCTCTCTCTTATTCAGTTCTCATTCAGGAATTAGACAAACGTCTCCAGAGGATGGGAAAGGAGAATCTACTAAAACTTCATCCAGTCTCACTCTCCTGTGTTCAGTTCAAGGCCTTCAGCAGTCATTCAGGGAAGATGTGAAGTAATTAATTCAACACAAAATTTAAAAATCCAAATTAAAAGCTTGCAATGAGGATTTCTGCCTTGTGTGTGGCACATACGTTTGAAACAAGGCCCACAGTTCATCATTCATAAGTTTGCAACTGAGCCACATATTTCCCAAGGGAGTCAGAATGAATTTCAAGTCTCCTGTGCCTTTAAATATTAATGAATACTTCTGTAAGCTCAAGAATGTCCCCCGTCCTTCTTTATACACAGAGCCCTCACCTTCAAGCAGCAGCTTGGTGAGATGCCACAGCCTGGGTGCTCGTCTTCTCCACCAGGAAAAGCTCTCCCTGCAGTTCAGAACAAGCCTGTTATGAAGTCCTTCTGAGAAAGGGCACATTCTACAGACAGCAGACCTGCATTCTGGTTTGAGGAGATGATGGGAATGCATTTTCTCTTTGCATAAAGGCATTTCCTTGGAGGCATCAGCAATCCATGCAAATGAAAGGTTTCCAAAAGGTCACTGGCAATATAAAATGTAATTAGCTTAAAAACAGCAAGTATTTTTAGGCACTACTCTGCCCCGGGTTATCTTAGTGTTACTTGGGTTTTTATAATCATAGTTATTATCAGCATTTTTTCCCCCCTTTTGGATTGTAATTAGGAACGAAAAACATCTGACAAATACACTGTTAGAAGACATCATGTTACTCTCAAATAGGTGAGTTAGAGACTTACCACCCATGGCTGTGCACAAACTACACATCATGATTCAAGGTAACACAGCAGCAGGTGCACTTTATTAACAGGACACAATTTAAAAAAAACAAACAAGTTAATTATGCTGCTGTAAAGTCCAAGCAGTTACTCAAAACTGACAACAGATTTTGCCACGAGCACCAACACCCCACTTGGTATCTACAGCTGGCCCTTCCCAGAGTCGGCAGAGCCCCCAGAACTCGCAGCAGGACTCAGGGAACGACGACTTGATCCTAAAGTGTTTGGACAAACAAAGCAAAACTCATTCAGCAGTCACTGTATTGGCAGTTCAGACTGGCTGCTGCACTCGAGTGCCCAGAGGAGATAAGTCAAACAATATAGCAAAATTATTTTATTGACAGTTTAGAAAATAATATTTTTGGCTAAAAAAATAAAATTGAAGTTCTAGTCCCTTAACTGCAAGGCTGACACCCCAGTGCTGAGTCAGTGAAGCACAGGATTTACTGGGATGTGGCTCCAACAAAAACGTGACACTTTGCTTTCAAGTTCCTTCTATAAGGAGAAAGTTCATTCTACTGATTGATTGTTTTCTCCAAGTATCCAAACCCTGCTATCAGAACAAATTGCTCAGTCTCTTTCCCACGGGTGCTAACAGCCCTTCCATCTCCTCTGACACTGGTACCAAGTGTGCCCACCACCTTCTCTCTCAAATTGCCCAATTGATTAATCAAGTTAAACTCAGAGCAATTGTTCTCAACCTGCATTTAGCTCGAAGGCTTTTGCTTCTCCATCAGAAGTGAGCGTTGGCTGTGTGCCCACACGTGTCTGTCTGCTAATCCTATCAGTGGCTCTAATAAAAGGTATCTCCTTACAAACCTGGCTCTGCAGATTCTTCTGTGAATCATCAAAATGTACTCTGACTTCAACAAGCTCCAATTCTCACACTAGAGCAAGATTTGTAGAATGGAAAGCAAGGCATAAGACCCAGATGAGCAAGTTCAACTCAGTAAATTGGGAGTGTGACACAGCCAGACAACCTGTTTTACAATTCTATCCCTGGTGGCACAGGATTCAGCAGGAGATGGAAGCAGCCCTGCTCCACACTCCCAGCTACAAGAGAAAGGGCTACTTCAGTCTGGCTCTTTAAGTAGATACAGATGCATCAACATAAATGATACTTTTGGTTTTCAAAGGTCAGTTAATGTATTGTGTCCATAACAATTTTTACCTCCAATGCAAGGTGCACAAAGAGGGACTTTTTCATTAGGATAATCCATGGAAATGTGCTGCTTTGTCAGTAGAGTGCCATAAAAAAAACCTCACAGCTTTTTTTAAAGCATACTCTCTATTTTATTACTTGTAGATGCTTTGGACTCTATGTACTGCAACTGCCATGGGCTAGATCTGATAATCTCTTATTTGTACAGTCAGAAAGGGACACATTTTGGTTTATTTCCATAAATATTTCAAAAGCTTTCTCTGGCTGAGAAACAGAGAGCCTCTTCAGTAGTTATTCCAGTCGTAAGAATTTGATTGTTGTTGCTTGAATAAAAGGAAAGATTGGGGGGGTTGTTGTGGGGGTTTTGATGGGACTTTTTTTTGTGTGTGTTTTTTGTTACTGATTTCCATCTCTTAACAGTGAGAACATATTTTAAAAGTTATGAATATGGACATTGTTTTAAATATTGAAAATATGTAAAAATAGTCCATACATAAAATATGACAAGGAAATTATGTTTTGCTGGAACACTGTTCTAAACTCTAGCAGAGCATCACGCCCCAGCCTTCTTTCTGACCACACATCCAGCCCCAACAGGCCCTCTGAATGTCACATCCCACCACAGTTAAGGGAAAAACAAAACCAAGTCTCTGGCAACAAAATAACTGGACCAGTAGCCATGCATCCCTTCTGAAGCCATCTTTAACTCTATCCCCTCTCCTTCCTAAGGAGAGACACATTCCTGCAACAGAATGACTGCACTGAGAAACTGTCAGCATTTCTTCTGAACCAAATACTGTTTCAAAGAGAGACAGAGAGAGGAACTGACTATAAACATATTTCCTTTCTGTGATGCCCATGCAAGAACTAAGCAATTGGTCTGACTTTTGAAATTTAAACAACAAAAAAAATTGTTTTCAATAAATTTCCTTCAACAAGAAATCTTGTGCACAAGGCTGGAAGAAAGGAGAAAGCACCAGCAAGGCATGAACACAGCAAAGATCTTTCCAACAGCTAAGATAACACTTTCTCAGCACAATTTCCTAAGAAGGCCTTGCCTTGACTCCTCCAAACCAACTTCTCCTTCCTTAGCCAGATACCTCAAAAGTATCTGATGCTTCACCAAAAGCTGCACCAGAGCTGTAGCAAAAAGCACAGCTAGTTCAGGAAGATGCCCTGAGGGCTGGAGCACCTCTCCTACAAAGACAGGCTGAGAGAGATGGGGTTGTTCAGCCTGGAGAAGAGAAGGCTCTGGGGAACCCTTATTGTGGCCCTCAGATGCCTAAAAGGAGGCAGAGGGATCTTTTATACAGGCAGAAAGTGGTAAGACCAGGGGCAATGGTTTCAAACTGACAGAGGGCAGGTTTAGACCAAACATTAGGAAGAAATTCTTTACTCAGAGGGTGGTCAAGCACTGAACAGGCTGCCCAGAGAGGCGGGGGATGTCCCATGCCTGGAAGTGTTCAAGGCCAGGCTGGATGGGACCCTGAGCAACCTGGGATAGTGAGTGCCATCCCTGCCCATGGCAATGGGTTGGAAGCAGATGATTTTTAAGGTCCCTTCCAGCCCAAACCATTCTGTGATTCTGTGATTCAAGCTCTCCACAGGAAGAGTATCTGAAACGGGCATATTCACATCAAGATGTTCTACAGCTTCTTCTCTTTCCTTTCACTTGTAACATTTTTTAGCTAATTGGCTCCAGAATTTATAATGCTGGTGACAGCAGCCTGGCTGTGCAAGGCAGAGGAGGTGGAGGAGGAGGGGAGGGAAGGCAGAGCAGCTGCCAAGGCTGCCGGCACCATCTCCTGTTCTCAGCAAGTTACTGCAAAGCCCCAGCCCGAGCTCGGGATGCCGATGCTCACCCGGGCAGCTCAGGGTATCTTATGCTTAGAAATATCACAAGACAACTTAGGAGGTTTTATGCAGACTCCAGAAAAAGCAGGAATCCAAATAAGAAGTGCAGCTAAAACCACCGAATTTTGAAAAGGAGAAAATTAAGCAGCCGAGGGGGGGGAAATGCAATTACAGCAGAAAAAACTGTTTCACCATTAGCATTGCACAATAAGAAGGTTTGTCAGGCACCGGTTTAGCCTACACATGTTCACATCCGTCAGCATTTCCATGATAAATCCTAATTTTCGCCATTGTTGATCACATTGAACTAAAACTTGGTATGCAAGTTTTTAGCACAGATGCTCAAATAAATTATGCACATTAGTCATTTAACTTTCAGAGCAGCAAGAGAAAGCTGCTTTTTGGGAGGGGGGTTGACTGCAATTTATGACAAGTTTTTTTTTGCCTTACACAGCTAAAAAAGACAAGCAGCTCACTTCTTGAATAAACTTTCCAAGCAGTATGTCTTTTGTAGGGATGATAAAACTTTGACAGTAGAAGAGTATTTATGACTAATTAAAAATGCCTTCCCACCACCACCAGGGATATACTTTCAGTATTTTGCTCTATACATTCACAGGCAGCCACAAAGAATATTAAACACATAATGAAAATAGCAATAAGAGCAGCCTGAAGGCAGCAGGCAGGAGAGACTATGTGATCCAGATGAGAAATTGTTCAAGAAGCAGTTAGTTATGGAGCTGAACAAAGTGTACATGCAGATATGATCAACTGATTGAGACACTCCAGGCCAGACAATCTATTTTTCAGACATAACCATATTCTGTGCAGTATTTGAACTGACACCACTTCACAGCAGGTTAAAAAATCCCATAGAATTCACTTTTACCTTGGTAAAACGTCTCAGTGTATTCTGGCTGTCCTCATCAATCTGCTCAAAATAAACAATATCAACAGTACCCCAAAGTACTTTAAAAAATCCATAGTCTTTGAAAGTCTTGTTATTACAGCAACTACAGTAGGTGTTCGAGTGAATGAGTATAAAAAGACAGAAAATTCATTCTGCATTCTGCCACCAATCTTCCTCTGGCTTCCCATGACTGCTCAGGAAAGCTATATTGCAGTTCTAGCATTACAAATTAAGAGACAAAGCTGTTAAACACAGCCTTGTTTGACTGTTGATGTGTTCTCATGAAACACTTACACAGTCCAGGAGCCACGGTCACTACGGTCATTCTAAGATACTGTATGGGAAGACACAGATGTGTATTTGGAGGAGAAAGGAACAAAAATTCTTAACAAGTATGGATATATAGGAATTAATGTGTTTTATTTGCCTTGAAAACAATGAGGTGTGGAGTAGGCAGGATACACGACCAGAGATGTTTGATTCATGAGGTGAGAACGTGAGAAACTCGTGTCACTGTACAAAGTGACTCAACACCCAGGAAAACACTCCAGAAACTAAGTCCAGACTTCTTGGGCACCATTCATCTACCTCATCCATGGAACCACCCTGGTGACTTCAGCACTGATTCCAAAGACATCACCAAACTGACAGGCCCTACTCTTTCCAACTCACATCAAATTTTTCAAGGCATACTGCCACGTTGCAGAGGCAATAAAAGACAAATCCCTAAGAATTGGAAATCTTAAAGCACTACAATTCCCAGAGCTCTATACAAAGCTTGGCAGCAGGCTGAATATGTGGTTTTACATAATACTACTGGTTTCAAAGTAGAATATTTCTGTGCTGCTGCCTACTGCACAGCTGAGATTACAATTCCTCCCTTTGTATTCATATCACGAATATAACATGGATGTGGGGCACTCTGCCCATCAGCCTCCTGTAAATCATTAACTTGATCATAGCATCCCTCTGCTAAGAAGGAGAGAATAAAAATAATAGATAATAAGTTTTGACTTCTAATTACTTCAATAATTCTAAATATCCATTCTGGTTTCTGAGAACTCTGGACTGGTATTAAGATACATCTATTTCATCTTGAATTTTTAGGAATTTTAATCTCACAAAAGTGAAAGATTTATAGTGTAGATGTGAGTCATGCACAGGAGAGATGCAAGGCACATTTCTCCTTCTCTAACTTTGTGTGCAGCTGCAAACACGGTGCCTGCTGTGCCACACACTACCAAGAACAGCCTGTGCTTCCTACCAAACTAGCTGGTTATTTTTACACATTCTTCTGGTCAAAAATGCCCACTGCTACCAAGGGAATGCTGAATCAGCATCTCCAGATGAGCACTAACAAATGAAAGCCATCGTTCATTCCAGTAATAAGGAGATGCACAGACATCAGGGATGATGTTGGTAGGAACACCCAGGGTCAGTCACTACCCTGGAACAAGAAGAACGATTAAGAACAGAGTTAAATAGCTACTACATTTTTTTAAAATCATTAGAAGTGATCAGAGCACTGAACAGATTGCTCTCACAAATTATTCTTGAATGGTCTCCCAGAAGCACAGTCAAATAAAAGGTAAGAAACCAAGTACTAATATTTGTACTGGTTGTGCACTCTACAGTCTCCACAGAGCTCCAGGCTGGGAAGATGGTATCATTATAGCTTTGTCTATCCCCTCTAGGCTGCTTTTTTTGGCTTTTTCTACATATTTTCTTTTTAAACTGAGAGAGAATAGTTCCATGAGCTCGAGAACCAAAGTTGCCTGGTTTCCCATGGATTTCTCTCTCCAATGGTGACTCTTGACTCAAGCAGACTTCTTTTTCTCATACCAAAATCACATGAAACATGAAAAGCATGGAAACAATGCCAACAACATTACCATGGTAGTCTCAAACGCCACGAGCCTTTGGAAAGCATGGAATGGCAGAAATGATGGTGCTGCCAGGGTGTGAGGACAGAGCTCCCTCAGTGCTGCCTGATCTCCAAAGGAGCCTTCCTGACAATGGAACATTCCCAAGAGTCTGCTTGCAGGGCTCTGATCCCAGACACGACCTCAGGGCATGGCCTCAGGATGTCTCTCCTGGAGACAGAGATCTGACTCCCTTAAACTTGCTGGAATTCATTATTTTTGAGACCTCCACCATCTGCCAAGCTTGATAGAACACAACTTGCAAGTTCAAAAGTGTAGGGTAAGCACAGACAAATCTCATTTACATACACACACAAAGCACAGTAATAAGCCTCACTTCCTCAGGAAATCAGACTAAAAATGGCACAATCATGAAAAGCAAAGGTCTGGGCAAAATCCCATGTTTTTCAAATTGGAAGCATAAGTCAATGTCTTGGCTAAATTATTTTTTGCCTTCCTATTTTCTGCTAACTATATGATAGAAAAAAAAAAACAGGAAAGCTTTGTATCTACCTAATTAGAGTAATGAATAACCAGATGTTGCTCTAGAAGCTTACTGTATGAATATGTAGATTGGTCACTTAATGAGACACTATTGAGTGCAGAAAAGATCCATTTTGGAGAAAAGGAAAAGCAGCAACTACAGTCATTCCTTCATCATCTCACTCTGTAAAATGAATGCAGAACCTGCCAGCAGTTAATATTGCCCTGAAGCACTGTAAATAAACATTTGTCTGGTATTAGGTACACAGACACCTCCACATATAAATCAAGGTGCAATGTGCCATATAGATGAACAAAGGAAGAAAAAAAAATCACCACCTAGTCCTATATTAGACATTAAGTGCTTCTTTTGATCACAAAATAACTCATAAAGCCTATTAAAAAGCTAGCACTTCTTTCTCTGTCAGATAAAGGACACTTCACTGTAATTAAACTTCTGTCCAACTTTCCAGAAGATTAGGGGAAGAAGTCTGACAGGCTCTATTTGTTTTTGTGACTGACACTCATTGGGACATCCAAGGAACGGAGAGGTTGGGCAAAAGATTTACAACACTTCTGAGCTAACAGCATTTATGAAGATGGACAGGTCTGGGCTTATCATCACTCATTCGTTTTTTTTTATTAAAAAAAAATCCCTGCTGCCCAACTCTAAAGCATTTTATGTTCAGTTTGCAATCTACATTCCCTGGTCTTCGATGGTTTGGGGTTTTATTTCATTTTAAGCAACAACACACATGGCAGGTTGTTTGGGTAAATCAGCTTTACATGATTTATATGAATAAAGGTGGTAAACAACCATGTCTCTTAACAGAACTTCTTGAGCACTAGCAGTAGGAAAACCCTTTTTCAAACACATTCTCTGTGTCCCTTTTCCCATATGAAACAATATGTCAAAACACATGGCTGGGTTTCTGACACGAGGTGATGTGAATAATCCACCAGCTCCAGGATCTCAACACCAGAACCAAGGATTTACTGCTCTTCCATTTTCCTTGGTGTCCTTCATCCTGCCCAGAACCAACTTCACCTTCGTGTTTCCTCGTATTTGACTTCCCACAAGACATCTCGAGGTCCAGAGTCAATATTGCACTCGGACAAAAAGAGCAGAAGCAGAAAAGGGAGGGACCACGAGTAACCATTTTCATAGTATGTCTTTCAGAAGTGCAGCAAAGCTGAAGCCATAAAGAAGCATCATTCCTTCACGTGAGCCATCTCACAGGACAACATTTCAAATTCTAGAATACTTTGCCAGGATTGTTCTCGGAAATCTCTCCAGAGACTTCAAATATGCAGATAGGAAGCAGGCACAATAAATATGCAGCTTTTCACACTTTAAAAAAGTAGTGTAACTGCTACATCATTTCTCCATAAGACAAAATCTGAAGAACCACTTGGCTGCCTTTCCATATTCCAAACTACAACCACCAACACATTTCAGTGTACCACACCTACAGCAGGGGAAAAATGGGCTTTATCCAGTGGTTGCTGCATGGTTAAACTGACCCACTAATTAAACACCTTCCTTCCATCACCTCTTCCTAAACAGCAGAGCAGGTACACTTTTTGCTATCAAAGTGGCCCTGAGCAATCTTCTTTTGAGCTTTTGAACCTTTGGATTGTTATCTTTGCTCTGCAGTTAAAAAGCTCCACAACACTTCCTGCTGCTGCTGCTGCAAGTGTAATTTACTCTATTTATACGACTTCTAGCAACACACTCCAAAACAGCACTGAGAGTCCATCACGCACGATTAATGGCACTTTCAGCTACATTACTCAGCCATCCTGAAGCTGCCAAGAGAAGTGAGTTTCTGCCCATGTGCTCAGTGCTAAAGTGACCCTCTCCTCTTGCCCCATGCTGGCACCACAGGAAGGTTTTCTCCCCTTAGCAAAAATAGCAAGCTCTGAGGGAGTCTACACAACTCAAACGTGTAAACAATCACTGTTAAAAGAAATTGATTTAATCCTACTGCTCAGGAAATTCAGTCCTGTGGTTCTGTGTCTAAAAGCATCCAATGTGAGTGACGGAGCAAATAGGATATGCATCATCATTTGATCTCTGGGAGGCCTGGAGACACTGGCAATTGCACAGGCTACACAAAACACAGATTGCAGTGCAGATCCCCATGCAGGGAAATACCCCAGCAAAGGTGGGTTTGTAGTGATGTTGCCTCTTTGTGGTGGGATCATCTCTATTGCCTTTTTAATTACACAAACACTGGCTCTGAAAAATGCACAATAATAAATGGAAAGCAGGTCAAGAATGGAGGAATGAGAACAAGTAAATATTCTGTTTAGTGAAGCCATTCAGAAAAGGTTTTTACCAGTGTGTTCATCAGCCATAACTCCCCACTCTAGACCAACTACAGGACACTGGAAGCAGAAACAGCAGCTGTCAAGTGTCTACCACAGTCACTGAACAGTGTGGGAAAGCATCACTGGGAATAAAAACCAAGATGATTGCAGTGTAAAGACAGAGAGAGAATAATCAGCTTGCAAACCCCCCACCGCCTTCCAGGCACTCTCCTGCCTGTGTTTAAAAGCTTGGTGATGAACACGCACACATCCACTGCACAAAGACTCCATATCTGCCCTGTAGGGAAGAGGGCCATAGAACCCTCTGTAACACTCAAATCTCTTCTACTAAACACATTTACATTTTTGCACTGCAGCAACAGGTAAGCCAGGACTATTTGTGATTCTCTCATAAATTCAGGTGCTGACTTCTGATGATGTTTTCCTAAGCATCTGCCAATTCATTAATTTTAATGGAGAAAACTTATCAAAGTTTTTAGGGTAGACACAAACGTTGTGGTGTTTGTACTGCACATTGCTCTGTACACACATAACCACTGACTGTATAAATCAAACATTGCACTATCACCACCAAAGACAACATATTTCAACTAAGGGCAAAAGAACCTGTAGCTGAAAAAAATAACAATAGAAAGCTGAATAAGTGCTGGCCTCCATCACTAGAGGGAGGCATGATCACATATTAAGTTACTGTAATACACAGACAATCCTGAACACAATTATGAAACAAATAAAAGAGAAGACCATCAGCTAAATCTGGAAAAGATTTATGGAAAGGAGAAAATCAGGTTTGCTTCCTTAACAACGTTTTATTTCCAAAAAGTCAAAGCTTTCTGCTGGGAACTTTCAAATCACCTGTACTGAAAGGTTTTTAAAAATTCATCTTATTGCCTTCTTTTTAAGGCAGAATAAAGTATGTGATAGAAGGAAGTCAAAATTATCAGTTTCAGAAATGACACACAGCATTGCATCAGGAAAATGTCAGAATTTTAATTTGAGCAGCTTTACAGCCCATTTAACTTGAAATCAAAAAGTAATTTTAATCATGTTTTTATTTTTAAACTAAATTGGCACAATTATATCTAGATGAACAGGCACTACCAAAAAGCTGCTTTTTCAACAGACCCATGGCCATTAATAAATTTAGAAAAAGCACTTCTCTGAGAGGTTGTGAAAAACAGCCCAAAAAAAAAAAAACCCAAATCAGTAACTCGAACACTACCATCATTCTTTTATTTGATCGTTTAATCAATTGTGGATTTGAGGGTTTGCTTAGTTTATTTTTAATATACAGAATGTCTTCTTTATATTTGTGAGAGGTTTTTTTTTTTTCCCCTGTAAACTTCACAGCAAAAACCACCAAACAATTTGGCTGGCTCATTCCTGGGAATTTACACTTAGCTAACCATTTTACAAGTGACTAAACAGTTTCATTAACAGCAGCAGCACAACCAAAGCTTTTAACACCTGGCTTGAATCCTGCCCATCATTAGGAAGGCGGAGCCCAAAACACGATCATCTCTTGAACCAAAATGCAGCTCCTACCTCAGGAGACACATCAGGAAATGCTGCCCAGGTCAAGCTAAGTGTGCCCACCCAGAGCTCAATCACACAGTATTTGACTGCTTTACATTCAGCATTTTTACACCAAAGGCTGAAATTCTCCACAGTCCTGTTGCTCAGACAAGGCAGCTATGACCCTGCAATGCAAACAGTCCAGGGCCTTTTTGAAAGGCAGAGGTATTGCTTTGAACAAGAACAGACAGAAGGCTCCTAATGTGAGGAATTAAACAGGGAGGGAAGCAGGAATATGTGCACTGAGGGTGAGAAGCACTGTCTGGCACGCTGTGGAACTGTGTTCAGAAAGGCTGTGGAACCAGTGCGGTCTGGAAAGTTTAGCTCTGGCAGACAAATTCATTTCCCCATTACATATTCACTCCCGCTGGAGGGCAATGGTTTAAACACCGTCATGTTTCAAACAAGCATCTCACTCCATAAACAGACTGCTCCTCTCAAAGCCTGGCAGTACTTTGCCACCAGAACTGCTAACATCCTTTTCCTCCACCATCTCTACAACTTGGTCCTTTTTAGCAGTCAAATCACAGTTCTCAGAGCCCCTACTCCCTTTCCCATACCCAGATGGGTACTTGGCACATTTTGCTTTGTGACATTCCCTTTCCAGATGAAATTGTCTGGGAAAGCAACTCACTTCCCCTTGCAAACACTGTAGCTCCTAACATTAAAGCTTGATTAACTCTTCACAGCATCACTCACAGTTCTTCATCTTTTTCTTCCTGCAAGGAGTTCAGTAAGCAAAAAGCCCTTTATCAACGAGAAAGAATAGAAGGCAGCACAGAAGGCTCCACGGAACAGCAAAGAAATACAAAGAGCTGGTCTCCCAGTTTGCAGTCCTTGTTTCCTTTCTCTGTGCTTTAACACAGCAATCTTGCTACCAGCATCCCCTCCTGGAGTCACTCACCTGTTCATGAAGGTGGAGTTCTGCTCTTTCAGGACAAGCTCCCGTTGCTGCAGGGCCACAATTTGCCTCGAGAGGTCGTCAGGTGTCCTATGCAATTAAAACAAAATAAACACTTATAACAAATCCTTGGTTGCAAATCTATATTCCATATATAACCATAAAACAGGTCTCACCAAAAGCAGCCAAGGCAATTTCCTGGGGCCAAAGCTCTTGCAGTCCCTTAGACCAACACAGAGCTGCAGCCTGGCCAGCTCACGTAAAATCCAAAGCCACCACAGCAAGAGCACAGGATTAGTAAGAGGGTAAGAAAAGGAGGAAATAAACGTAAATACAGACTGTACAATTCAACAGCTCTGGCTACTGCTGAACATCCTCTGAGAGCGTAGAGGTTCAGGTACATCATAGGTGACTCAACAGTTCCCACAGAGTTACCAGTGTGCTGACTTCAGAGGCCCTCACACACACTCCATAGTGAGCCACGGGAGAAAAAACCCACATCTCTCAGCTCTGGGTAACACTTCAGATGTCACTGATAATCTTTTCTTGTCAAAGAGATCAGAGACTTCTACAGACCCGCTAGCGACAACTCTGCAGGTGTCAGAAATAGGTTTATTTTTCCATCAAATCCAGTGACAAATCCTTAAAGGTAATGGAATGGGATCAAGATAGCTCCAGTCTGGCAGTTCCATCAGCAGTCTCTGCAGGAGGAAACTGTTCTTTTGGAGGCCTCTCTTAAAGTCATAAAAATAAAAATTTGTCTTGCACCATCAGAAAGGTTTTCCCACCCCAAAATAGAAGCATCTCTATCACACTTCCCAAAGGAAAGGAAGCTGAAAAGAGCATCCCTGTATGTACTGGGTACACACATCTCGTGCTCCAGCAAGATGCACCATCCACAAAGGGGAAGAGTGACCGAGACCTTGAAAGGGCTTCTCATAGGGAGCAAGTGGGAAGTCAGTTTTGTAGCAGTGAAATCTGCAGAGACACAATCTATCATGTCCCCCAAAAAGCAAGTCAAGGATCCACTGTTGCTGGCAGGTGAAACTAGGCCTGGTCAGATTCTACACTATTGAATACAGCGCTGGAATGAGGCTGCTGCCACTCCAAAAACTGAACAGGGAGAAGTGCCTCTAGCCTGAGCATTGGATTCTGACTGAATCTAGGACTAAAGAAGCCCTTTCTCTGATGAAAGTATTTTTCAGCCAACTACTCACATCAATAAAAAGGCATCGCTTTTTCTCTTTAATCATCTGTCACTTCCAGTCAAGTGAAAATTAGTTAAACACTGAGTTGGTGCAGATAGGATTCAATTTTGGCAATCCCAGCTGAAAGATTCCTGCATTTCACTTCCAGAATTGCAAACCTGTACCCTTCCTCAGTAGAAAATTTTGAGGCCTCTACTACCACTTGTGTTACATCCAAGTCTTAATAGTCAATATACAATAAAACAGATGGAAGTGTTCTCCCATCAGACAGTAGAGACACAGATTGAAGCAAAGAAATCAGTCAGGACAGGACATCATATCACACTCACTAGCCAAGGGAATTATGAGGAGAAACCAAGACACAACCTGGAGACAGCTTGGCTAAAACATCTGAATATAAAATTCTGGTAGCAGAGACAAGTCAATTTTAAGCCAACATGCACCTGAATTTTCAAATGTGCTGCAGTATTAAATAACACTTTAAAGTTCTGTAGCTGAGCCTGAAGGGATCCTTAACTTGAGCAGTTCACCAGCTCTTTACTGAGGGCTACTAATGGCTGGGCATCAGAGGAAACACCCCAGGAAAATGGACTGGGCACACTTAGGCTGTTTAGCAAAACAAAGCTGTAAGCAGACACACCAATTTCCACAGGAAAAATCTTTGTGCAGTGTAATGCCAAGTCAACAAGGCTCTGAAGAATGCACTTCTAAGCCTCTAATAAATGACCTAAATACAGCAGATTTATCATAAGGATAGTTAGTACCTCTGGCCATGTTGAGTGCCAGTCCCCAACACCAGTGTTTGGTCCCTGCATCAATGAAATAATTTCACAGATTCTTCACAGATTCCTTTTTTTTATGTACAAAAAAAGTATATCTGCCTTGATTTTTTTTCTCAGTTTTTCAGAAATTCAGACCATAATCTGTTAGGACTAAGATGAGGAACTGAAATTAATCCAATAGTAAAATGAGAGAGAACTATAAAAGCCACAGATTTCTAGTAATGATAGCTCCTGACGGATTTCCAATAAAAAACAATCATCCTCATCTGTTCAGCCATTCAAACCAACAATCAGCTCCCAATCTCAGTTCCAGCAATTGGCAGCTTTAGGTTTACACTTAGTTCTGGACGGTGTTTTATTGGCATTAGATACCTTTCATTACTTTATTTCTTTTTAAGTGGAGCAGCATAGATATACATATATACAGTCAGATATACGTAGATACACAGTCAATCCCCTGTAAAGAAAAGTTCACTTTCTGTAACACTAAATCATGTCAGGTGATGAGAGACAAAGACACCACTGCATGCACTCTGCTGCCAAACACCCTTATTGAGAGGTTTCAAAGCCTGGTTCCGAGGTCTGCACCCTACCCTGAGCACCAGCAGTTTGGCAAAAGCTGAATTTCCACAGATCCAAGTAGAGGAATGACGCTGCATGCACAATAAAATTAAATCAGAGCTTTCAATTTGATGACAATTGGTCAAGTCCCAAAGCACTGCAAACACCAACCAGCTGTAACCAGCCCTCTCATTGCATGAGTTTCTGCAAATAATGCCATGGAAAGAGAGAAATTTGTCAGCATCCCGACACACAGCAGGCATGTTCTGGCCTTGAGAGCCTTGGCTGATGTCTGTAATTTTTGCTAAGCTCTGTCCATTCCCTATGGAACAGCTGATACCAAAACCAGTATTAGAAAAGACAAGGGATCTGCTTTAAGAGGATCTTTATGACAACACAGCTTTCCAACACTACTGGAATCACCATGGCTTGTTGAGGGAAGTTTGAAACCCTGTCCTCACCCAAACAGAGCCAGAACTCCCTTTCTGAAAAGCTGAGCACTGCCATTATGTTTGCTCTGCAAACCTGTAGGCAGCTTCCTTCCGCACGGAGTAACAGAGCCCATGCAACCACCAAAAACCCCACACCTTGTGTGCATCAGGCATGCAAAAACCTGTAAAGGGACACATGGAAGGGTCCAGTTCAGGGCAGTGTGTTACCAAAACGGATTTGTGTGCTTTGTAATCAAAGTTCACATGAACAAGTGACAAAGTGGCTTCCAAAATGCAGGAGCAAATGAAATCACTGCCTTCAGCTCCCTTCTCCTGAGTAAGGCACATGGAGCCAAAAGCTAGAATATTCTTCCTCTGTCCCACCTTCCCATCCTGAGACCCTCTTTCCTTAAGCAAAATTCATAAAAACAAACAGTTGAATTTAAGCCCAATTTGGACAAGGTTTTCTTTTGCCCTAAACCAGCAAATTAGTCCAGCAGTTCACAGCACAGTAAGGCAGGGGGGGGACAAACCCAAAGCTCTTTGCCTTCCTTTGAAGCACAGATGATTTGAAAAGAAGCAATTTAAGAACGATGAAAATGTAAAACCATTCAAGTGAAGTGAAAAATTAACTTAATGGGATGTCCAAACAAGTCACACAATGACTTTTAGTGCCCACTGTCATACTTTTTAAACTTTTAAGGAAAATGGCTTATGTTATTTTGTATACCTTTTTTTTTAATGCACACAACTGACATTTCCTAGGATCTGGAGGAACGCTCCGTTCTTAGTTAAGGATCTATTACCATTTCAGTACAAACTGTGACAGTTACACACTGAGAATTAGCTGTCGAGGTAACATTTAAACCAAGACTGTAAGTAGATGAAAATGTTAAAGAAAAAAATTTTTAATTTATAATTTATTAGAATGTCAACTTCTTATTGCTTCTATAAAATGTTTCAAAATGCACAGCAAAGGAAGAGTTTTGATTGTAGCTAGAGATCAGACATTAAATTTCAAGTACGGAATTGCAAGACAAAAGTAAAACTAAAGAGAAAAATAGGCACTTCATCAACTATGTTTGGAGGACTGAGTTCTTCACTGTTTTTTGTTTAATTAAATTTGATTCAAACTACCAAACTAATATCACATTTATAATACTAAATTACTCAGAATTACATATTTTTGGAACTCTGCTGAATTAACACTTCTCTTTACATTTTTAGCTCAGTATGAATATACAATGACAGATTTGGTTGTCTCAACTAAGTCATATTAAATTGAAATGGAACATTACCAGATTTTTGGCACAGTGTTTTCAGTTTTACACTTAAACATAATTAACTGACAAAGACCAGAGACAGACGTTTGTATTAAAGTGTTTGTTAAGAAAATAAGGCACAGAAAGGGAAGCCACATCTGCTTCATCCTCTTCTATGAAAAACAATTTCCAGGTGTTTTTGTGGGTTTTGATTTGGGTTTTTTTTAAAGGTAATCCCCCAGAAGTACAAAATATTTATTTTGCTCCTTATCTGTTTTTGTATTGTGTATAAGGAAACATAAGAAGATTCTGAAATTCTCCTCTCCCCAAGAAGAACCTTTCCTACTTTTACAAAAATAATTTCATCTTCTTCCTAGGGAGGAAAACAACAGCATCTGAAGAACAAACAGAATGGTAACATGACAACAAGAGAAGATTTCTGGAAAAGCAGTTTAGTTGCTTTAAATATTTCTCTGTGATTAGAAAGGTCATGGAATGCCTGTAATAGTCTTTTCCTGTATGCTTGAAGTGAGTCTCAAAAATCCTCTTTGTGTATTTGATCTCCTCAACTGCTTTAACTCCTCTATCTCTGGTTTACAGGACTCCTGTCTATCTCTGAAGCTTCACCAAGTCCAAAAGCAGCTCAGTTCCTGGAAGGACTTGCCCTGCAAGAAAGTTCAACAAATAACAATAATCACAACAGCTCACAAAGACTTCCCAGGGTACAGCAGAGAGTCCTAAGGTTTAATTTGGTCATATTAACTCTACGTTTGTTATGAGAAAGGTATAAACTGCTTAATATCACTTTCTCCTCAAAAATGCATCCCCTCCCTGGGAACATTCCTTAGCTCCCCTTCCCCTAGAGGAAAATATTGCCACTAAAATCTGGTGTCCAGACCTGGAAGTTGTGAGAGTTAACTTTCACAACAACAATTCTCCTGCAGAAAAGCCCCTTCAAGCTCCAGTCCAGCTAGTTACCCCTGTTTGTTGGTATCTCCATGCCTACATCCTCCCTTTCTATTCCTGACTACAGTAACTAATCCATATGGTCTGGAATCTCCTACACACATTAGTCACAAAGACAAATCCTCAATGTTTCCAGGCAATTAGGACACATTTAGTGCTTTGCAGCACTTTGATTAAAATGTTTTGAAGAACAGTCACAAACCTTTACTCATTCAAATGAAGGTGCCAAGACCTGTCAAACCTACAAAACTAAGGTATACCTGAGACTGTTTCTCCAACAAAGTGGCTGCTTAATATTTTATGTACAAAGTAAATGGAGGAAATCTGCAGTGTAAGTGGAAGCAATAAGCAATCTCAGCCTCAGAGGTTCCCTTCATTTAGAGAACTCTTATTTGTGTACAGATAGAATCAACAAATCCAATTGCTCTTTACCAAAGCAAATGTCCCCATTAACCACTTGAAGCAGAAGAACAACTTATTTGTAAGAAAACATTTTAAGTGTTTATAAGTGCCTTGACAATTCTAAAGACAATTGATACGTCTCTTTTGAAGCAATTGCAAAATTAGCAATTAATCCAATCAAGCCCTAATTTGAAGAGGGGAGGAAAAAAAAAGGAAGAAAACCATATTAGATTCTAGTTAATAGGCTTCTTTGGATTTTAATGAAGAAAGCTTTTTTCCTCCCAAAGTTAACAATATGGCATCGTAACAACTCCTCGTTCAAGCGCCATTTCTACTTTAAAGATATAGATAAGGGCTCAACAAGATAAAATTAATCTTTGGAAAAATAATTCACCATTGGGCAGACATTTCAACAGTTCCAACTTCTTTCTCATCCCTACCACTGCTCTAAGAGCAAGCACAGAACAGTCCACAGAAACCTGCTAAGTGACACATGCTCCACACTGGAATGGAACCTCGCAAGTGAAAGGCTTTCAGCGACCTCAAGCAGAGGGAATGTACACACAGCAGCACCAAACCTGCTGATCTGAAAGATAAAAATACTCAGCTTTTGGGTTTGCCACTGCATGCTCAATCACGTGACATAATTTAAAGCTTGGAGAGGTCATGGTGAAACAAAAATTTCGCAGAGTCATCAAGAGACCTTCATTAAATGAAACCATTTTTAAGGCAGCAATAAGGCATTCAGCATACAACTCAAGACATATGGAGTGTCTCTGCAAAGCTGTGAAATATTCTTAGTCCTATGTTTTTCCTATACAAGAAAATAATGAGTTCTTAAGGTCTGAACCCAACAGATTAGACACTGAAGAAAAAACCACACAAACTGCTAAAGCACCTTTCAGGTATTCACCGGCACTAGCACAGAAGTAGTGAAGTTGGAAACGATCAAAAGGGATTTTAAAAATGGCTGTTACTGCTCTCATGCTAACAGAGATCTCAGCACAAACTTTACAATCAGAGAAGCAAATGTATTTTCTCAATTCACAATTTAGTGAATGTAATTATACATTAATGATGACGTTGAAAGGAAATTATTGTGGCACACAATTTCATACCTACTGCCCTTAAGACTTCAAGCACAAAATGTAAACACAGTTAATAATGTAATGTTTCATTGTAATGCAGCAGCAAAAGCTATTTTAAGTCTTTTTCCTAATCACAAACTTAATTTGAGAAAAAAGCAACAGCTAAAGGTAAAAATAATGCTGTGAAATTAAGAAACACTTCTTTTGAGGAGTCATAAGTAGGGTTGCTTTTCCTACAGTTTCTATTTGTCACTGGAGTTGGAACAATCATTTTGGCAATCTGAGGTTGGGCTGAGAGGACAGTGTGGACAGGGTACCCAAGAGACTTCATGAGGAGGGTGGGAGCAAATCAAACTAATATAAAGAACAGAATCACAGCAGAATACCAATTCTGTATTCTAATCCTGCGGGTTAGAACCCTTAGATTTGCAAGGCATTTGGATAGTTGTAAATAGTAATAAACAAAAAATTAGTATCTGAAAAGCAGACTGAAATACAAGGATATATTCATCGGAAACAAACTCCAAACAGACAGATGATGTATCTTGCACATAGATATCATTCAACAGAGGGTCATTAGAAACCCTGAAATCCATTCCCAGCCAATTACCAGGATTATACAAAACTGGGAAAGAACCCTGACAGCTAAAAAATGAAGGCAATAAATGAAACTTGCAGAAGATCAGGCAGAAGCTTCTCTTTTTAACTTCCATGTCAATGAATAAAAGCTCATTCAGAGATTTGCTCCTCACCAAGCTGAGGGCCAGCAGGGAGGGCTGGTTACAACAGAAGCATCTGAAATAAAAATATTTAACTCCTTCACTTTCAAATTAGGCAAGAGTATCTATGCAAATAAACAGACAATTTTACCAAACCTCTGCTGGTTCCATTCTGCAAGGTCACTCTCAAGACATTTGAATAGACCTGGACCAGCCTAGAAATAGACATCATCAGCTTCTTCTCAACGAAGGAGGTGTGGGACGCAGGGACAAGACACAAAAATCCTCCAAAACCTAAAACCAAATATAATTTGCATGCATCCAACATGCCCTTCTGGCATAACTTCTATCCCCATGGAAATTACCAACACAGAGACATCATTTTTCCAGATAGCCAGGGCTCCTGTTTGACAGGAGAGCTCCTGCTGCAGCCAGGCTGGCTACTGACAATTTATGTACATTTGACTATTTTACAGATTGCACTGAATTGATGGTCTTGTTCTTTTGACACCTGTCTGAGATAATCCTTGCAGAATATTAATTTACCTAAGTCCTTGTATTGTTTTCAACATCTTTATTGATCCTGTTGTTTACCCAGACTCTTATCAGCTGAAAATATTAGCCAGCAGTAACACAAAGCCCCTAACCTTGAGCAAGAGGAAATGCTATTAATGGCTGGAGACAGGTCCTTGGGAGAGTCTAGACCATATTTTCAACTGCTTTTATACAAAGTGATTTGACATCCCATATATTCTTCTTATTTACTTCTGATTACAATCACATACTTATTCAATCTCATGGCAGGAATGGCCACTTTAAACTGCAACTTTAAGCTGCAGTAGAAGTTATTTTAACTGGGTTGTTTTTTAATATCAATCCAATAACAGTCACAGGTAAATTTATGGTAACAATTTTAGAAAGAATGAAAAGCATACTGCTTGTATGTTCAGCTGGAATTCTAAGTTATTCTTTCAGATAGAAAATTGAGGTTAAGCCTGTTGCTTTGATTAATTAAAAACTACCCAAATTCAGTAAAAGATTATTTCAAATCTTTTCACAACAGATGTCTCAGCTCTGCCAGAAACAGAACATAATACATCCAAGTTTCAACAAATGTGAGAGGTTAAAAGCCTTACTGAAAACACAGCTGATAAATGATTATATTTATCATGAAAAACAATAGCAGAACAACAAAATTAGATAATGCCTAAGGAAAATGCTTGCACTGTCAGCAGTCACAGGTTCCTGCAGGGCATTTGTATTAAGATGGCAAAAAAGGTGTCAGCTGCCACTGAGGCCCTGTTTGTGGTAGTTACATCAAGTACATAAACAACTGAGGTACGACTAGATAGCCCTAGAAACCAGACCAAAGCAAGTCCTGAATTTTAGAAACTGAGGCACTAAGACTGTGCAATATGATTAGGGAGATCCAAAAATCCCTAGTTCAGTGTAAGAAAATGAAACCCCACACTGACTTAATAGATGATAAAAGCTATCAGTCGTAAGCACTTTCTCCTAAATCTTTTGTTTCCTAACTGGTAAAAGTCAAAAATCAGTATGCAACACCATTTTTGCAAGTCATACTAATCAGTTAATCCTAAAACATGAGTTTAAATCCCAGCTTTTTGCTTAGCCTAGCCTCATGATCAGCTACCACATCGTTTCCCACCGAGTTCATTTCCCATTCAGAGCCTGTTGCTCAATTCCTGGTTTTAACAAATCCAGGAGCACGTGAGCTCACTGTGCAGAACCCCCACCCCTGGCTCAGGCCTCCCCACTTAAGGAAGCACATTTCCCACTCAGCTGTCCACGGGCTCCATCCAGGAAAAGGAATTATACACGTCCCCAGACACATGTAAATAAACCAAAGAAATTTCAGATTTACAGCGCTGTCTTCAAACCCTCTCCCCCAGCTCAGGGAGGATTAAAAAGGACTTCAAAGAAGCCTGAGTTCCAATTAAAACACTGTGACCACCCTGGGGACGCAAAAATATTCCTCTGATTAGTGAGATGCACTCTTTGAACTGTTTGGCTAAAAAAAGCTTTCAGAACTTTAAACAAATGCAGTAATTCTCTCTCACACTTTTTTTTTTTTAAAGTTTCTAAAAATTTAATATTCAAAGTGAAGGACAAGTAACATTTAAAATGGAAAGTTTTATGGAAGCCCATTAGCACATCAGCTCTAGGCATCTACTAACATGAGACCCACCAAGACCTGAATGCTGCAGTCCCAGTACAAAGCAGATGACAGAAGCTGTCAGAACAGAAGAACCCAGAGTGTCACTGTTGCTGCAGAGGTGGTGGCACCCCTGTGTTATGATATCCCAATCTCACCAGCCCTCAGAACCACTCTCCCTGAAGGGCAGAGCACATCAATCCCACCTTGTTTTGAAATTCTGCTTTATTTCCTTAACATCCAAAGCTCCCAAGCCACATATACAGTGTCTCACATCCAAGTTCTTTGTGACACATGGTGATAATACAACAGTTACCCTCAGACTTAGCAATTAGCACAGATTTAAATAAAAAGCTCTTCCTATGCTTGCTGCAAAGGAAAACAAAAGAAAGAAACCAACTCCCTCCATCCCCTGAGACTCCCACTCCCAAAATCAGAGCTGAATTACATACTCCAAAAGTTTTAACATCAAGAACAATGAATGCTAAGAACAGGTGCTGGGAAAATAACTGCAGCTTAGAGCATGCCAAAGCAGTTGGAGCTAAGTGGGCATAATAAACCTGCCTGTTAAAGCCAAACCCCAATCACCCTCATCCATAAGGAATGAATAATTCATGGCAGAAGGAGATAGAAGCAGACTTTAAGACTTGCTCCGAGAAAGTGGAACTGATCAAGTGTAATTGCATTAGATGTAAACAGTGGCATTTCAACAATTACTCTTCTCCTTTTGCCAACTTGTTCTCAAAAACCCACACTCAGCTCAGATACCTGCATCCAGCACAGGGTTCAGAGCAGCCAAAAGCAATTGTGGCTTCCCTGTGTCTGCCACAGCTCCTGGAACTGGGATTCAGATACGGACAGCACTGGGGTCACAAGCACTTGGACATCATCTTGGCTTGCTGCTATCATCAGGCTTTGAACACTTTCAATGCCTGAAGCTTCTGGGGGAGGGACTAATAAGATTAGCTGACAAACACTGTCAAAATTTGAAATGTATCCACAGAAGAGAAAGCTCCTATTCTCTCTGCTAAAAGAAACAAACACTCCTTTTTCATACCACTTTTACATGTTTCCTTTCATTCACATTTACCTTCAAGATCTTGCTTCACCATGCTCTACAATACAGAACTACCCACAAACCAGTTACTTTTCCTTTTCTTAGTGAATGGGTGCTAAAGAACCAACCAGACAAGAATAAAAGAATTAAACAGCCTTCCCAAAGTCTTCAAAACATCCACCCTCCTGGAGATCTCCTCCTGGTTTCTCCAGGATCTTCAGCTTCCAGATTCTGCTCGCTGCTGGTGTGACTGCAGCTTGGTACAACAGCTCCACAACTGAGGAAAAGGTGCATCAGATATGCCCAACTCCCCAGATTTCACTGGAACTTGATTGGGAAGATACTACAGAGCATTTATCACCTCAGTGTAGAAGGGAGGCCTATTAATACAGTAAGTATTATGTACCTGAGATGCTAAATGTGTCTTTAGACAACAGTTTCAGAAAGCACAAATGAAAGCTGCAGCCATTAAACCACAAAATAATTTTAAGTTGCTGGTGCAGAGCTCCCTCACTCAGCTGCTTTCCTCCAAAGCTTGTCTGAATTCTCAAGCTCTCCTGTTACATTACCAAGAAAAATTTTATTTTACTTCAACCATTCTGGTTTATAACCTGAGCACATGCCATCTAAAAGTATTCTCCAATCTCAGCCCATCTCTCCTTCCTCTGCTGAGCCACAGCTTCTCTCCTAGAACTCCCCACTTTAGAAGCACCCCAAAGAAACAGTGCCAGAAATCCACATTTCTTGTAGAACTTGATACCACCAGTATGTTTAGTACTAGACCTGTGCAAAGACAGGATTAAATGAAAGCACAAAGGCATATGGAAAACAAGTCCCTCTGTACTTGAAAGCAACTTCGCAAATGCAAATGCTTACAGAACACTTGGCCACATGCTGAGCATTTACTCTTGGCAGAGTCATGTATCAAGACCAGGATTTCTTAAGTGCCAAAACACCTTTTTTCTACCACATTTACTATATTTTTTTAACAAGAAAAAGAAATCTGCGCACAGCACATGACAGAAAGAAGACAACGTTAAGAATCTTTGTAACTAATGCTTAAACAGGCAAAGAGTTTTTTGTAAGCCTAGGTAAGAGGATGACTGGCTGAAAAATTAAAAAGTCACATCTTCAAGTTGTACTTTTCATGTAAGAAGATGAACTCTTCAATTAGTGCAAGAAACACACAGAAAGGTTCAACAAGTAGGAGCCTTCACACAAAACCAACACCTCTCTGCACAGGCAGCCTGCTGCCCTCTGCACCAAGTCAGACAAGCTGACACATCCATCACTGGCACACCCTTTCCCAGAGAGGACCTGCAAAATCCTGAAGGGATGGGCACAATTACTGTACTGAGAGATTAAAATATATCCTACAAAGAAGCCTTTTTGCTGCAAACCCAAGGAACTACATAAACAACCCCAATTTCCATGTGCACATTCACCAGGGTCTGTAAAACTATCCATTTTTTAGCAGGTTTAAAACAAACGCTCCAATATACAGCTCCTTGGAAAGGAGAAACGAGAGATGCCTATTGATTAGGTGTCAGGGTTACCTCAGGAAAGAGAGAAAGAACATAATAGTGGAAACAAAAGTTGCCCACTACATCCTCCCTTCAGAAAGCACAAAGGCTTTAAATACACGAAACCAGCTCAACTGTGTAGTTACCCTCTGAAAGGCCGTCAATTACCTAAATTGGGCTGTGTGGCATGGAGGAATAAAAATGAGACAGGGTCAAAACAGCTCCGGAATTAATTGGGAGAGGAGAGGGCATATTTCAAAAGAGGGAGAGTTTTCACTCTCGCCTGCCTTCCTTCTCCCTCGCTCTCCAGCAATCACCAGGGCCCAAAGAGACAGCAGAGGAAGATTTCATTAATAAATTTATTTCAACTTTCTTTTCAATGGCACTAAGAATGTATGCAAATCCATTCATAATTAGGTTTAAAAATTCCATTTCATGGGATAATCAGACTTCAAAAAACTCAATTTTAGTTTTAATCAGATTTTAACAAGGATATTAAGTCCATTTCGTTCAGAAGAGGGAGAAACGGTGAATTTAACACAAAATGTATTCAAGCTTAGCCCTGGGAGATAATTAAATAAAATTAATTTGGCAAGGGTTGTCTGTAAATGGAAACGCTCCAGACAGCAGAGCAGGTTCCTGAAGGAAACAAAAGCAGTTCATTACTGTACAAACAGATACAAAGCTTATTGTTCAGACAGAAGAGAATTGCAGCTCCTCCACAACAGCAGGACAACCTGAGCCCTTGAGCTGCCTCTGACAAACACAGCAGTGTGTGGAGGAGGAGAAGGTAGTTATTTCCCTCTTGTTTCAGCTAAGTCCCCACTCCCCTAGCACAGCAAGGAGGGAAAATGCAGGGGACAGCATATACAAACCTAACAATTCCAAATTACTAAGCACAGAAAATTATAAGAAACAATCTAGTGAGAGACAGCTCCTTTAAACGATGAAAACCCACATACAAACTTGAGGCTGTCAGCAAGATTCTTGCCAGATATGATTCCATCAAATTCCATGTAATGATTTAGTCACACAAAGAACTGAATCCCAATTTAATACCAAAAACATCCCACTCTCCTTGACAAAAGCTACGGACTGATACAGATGCTAAAAGTTTGGTAACTGTCCTGATGCTTGAATTCTGAAGGACCAAATATTGATTTTGTAGCCCTTATAACCTTAAACTACAAAAATGCAGTTATTTTAACACTGTATATCAGATGTGTCTGACACTTAATTATTTTAACATCACGATGGTACCAAGATTATGAAAGTCACTTCTGGTAAACACTCAACTTTGCTGTAGAGTCAGACATTCTGGTTTAGATTTTCATGATGCATATTGGTTATGTGTTTACCTAAACTTTCCCCCAACACTGGGCACTTTTAAGGTTCAGCTGGAACCAGTGCTGGGCCATCTTGTCCAGTCCAGGCTGTTGTCAAGAATAGCTGAACCTCGAGGTCCCTTCCAACCTGGTATTCCACAAATCCATGAAAATCTGCTGACCTGGACACACTATCACTGAAAGGAACAGAAGACAAAAACCAGACAGGTATTTCTGGAAAAGAAAAAGCTATTTTAACTACCTATCTACAGTCAAATGACACTGAGAAACAGCATGTTTATCTTTAGAAGCTGTCACAAGCCATCCAGACAGGAGCACATGCATTTGCAAGACCTCTGTCTACTCAATTAGAAAAAAAAAAAAAAAAAACAGAGAATTTTTTCACTCTTCCTCTCTGCCAGCCTTGCAAATATATCAGTTATTACAAAGTGCCAATCGCATTTTCCCTTGCCAGCTACTTGCAGACAGGTGAGCCAAGAGGTGTTGTGTGACCTTGACAAGTGGGCCAGCTCTCCAGAAGGCAGGTGATGTCTTTGCCAAAGTCACACTGGAAACCATCAGGCCTAAATGAAAGGCTTGTCACAAAATAGGCTGGATGCCATCAGCCTTGGCTGCCACATTTGCAGAAAACCACCTGAAGCCACAAAGCCTTATCTCTGGGAATACAAAGAGCACTGAGTCAAATGTCATTTGCAAACACAGTAGCAAAACTGAGTACAAAAAACTCCTAACTAGGTTAAAGCATCATCCTCTAACGGAGCCAAGAGCAAAGCTGTGAAGTATTCCCAAAAGCTGTCCCAGTTTAACTGGGTGAACAGCTGACTTCTCCAACTGAGGATGCAGATACTGACCGTATTCGCAGCCAAAGCCAGATACCCCATTTCTGCCCTGCTTAGAAAAGTTAGCAGGATTTCAAGAGAGAGCTTGATGTGTATCACAGCAAGAGGATGACTGTTTCATTAAAACAGAAAATAAATCAACTTGGTCAGCAGGGAGTAACTCAAAAAAATCCAGACTTTTATATTTCTTCCTACCCAAAAGATTTATCTTCCCTTTTACTACACTGTTCATATCAGAGTATCTCTGGAAGACAGTTTAAACAAGTAATAAGAATTCAAAAGCAATTACAACAAGAACAACTTGTGCCAGAAACTGGTTCTTGCAATAGCTGCCCATTACTCCCTGCAGAGACATAGAAACTGTTAACTCTGCTGACAAGAGAGTTGAGAATAATGCAGAGAAAGGGAGAGAGTAAGGACTGAATCCAAGTGGTACTAACAAAGCAGAGAAGAGATGCTCGAAATCTCAATCTATACTGTTCTAGAAAAGCCAAAACTCTACCTATGTTGGAAGGCTAGGCTCTGCAGCAGATCTGTTCCTGCTTATAGCAAGAGGCAACAAAAGTTGAGAGCAGCTTTGCTGCTGCAGAGGTTTCTACCACACGACTCAAAATGTATCGCCCTCTTACAAGAGCACCACTCTGCAGGACATGACTTCATTAGAAAAAAAAATTTTGCTGCAAGGTGATGACCAAAATATGTGCAGAACATTTATTTGAAAAAGTAAGTTTTGCCAATGCACTCCTAGAATTTTCCATCAGTGGCAGGGAGGGAGAGAAGGTCCCACGCACCTCCACCTCTTACCTGCCTTGGCTAAGTGGGAGAGTTGGTATGTTTTATCTCCTTTCTGCTGAGCACGCCTGCTCACTTCCTACAAGCCGTTCTAACCCCACTGGGAGCTGCATTTGAGCTGAGCTCTTATTTCAGGTATGCAGGTCAACACTTTGATAACAACCTCCAGACATTGGTTCTGGGTGTTCACTAAACACAGGGACCCACTCAGCCCCCAACACCTCACATCTTTGCTTCCAAAATGGGAATCTTTCCAATTATCCCAGCCTCAGTGCTCTTACCAGCCTGGTGCAGTGTTTGCTCTCATTCAGGCAGCTCACTTCAGGCTGTGGGTTTTGTAGGTTAAGACAAAAAACACTTTTCATTTTGTCTCAAACAGAAAAAGGCATAATTTATATAAACAGCAACAATTTAGGAAGCTCACTGCTCTGTAACACCTTACAACTTTGTTGAATATTGTTTCAAAAAAGAAAGATTATAGCTGAAAGCAAAACCTTTTTCTATTTATTCTATGTACATAACACATAATAGCTCCAATCTGCAAGAGTTTTTACTTTTTAAAAGGGATGGATGGGCACCAACTAAAGATCTTTATGCTTATATAAAATTCATACTGATGAGAGTTAACAAACTTCCATTCTAAAAAAAAAAAAAAAAATCTGCTTCAGGTCTTGCATGTTACTCTGGATTTTTCTATCTAGCCCAAGATAGCACTGACACTGACCAGAAATGGATGAGTAAATAATCCAATCCACCATGCTAATTTCCATGCTATGAGTTATTTTAAAATAACAAACAACACTTACATAATCACAGCGAGTTCAAGAGAACCTTGAGGCACTTACCACATTAATCTTTTAACTCACTAACATTTCAAGTTCACTGTGCCCTTTAAGAAATATTTGAAAATATTGTGCTGTGCTTTTGCCACATGAATACTTCTCTCTTCAAGCAATGCATGGACAAAGGTATATTTGCAAGAATATTCCCTTTAATAAAGTAGCTTGTGAGGAAAGAAAATGCAGCCCAGGTAAAGATAAGCTTTCATCAAAAATATTCACTGGGAAAGCAGTCCTGAGGGAGGAAGGACTGGAGCTTCAGGACAAAGCTTACATAATATCATCACAGGGCATGTAAGCAAGCTTGTCAGAGCAGCAGCATTTTAACAATGCTAAGAAACTGGAGCACTGTAATGTTCATACATTTCCAGTTTCTTCCTGCCCCATGTTGACGTTGCTATGCCGGCTGTTAGGTACAACTAGAACTGAAAATCAGACCTTTCCTGGCTGATCCAGCACAGAACTCCTCACTGCACTGATGACAAACCAAAGACAGATGATTAAAACAGCCCCTTCCTTCCCAGCTACCATCAGAAGCAGGAATCCATGCTCTGGGCACTGATGAGGTTAAGCACTATCCAGGAGTGAGTCATTCTCAAAACACCATCACGATAACCTGCACCAAACACACTCAGAAAAGCTGCTCAGACGATACAAATCATATTTTGGTCTTATCAGCACTGACAGATAAGCTCTTCTTAATAGTTCAGTGCATTTTTCAGCATACTGCTTATTTCTCAATGTGAACAAAGGTCAGCTGCTCTCACACTTCATGTCCCTCTCCACAGGTTTTGTTGTGCTTGGGCAGAAAGATGGACATGGACTGCTTTTACTCACTAACCCCTGCTCCCCTTTCCCCACCTCCAGTTCTCAGAACCCTGGTATTAAACAAAGCCTGCAATTCCAAACTAAAATCTACTGTCCCCTCTTCCCATTCTTGAGTCCGTTCCCCTGTTTACAGATTGGCGGGACAGAACAGAACATTAGAGTTTAGGTCCTGTCTAGTTCTTTGCTGCTATGAACTCATCTTTTCCATAACCCTGTGGAGCAGTAATTTGGATACTTTTGGCTCCACTGGAAGCTGAATTCAGAACTTCAGTCTTTCTGAAAGTAACAACCTCCTTTTAACTGCATTCATGGCACAGTTACAGCAATTTGATTTAAATGCTAGTGCAAGTCTTAAGGATAGCTGGTTCTTTTTCTCACCAGTACGGATCCCCCTTCCTTCTCCTCCCTTCTACCCATGAATTTCCTGGCAGCAATTACATCTCCCACCAGACTCTGCCAGAAGCTGTTCCATTCAACACTCAGTGGGCTCCTAGACTCCTTCCAGCAGTCACTTTCTGCATCCCCACTATCTTCCTCCACACTGGGTGACCAGAACTCCAAGAAGCATCTCCCAGGCCATCTACAGAGGTACTGGAACACTTTCACATCCACAGCAATTTTTCTCCTGGTGCATCCTCTGTGTGAGAATGAGCAGCCATTGTAGCAAGCACAGGGCCCTTCTGGTCCTTTCCACTGCATGTGCTACATTTTCCAAAAGAAGTTTGCATTCAGCTCCCAATTCCATGGAGCATTGTGCTTTGTTTCATTGAATTTTGTCCCACTTCTGCACTCTAATCCTTAGGGTCACTCCGTTCTGCATATCCAGCTTTTGTGTATTTATGAATCCTCTGAACTTGGCATCATTAGCCAAGTTTTATCAGCACACACCAAATTTTTGCACCAAAACCGTTAATAGAAATACTAAATAAAGCAGATCCTAAGGCTAATCTTTGAGGAATTCTACTTATCCTTGCATTTTCCTTTCAACAACACTGAATCTATCCCTGTTTAAACAATTCCTATACATCCTACAATTCATCTATTAATTTCCATCTTCTCCCCCATGGTTTATACTTTCCCAAGCAGCTCCTGTTTCAGTGAAGTTCAAAGAAGTAAGATTTATTGTGATTTATTTGATAAGACAATCAATTCTCTAGACAAAGAAAGCTGTTACAGTAGTCTGGCACAATCCATCTTGGAATTCTTGATCCAATGAAGAAGGGAGATTCCTTGCCCTGTAGCTAAAGGCCATGCCTAGGAGTACAGGGGAGCAGCACATACAAGAGTTTGAATCCTTACTGAAGCATTCTGTTTTGCTTCTGTTCAAAAAAGGCCTCTGCATTTAGAGAAGAGTTTTGGAAAAGGCATTACTCTGCTAAAACAAAACCATCCCCAAAATGCACGTATGGGATGTGCATTTTTGTTTAAAAGTTTCCCTGCAAAAGCAAAACTTTGGGGGTGAGAGATAATAAATAAACTGCACATCTAAGGGAGAGGGGAGGCAGAGCACGTCAACAGCCCCAGCAGAAAATTTAGAGCTGAAATACTGAAGGATGCTAAAATGGAAATGGAAAGGTAAAATTAAAACTGAGCTGGAGATTATAGTGGTTATTGGGTTTTTGGAAATGATCAAATGATAGGCTGAATAAAAATCAAGCATAAGCATTTGAGCTGTCTGACAGGAGCAAACCATCCCCTTGCTGATTAGTCTCTGCTATTTAAATGATAATTTCACTTTAAGGCAAACAGGGCTGCTTAATGCAACCAAAGTGGCTCTTTATAAGTGTCTGTATTTTTGAAAGCTTCTCCTTCACAGCAGAGTGAGCAGTGAAGTTCAAGCCATTTACACATAACATGGGTCACTACATGCTGCAAGAAGCCAAGCAACTTCTACCCAATTGTTTTCCAACAGTGTCAAACAATACTGGCAAGAAATACAGCAGCAACTCAAAATGAAGTGTCTGACTGGTGAGTCCCCCACAGCAAATGAAACACCTGCTGTGGAGCAGACAACACCAGCACACATTTCTAAACCCACTCCTGTTCCTAAAGGAAAAAAAGAGCCTTAAGTTTATTGGTTTGGGGAACGTACCCTATATTCAAGCTGGGGTAATGCTCTATATTCTGATTAAAAGAGCAATGGAAAAAGAAGTGATAATTTCCATTAAAAAATGATCTATTGGTATCTTCACTTCCAAAATAAAGTTCTTACTCCCCAAGTAAGAATAGTCCATCTTCTCTTTGATGTCATTACTCTCCACACAGTTCTTGTACTCAAACTACTGAAGTTCCTCAAATCATCCTTCACCAAAGAAGATGGACAGTGTGCTGAGCTATTGCTCAACAGCTTTTTCTGTCTCCAGAATGCCAGATCTGTGATCCTGGGAAGACAATCTCTTGAACTGTTCCCAGGGCTTTGAAATGCAAAGCAAGGACAGATATATTTTTGATCTGAGCTTGCTTACTTCTCACTCTGATTATCTGATTACACATTACAGCCTCACTCTGCCTCAATGTCAGGTGCTCATCCCTTATATTTTACACTCTTCCTATCTCTCCTTTAGCCTCCAGACTTATTACTCTGATATATTCAAATGGAAATAAAAGCACTAATGGCAAAGGAGAAAGAACACTAATATTTTTGAACATCAGAGATAAGTCCAGTGTTCTTTGGAGAAAATTAGTATCAGATAGGGAAGTCTGGCAGGAAGTTTTGCCCAGCATTTCAGTGAAGAACAGTAAAAGACAGACCTACGACACTTCAAGATATCTATAAAAGGTGGTTGCTTTATTAAAACTTAGTGGATCAACCCCATGAGAGTGGGAGAAAACTAAACTCTGGTTAAAGCACAGATTTGACAGCACAGTTCCAAGCATTACATTTAAGTGCATTATTCCCAACACCCAAACATGGACTGAAGTCTCCCAAAACTGCATCTGACTGCTCTGAAGCCTGGAGCTTCAGAATTTGAGATTATAAAGGAGCATTTTCTCCCCACCAGGCACAATAAGTGTTCTGTCAAGGAAAGCTAAAACCTAAGGCAGCATGGAAAGTGAAGAGTAATGTACATTTTAAAATAAGAGAGCAGAATAATGAAGAACAGAAGAGCTTAGAGCAATACTCCAGCATATGCTGCATGTCACATTCAACAGGTGACAGCTTCCTCCAGGACTTCTCTATGTAAAACTTGGTGGCTTCAGCACACACACAATTAGTGTAAGACAACCACAAATAGTTTTCTCTTTAAACCTGTACCTCACTCTCTAAAGCCAAAGATGCCCTTTGGAACTGTTCAGGCACTTCCCCCTCAAGAAGCTGTTAAATGCTGCTAAGGCAGTGCTTTCATCTTTCACACAAGCTAAGTCCTACAAATACTGAGCACGTAACCTTTATTTCTATATAAACACAATGATTACCCTCATCATCCCTTCCAACCCTGGCTGCTCATTGCCACATCCCCTGCCCTGCTTTGGAACAGTACAATTATTTATGCACCAACACAGGAGATCTGATGAGGGAACAGATCAGGAATGGGATTGCTGATTCCTATTCTAGATTGCTTTTTGCTATGCAGGGACACCTCTTTCAGCTGCTGAGTTCACAGAACCAGAAGGCACCAGGTAGGAACAGAATATTTTGAGACAGGCACTGGAGTCAGAAGCCCCAGGTGAGACAGGAATGGCAGAGCTTCTCTAAACTGGGACTAACTTGTCCTGGCAGAACGATGCAAGGGAAATTCACTCGACATTAATCCCTTTGCAAAGCCAGGAGAAAGCCCTGTTCTGAGGGATTTGAGGGAATATTAGCAACCTGCATACATTGGCCCTCTACAGAGAGTGAATTCTTCAGCATTTCCCAAACCTTCAACTTCATTGGAAGGCAAAAAGTAACAATAAAATGCAGTACACTGTGGCTGTACAGGACAACAGCAGATAATCTAACCATGAGGCAAGCTGAGACCTCATAACTACAGAAGTTTCTCTAACAAGCACAGTGCTTTTTTATTGTTGTTTTGGTTTTTGGTGCTTGTTTGTGGTGGTTTTTAATTACTTGTTCCCCCTACACAGTGTTTATCTCCCTACTGGGTGCCCTGGGAATTCCCACTGCGAGGAAACAGTTTGTTTTACACTGGGAATCTTGTAAACAGCAGTCATGCAAATTTCAGTCTGTTCACAGATCATAAATTACAACTATTTATAAAAAACTGAAGACATAGAACATGAAGCTTCAATATCCTCATACTGTGCTAATCCTAATTTGCTCCACCAATTAGGGACACAGCTCTAAAGCTGGGGGCCACTAGTGGCCAACCCACACAAACCAAACTCCTCACCCTCCCCAACAGAGAAATTAGCACTGTAGTTCAGGTCAGTGGTACAGTTACAGAGGGCAGCCAGCACCAAATGCTTTTAATTAGACTGATTTCTTGCTTGGTGACAATAGACCACAGGGCTACAATAGGCTATCCCATAAAAATATTTGCTCCACTATGGAATGATCACGCCAGAATTACAGCATTACTGGAACCAGCAACAATAACCCCCAGTCTCGGCTTGATTGGTTGCAGTTAATTAAGTATCCAGAGTAACATGAGTAATTCAAATTATTTCGACATGTACTACTTTGTATATCTGTCAACAGATTTTTTTTTAAACCAGTAACCACTTACTCATAATGGACATTCAGAGAAAGACAAATTACTACCTTGTGAGAAAGGAAAAGATTATGAGCTTCATTCACTACTGCACAGATATTCAATGCCTTGGATGGAAGAGAGTGCACAGTAGCTAAGCATAGTTAATCAAGATTCAAAAAGGAAAGTAGAGAACACCAATATTCTCCTTTTTCTTCTATTCACTGAAAAAAAAGAGCACTAATCCACCACTAAATGCAGAATCAAGAAATCCGATTCCCCTTTCCCTCCCTCTCTCCTCCCTTCCCCCAGCTCCAAAAGCAGAATGTGCATAGAAGGACTTCCCGTACTGAGTGTAGCACCTGGGTAATTACGAATTACAACTGTGCAAACCACTGTACCGAATAGAGATGCCTGCCACTTAATTAAACCCTTTCTTAGAGAGGAAATGCATACACATTCACACTATCTCCTCTTCTTAATTGGTCTCAGACATTGCAGGAAGTTAGTCCCCAAGATTTGTCAGCCAGCCAGCCCACAGATGTTTCAGAAAGAAAACCAGGTCAGCATTACCAGGTTCGCTTCTTGGGCTCGAGGTGACAGGTCAGCAGATCAGTGCCTGCTGTCTGCAGCTGGCAGCTCCACCAAGGGAAAATGGTCTCTCAGCATTGGCCCAAATTCCTGCCAAATGTGTACTTCCCTTGGCAGGCCTGGCCTGGCCGGCGAGCTCCCCAAGCAGCCACGGCAGCTCCAGGAGATCTCGGTGCTGCAGCCACCTGCATTCACCCTGAAGGGCTCTGCAGGCACTCCCAAAACCCAGACTCCAGTGAACCCCAGGGTGTCTCTGGGTCAGCCTCATGTCATCGGCACCAGGGCCAAGACCTGCCTTACACCAGAACCACAGAGGGACGCGACTCAAAACATCCAAGCCCACGAGCGGAGCCTCCAAGCTCTGCACAAGAGTCCAAGCTCACTTCTCTTCTCTCTGACACATCAGCCTCACCTCTAATCTCCATGCTGTATTCCATGGCCCTTCAGAAAAAGACAGCAGACATCCCCACCGTGCCCCTGATGGAAAAAACTGAAATAATTCTGGAAAATTGCATGAACAAAATCTTTTCTTTTTTCCCCCCACATAAACACCAAGCCTGAGCTGACAACAGAAAACAGTGCTCCAAAAAAGAAATTCTAACTTAAATAGGCCATGATCAATATATTTGATCACCAATATAAAATAATTCTGCTGTGTATACAAAGATCTTTGAGCCCAGCAGGTGAATTTGTAAAAACTATATACTCATTACTTCCATTAAAAAAACCACCAAGCAAAATAACAAACAAAAACAAACCCTGTATTATACTTTACTATTTATTATCTCAAAAAAGAAAAAAAGGTTGGACTAAAACTCCTCTGAAGCTGTTGTTTGTGGCCCACCTGGCAGTGTTCACCCAATCGTATAACTCTTCAGCCAAACTTTGACCTTTCAAAACCTGCAATCTTCTGCCACTTACGGAATAACACAAAGACAAATTTAGCAATAAACCTTGTCAGCTGCTATCAATGGCTATCGGTACCTTCAGTATCTGAATTACTGCCTCAGCTTTAACAAACACCTGATGCACATCTTTTTGCATCACTCAGTACTCCAGGGTATATCTATTTATGGAGAGCAAATCACTTGCCTAATTCATTAGAGGACAAAAACAATATCAACCAAACACAGACAAACAGCAGCAAAACAGGCTTATTTAGATTAATAGCTCACAGAACAAGAACCTTCATTTTTTATTTGGGCATCTTCTACAGCTGTGGAAGGGAAAGTCAGAACAATAACAGTGCTGCTCTGAGAATGCAATTCTACAGCTTGGGGTGGGGAGAAAAGAATCACTCTGTGAAGAACTCCTATTAAACAAGACAAAATGAAGAAGACATGGCATAAACATGAAGTTTACAAAGTCAGTTAGAAAAACACTGTTTCATATTCCATTAGAGAAATCTGCATAAACCATTTTCCTAGCAAGTTACAGCCCTGAGTACTGGGCAAGGAGACGATGACTGCATGAAGGCAGCATTAAAGAGGGTTTAGCAGTTCTGCCGGCAGGAATTACGAGTTTTCCTGGGAGCAGCTGTCCCTTCCCAAGGCTGATGGATGCACACCGGGCTGAACCCCAGGCTGGAGCGATCCCGCTCCTCCCGCTGCAGGAGAACGGGCGCCATCTCGTGGCAGTTCTGTGCTTTGGCACCCCAACAAAGCCCCCACTGTCACCCAAAATCTCCCCCAAGTATTCTTCTGTTAAAATATATTAACTGTTTAATGGCAGTCGAGGAACTGCCTGGAAAATATCTCTAAGCTAAAAGTCCAGTGCTGAAAATACAACCGAGTGTGTCATGATTAACATGGTTTGTCAGTGAAGATGGTCAACAACTCAATTACTCAAATACTGGGTTTTGAAGAAATACAAACTACATCAGCACATCCTGGAGAGAAGGAGTACAAGAAGCTTGTTTTCTCAACACAGCCCTTTCCTAATAACAGTCCTAAAAAAGCCGTGTATAAATATCCTTCTATAGGACAGTGCACTCCAAAATAAATAAGACTTTCTACTCACAGAGCAAGAATTTTAACATTTTGTGCTTTTTTCCTTTTCCAGCTGAAACCAACTCTACAGCAGAAATACCAAACCAGAGCAACACATGGCAAATGTATGAAAACCCCTGGCAGCATAACAGTAACACACAAAAAAGACCTACATCCACAATAAAAATCAGATCCAACTATACTGCAAAGTAGGCAGTAAGAAGTCAAGAAATCCAAAGGACATAAAGTTGAACACAAGAAAGATGGCACAGATTTATAATGTGTACACATGAACCATATATAACACATATGATGAGTCCTGTTTTATTATCTGGCTACTGTGCAGCACAGGGATGTTTTGCTATAGAGCTACAGCTGTCTTTATTTCCACTGTTTATGAAAGAGAAAAAAGCCCAGGAGCTTACAAGTGGAATCCAGAACTAGGAAACACAAGATTAGCCAGAGTCAACTGTTAATGAACTTGTCTTCCCCCCACAAGGTGAAGCATTATAAACACTCTTCCATTGTCACCAAAAAGAGACCAGTACTAAAAACAGTAGGATTACCACTACACTCCTGAAAGCTGCACCTCCTTCCCAAGTATTATTACATAAAATTACACTGCAAGGGCTGATCATAAGCCAATCTGACAAAAAGCCTGCTGGGAGCAGGCAATCAGTGAACAGAAACCACTGAGAGCAGACACTGAACAAGCCCTGTGGAAGTGCTGGAGGAAATGAAAAATCATCCTCTCCTAAAACACCACATACTGCATGCACTTCCCTTACATCCTCTGTAGCAATGAAGAACCTGATAAGAAAAGATGAGAAATCCTAATTTATTCCCTTTTCCCTTTCTTATCTAGTTATTAGCAAACAGAACATTGCTCTGGCTCTTTGGGACAATCAGCCAACTTGTTCCTGTTTCTTTTCTGCTATGAGATGGGCAATTAACTCTTCTCAAACTTTCACCAACAGCATTCTCCAGGATCCAACCAGGACAATGATCTCTCATCATCTTCATCATCCTGATCAAAAATTAATGTAATTCATACTGTAAGAAGTCTGAGCAAGAAAAAAAAAGAACAATGGCTGGGGGGGGGGGGGGGGGGAAGGGAAAATCATCCAGTCCCACTTGCCTCAATTGCATGAAAAGATGATCTTTCTCAAAAGCAATTTCCCTTTCTGTAGGAGAAGGTGCCATTAATAGCACTAAACAATATGGCCCAATCACAAAACTAGCACTTCACAGTGAATATTCTGATTTTAAATGAAGGAGTTATTAGACTTCAACAGGCAGAATCACTTGGTTCCATTTCTCTCCCACTGTGAAATTACCTCGTTAAACCTTTAACAGCTTGAGGTAAGTAGAAAGCTTTTACTCCAAAAGGTTTTGCAAAAAGGATTCCTACAATTTCTGTCCATACCTTACCACAGAAGACTTAGCATAATTCCATCTTCATCTAAATGCATGGATCCTCAACAGATGCAGGAGAGAACCTCAAGCATGCTACCTACTGGCATGCCTCTGGAAAAGGTTCATTATCCTCATTAAACAGAAAACACTGAGAAAAATAAGGGGGCTTCCCCAAGTTGGAACACAAGTATCTTTTACATG
>NW_008238321.1:8764576-8778452 GCF_000691975.1 Corvus brachyrhynchos | reverse complement strand
GCAAACACAGCCCTGTGGCTGGGTATGTGGAATGAAAGGAATGAAGAAACAACTGGCAAGATGAGGTTCTGCAGTACATGTTTCAGCTTTGACCCAGTGTGAAAGGTGATCAGTGCTCATATCAAACAGTTACTTACAAAGAAGCATCTCCTTTTCAGTGTAATAACATTGTAAGTATTTAGAGAAAATAAAGCAATGTTAAAACATGGCACACAAAAGATTCATATATACAGAACACCTTCTGCAGCAGAAGAAAATGATCAGAAATTGCACTATTTCCAGCTCCTTTTTATACCACAAACACAGGGGCCTTAAAAAATCTGGTTCACTGCTCCAGATGTCAGGAGGAGCTGTCAAATACCAGCATACAGACCAGCTGGTGTTACAAAACACAACTGGGGGGGGGTTTGACAAAGTAACTAAAATAACACCATTTCTTCAGCTGCTTTTAGGGAAGGAAAGTCACAACATGATCTAGAAGCTCGTTTTGATGACCATATTTCAAAGGAAATATGTTACAACAGTTTGCCACAAGTAGCACACGTTCTCTTCTCCGGACATCTAAAATGCTTAGAAATTCACTTACTAAGCAAGCAGAATCCCTAACCAAAAAAAAAAAAAAAAAAGGGAGCTATACACAAGAAGCTGAAACAGGAAGTTTCAAGAATTCAAAACTGAACCCTGGCTTTAGAGACACTGGTCAAGCTGATTTGGTGAAAAACATTTGTTAGTTCCCAAAGTTACACATTTTTTAAAGCATCTTCTTTTCTTCTCATATATAATAAAATGTACTAGAAGAGTTTCCACATGAAGAAGGGATAGCAAGAAAGCATGACCAACACACTTAAGAGATCAGTCAGAAGATTTAGAGGAAGGGGTTTAGAAGTCTTACTTCCCTCCAGAGCTGTGAGCACATACCTGATATTTAAGCCAGTGCTCTGGTCCAGTTTCTCCCAGCTTTGTAATTTTCCCAGAAGCTTCTACAGTAAAGATTAAAAGTAGAGTTAGGCACAGACAAACGTTCTGACAGCTCACTTTCCAGAGTTTTCTCACAATCTTCCATTCAAAGTCAGTGTCATTCCTTCTCCTCCTGTGGATTTCCTGACCTTATCCAGCACTTTCGGCTTGTCATTGTCCAGCCCTGGGTATCAAAGTTCTTACCACACACCTCTTTGACACCACCACGTCTGGACAGAGCTTGATGCCAAAAAAAGCCTTTCCAGCAAAAGAAAGGTAAAAGAGAAACATCAAGGCTAAAATAGACACTATGATGAGATTATTCTTTACACAAAATCTCCAGCTGAACAGTAGATATCCTTTTGCCTTTTACACCTTCCTTGCCATAACTCCCCTCATGCTGACTTTCCAGTTTGGGAATGCCTGGTTCGAGCCCATTAATTAAAAGAGCTATCGGATCTTAAGTAGCACAATACAGGAAGAGCCTAAAAGCCAGGACAGGCAATAAAGGAAACTCCTGTTCTGCTCATCCACCAGATGTTCCCAGCTCCTCACCTCATTTTCCAATTCCACAGTCACTAGCTGTGCTTGGACTTTCTCATAGCGTTCCAGTTTTCTTTGGAGACCTTCCACTTCCTCTTTAAGCAAACCATTGTTTTCTTTCATTTCCCTGGGGTGAAGAGACAGACAATTACTAAAAATTCATGCAACTCAATTCCCCTTCACAAACTTCCAGATATACAGGAATCCCAAAGGAATCATGACATTGAACATTCAACTGATTTGATTCTATAACCTTCACTGCAAAGCCACTGCTACAAAAAAAAAAAAATAAAGTTTTATTGAAATTATTTTTTTTTCTACTTTAAGTACCATCCTAATTATGTCCAAACAAGCTGAAGCTTTGTGTCTGCTTTACTATTTGTCAAAACAGGGGTAACAAAAGACTCCAAACTCTGCTGTTCTGGCTGGCTGGAACACAGCAAGCAGTACAGACCCAGGCTTTGGAGCACTGCTTGGTTTTACTTCAATAGAGGTGTACAAGGTGAGATAAAACTGTACAAAAACAAATGACCTTTAATCTGTGCATATATTTCTGTGCACAAAAAACAAGCATGAGAAAAAATTCCAAGATAAACAATTTAAAATTATAATTAAATAATTACAAGACCAAAATCTAGGAAAATAACTTAATTTTAGAAAAAAAAAGTCTGGCAAGATGACTCATTGTAATAATTTTTTTTAAAAAAACAACAACAGAGAACAACAAAGAAAGAGCTTTAAGGCAAGTTCTTTCACATTACATTGAATTTAACTTTCCAAATTGATTGCCACTTTGGAAATTCAGAAAGCCTACTCTACCAAGGGCTGTATAAGACTGCTTCAGAAATTTAAACAAAACATTTTCTAAACACTATTCTGGAACAAAAGGCCTTTAAAATAGTGGTAACAAAAGCTAAGCAAAACCAGTTATTAAAGAAACATTCAGCTGCCTCTTTTCCCTGCAGGAAATTACTTCCCCAAGCTGCATGGAGTTTATCACTACCTTTAAACACTGAATTTTCTTCTAACAAACCGAATCACCACCCAGAAAAATCAATGCACATTCTGAGGCTCTTGTGTTCAAGATTCCTCAGATCTTGTCACATCCTCCCATCTAGTAACCACCTCGACACTACTCAATTCATATGTAATACTTTAACTTGCTTCTGAACTTTCCCATGTGGAAACCCTAAAGAGGAATGTGAAAGTGCAGATAGTGCAGCTGTAGCAGGTACAGAAGAACACAAAATAACCCTCAACAAGTGAACCCTTTTATCACCTGAAGTAGACGTTTTCCTCCCTGAGCTGCCGCAATTCACGCTCCATTTTTGGGAAACGAGCCAGTTCTGCCTTCATGTTCTTGACAATTATAGCATCGTGTTCCTGCTGGGACAACTTCTGCTCCAGATCCTGGAAAACATGGGATGAGAACAGGACAGCAATGAGAAAGTTGAAATTTGTAAGAGCTATTTCTGCACTGTACTTTTTAAGCTCATATCAAGGACTTGAATGAAGTTGGAAGGGAACTCAGGAGGTCATGTGGTCCAATCCATGCTCAAAGCAGGGATGACTCTTGTTGCACTTGTCATACCTGGGCTGGCCTCTTCTCTACACCTGCTTACCCCAAGTTCATAACAAAAAACCCTCAGTTCCTCATTAAAATGATCTCTTCTATCAACTGAACCAAATCTGTGATTTTCCTGTCCTCTATCCCTCCATCAATGAAGAGCAGAGAGGCATTTGAATGGCCTGCAAGCATTAGATACAGAAAGAAACACAAATCTGCATTTTAACATTATAGTATATGTTGGGGGTTTTTTTCCACTAAAAAACCAAATTATTTAGGGCTGTGTTGTAGACATATCCTGTTTTCCATCCTTTCATTTCAACGGAGAAAGTCTCCTCTTGCTGGCAATCAGGCTGGTTTTACAGCAAGGCAATGCCACTGTCAGCACTGCTCAAACCAAACTCTCCACGTCTACCTCTGCCAGGAAGACAAGACAAAGAAAAAACATACACTCCCACCAGCCTATATGCTCATTTGGAAGAACATAAAGCATCTCTATACTCACATTTAAGTTAGTGTGGTTTTGAAAGCTTTACAAGTAATTGCACTTCCTCAACACAACTGCAGAGGAAGGATTTTCTGGGAAGCAGGAAATAACTGTAGCTGCTGGGCTCATCACATACCATTTGAAACAAGATCACTCTAGAAGCAGCCTTTTGCAGAGCAGATTTGTGCTGTGGCACAAGACCAAAAAGAGCATTCCTCCAGAGCACTGCATAAGGATATAAATCACCTTTCTATAGAGAAAGCATGGTTTGTTTTCAATCAATTGATACAACAAAGGCAAAGTGTCACGTTATAGCTAATTGTAGATTAGAGCTGTCCACCCAAGCTCAACTCTTGCTGGCAAACAACTCAGGTACTTATATGACAAACTAACCTTTCACTTCTGCAACAGCCAATTTTTTAAAAAGCAGCATTCTGTTCTTCCACTGAAGGAATTAAAGTCTAAAGCTTTACATAGGTGACAAAGTTTCTTACCTTAATCTTCTGTTCATATTCTGCCAGTAAGGACTGGCTTGCTTGCAGTGTCTGGATTTGCTGACTTGCCTCTTGCCATTTCCTGTTAGATGAAGACACAAGAGGCACTTGAGCACCCAGAAATCAGGTACCAGAAACAACCAGAAGTTCCTGACAGAGTCAAACAGCACTAATAATGTTAGTCTTATATAACATTCTCTTTCAGTTTCACAGTCGTATCATCTCCCTCTAATTTAAAGACAAAAATATCCCTTCATTTTAATAAAAAGATGTAGATTGAGAAAAATACAAAAATCAAGCCACTTTAACTCTGAAGACAACAACTATACAGAGTAAACAAAACTTCACAACTTTGAAATTGAAGAGTTGAAGTTAGCAAGCAAGGAAAAGCATACTCATAACTTTCAATTACCCCTCCACTATGATTTAAGGTTTGATATTTTTGTTCTGTTCAGCCCATAAAGTTCAGATCAGCCTTTCCCACCCACATGCCTTCTGTTAACTCTCCAACAGGAACAAGAAACAACACTGAGATTTAAAGCTCAAGTTTGTGGGGTATTTTCCTCAAGGTACAATTGAAGTTGCACCTCAGAGTTGGTTTCAAACAACAGTTACAACCTGCACACCCAGATCAAAGAACCCCTTTGAAGAGCAGAAATCAAACGCTGCTTCAAGTTTTCTGAGTGATGACAGCTGCACAAGACTGAAGTTCTGTTGCCTTTTTCTCCCTACAGTCATTCATCCCTTGCTTACTTTTTTTCAGCATCCAGATGCTCCATCAGTTCCTGCTTCTGAGAGTCTTGGCTTGTCATCTGCATCTCTTGGTTCATTATATTCCATTGCAGCTCTGATATTTTCCCTTTTAATACAGTGATTGTCTGAATTAATGGGGGGGAAAAAAAAAAGCATAAACACACAAGGCTGTGACTCTTCAAGCTGGATATTACGGATGGTGATAGAAATAATTTCCAACTAAAAAGTACTAACACACTCTTAGAAACAATCCCATACTCTTGCAAACCATCAGACCTGCAAACCTACCTCAAACAAAGGCAAGAAAAAATAATTTTTCACTTTCATTTGCAATCCAAATTGTCATTTACATTATCTCTTAAATGGGTGACCTCAAACTGGAATGAAAAATATCGAACTTTAAAGTTAGATGACTCTTTTTCTAAATATTTTAGCTCTAAAGAAAAGCTCACAGGTTTGTTTCCAATAGCTATTACTCAGCTCCCTGTAACAGAGAAAAAAGAGAAATATCTCAAAACATTACAGATGTAGGGTGTCTTCTAGACAGAGAGACAGGTAGGGTTCTCATCTTGATACTGATGGAAAGGGAAATAAAAGAACACAGACACAGAACTGCAGCACACATCTTTTGGGTGGGTTTAGTTTCTGTTATGTACCATCACTGTCTCCCTGGTTTTAATCACTGATAATTGGAACATTAAATCTGATTAACTGCTTTATCACATAGCTACATTTCCAGTAACACCTAGGCAGGAGCAGGGCTTAAGCACTTAGTGGTTGCTGATCCACAACTGGTGTGGGAAACCAAATTAAACAGAAAAGTTACAAATTATATAGCTGAACTTAACTATAATGATATCTGAGAAGACAGAGGGTTGAGAAGCAACCCTCATTCGGTCTGGGCATCCAAATAAACTGAAACTGTTACCCAAGCATTCATTCTGCAGTAGAATGCACTGGCACTTAAGACACTTCAGGAAGACACACTTTGTTCATAACTCTGGTCTCATCCACTCTACTGTTCTCCCTACTTCCATGAACACTTTCCCATATTATCTCCTCCATCACTGTCCCTTTCTTCACACTTCTGAACCCAGATGCTCTATGTTGCCTCACACTTTTTTTCTCCTTCTCCATATCAGCTTGTCTAAAAAAATCTCTTCTCCTTCTGACCTGCTCACTTGTGTCTCAGCTTGGTTTGGCTCTGCACTTTGACAGAAAAGACACACACCACCAGGGTTTATTCATTTCCAGGTGATGAACATGGTGTTCCAGTTATTTTGTTTGAGGGCTTTTTTAATCAAAAAGGGCATTTTCAAGTCATAAGAACTGCAAAGTCACCTGAAGCTATAGATGGGTTAAAAATTACTCTGTTCTTACTTCATTAGCTTCGGCTAATTTGCTCTCTTTCTCTTGCAGCTTTTCACTCATTGTCTCCATGCTCTTCTTGTAAGATTTGTTCATTTCCATTTGTTCTTTCAGTTTATTTTCAGCCTCTGTTTCCCTTTCCTGGTACTGCTTTATGCGTGTGAGCAGCTCCTGGTTACGGTCAGCCTCTCGCTTGCCAAGGGAAAAAACACAAAGAGACATAAGAAGAAAGCAGCAGAAAGGTGAAGCCATTTTTCCTTCTTCTGTCTTCATCCCTCATTACCACGGTCACCAATGGTAATTGCTTCACCATGAAGCAAAGTTACTCAGACCACAGCTTTAACCTAGCAAGGACAAAAATCTGATGAGCAGCAACTCAATGGAATTACCCAGGGAAATGGAGCTGGAAAATTAAGAGACCAAATCTCCCAAATCTCTTACACTAAGACATGACTATAAGAATACAGACTTCACAGACTCCACTGCACACTCTCCAGCAGATCAAAGATGAAAACATTCCATCTCCAATGTAAAGCTGACCCATGCACAGCAAATTCACTTTCAGAAACTCAGATCTCAACAGTTGGGTTAATAAGACAAACTTCCCTCTGCAACTTCTGGAAATCATGCCATTTAAAAGAAAATATTATCAACTAATACAGTAAATACTTTTGCAGTCTGACAACCTTTCATATACCATTTCAGTTTATTCCTACCACAAATTGATTAATACTTATTGAAAAAATGCATAGTAAATTGCTTTGCTAATCAAAGCAACTCGAGACATGGATTTGCATAGCAAGCAAGGATTATGCAAAGCAATGTGAGGTTCCTAAAACCTTTATCTGCATGACTTGGAAAAACACAGAATCTGAGCAGGGTAATTACCACAGTGCTGGATTAATGCTGCTCCCTTTTTTTGTACCAGTATTTCAAGAGTTTCTGTGACTGACTCAGCTATATTCCAGTTTGAACTCTTCCTGGCTTAATCCCACATCACCTGACTTCAGCGGAAGGAGGAATTTAGTCACTGACTCCCTGTTTCACAACCACACACTAAATCTGTCACCCAGCATCCTCACAAAATACAACAAAACATACTCATCACTTTTTACAGATTTCTTTTTCGATAATCACACACATATAAGGCTTTTATTATGCTACAAAAGACACTGATCTACAGCTTATTTCAGTAACATCATTAAGCAAACATATGTGGGCAGAAAAGCAGAACCCAATAAAAGCTGTTAGTCCCTGAGTGAGGCTCACTGTTTTATCAGTGCAGGCTCTCTTGCGTGACACCACATGGCTGGCACTGCTGCCATTCCAATTAATTACAATCACACAAACTAAATGCTTGCAATTGTGCCAGCAGAAGTTTAAACTCTTATAGGAGAAAAATAACTAAATACTTCTGGGAGAAACAAATAACAAATCCCTTTTGTTATTGCTACCCATGACAATTTCAGTGCTAAACTAACAGAGCCCAGTGATCAGATCATCAGTCTGTCAACCTAACGAGGCTTCACATTCACACTCCGGTGTGCATTAGCAGGTTAGTGCAGTGCACAGAGAGGGTTAGTGCAGAACAGAGCAGTTCTGCAGACCTGTTGGTGCTGGCAACTTGACACCCACACCTGCAATAAATGCAAACACAGTAAATGTATTCCAGATTCACTGAAGTCCTGCTCTGAAGACAGTGTCCATTAGCAACTGGAGAACACCAGGCTTGCTCCTGGAGCACACCTTTCAGTTTAGTTTCACTCCAAAAAAGAGTAACTATACACATTCTGAGACAGTCCACTGCAAACCAAAGCACAGCACATGAGAAGTGGAGAGCACATCCCTGAACCAAACAAAAACACCACTGTAAATGCTCCCATGTGTTCTGGCTTAGGCCAATGATACCAAGCCATGTGCAGACATCCCCCTCACCTCATAGTTCCTGGCATTGGCATTAGCTGCCTTCTCCAGCTCGATGCGAGCTCGTTTGTGGCTCAGCTCCATCTGCATCTTCTCCCGTTCCACCTGCAGCAGCTGGGATTTGGAGTGGATCTGCCCAGCTTGCTCTTCCAGCTGGCCAGTTCATGTGTGAAAAAGGACATTGCACACCATTAACAGCACAGCAATACCATCATGCCTCCCACCCTGTACTGCTCAGCTGACATTAACCTGCCATTTTACAAACTATCACCAAATTTGTGGTACTTCTCACACCAGCTGCAGATGGGGAAACCAAGAGTTCAACGTCATGCTCAGAAACCCACATCAAACCAAGGTGAATTAGAAAGAAAGTAATTCCAGGTTCTTAAGTTGAAATTCCTTGATCAGTCTCTAGATGTAGTCTGAAAAAATCTACTTCTCTATCTAAGAAGTTAATTATGAACTCCCCAAGCCTCATAAAAGAGCAGCTAGCCAAGAAGCACAGATCATGCTCCCAATAAAATGTAACTGCTGAAGAAAATAACAGGTTTTTCTACAACCTGTACAGCATCACACTTCATTTTTTCATTCAAATTATCTGAGAGAACAGACAATACTAACAGAATTCCTCAGGTCCTGGTGATGTACATCCAACACGCAGTTAATGGAAATTAACCAGAGAGAGCCTCCTCCAACTACTGCTGCCACCAGAGATGTAGCACAGACAGAAAATGCTTAAATTTTTGTCAACATTCCAAATGCAAAGTAGATTATTAAAAAAAAAAAAGGCTTATTTTGTACCTAGAGGCTGAAATATAAATTATATTAAGATACAGAATAGAGAAACTTCATTCCAGCCTAATAAACAGTCCCTGGGATCTAAGATGTCAATTTACTTTATGCTTTATGAGACTGAAGCAACAGGAAAAAAAAGTAAATAACCCAGGTGGATAAAACAGAAGTGGATAAGAAAGCACAGCTGGTTTGCATATCAAAGCCACAGCACAATCCAGGCAAAGAAGCCTCTAAATCCTGAAAAAAGGTAACAAAGTGTCTTAGTAGAAAAATGTTAAGATATAAAGCTCCTTTGTTCAGCAACATGAAAACAACTTATGATTTAATTTCCTGACCTGGTTCACAGATATAACTAGCGGGGAATAAATTCAAAGGACCTTTCTTAAACTTTTACAAAACAAAAATACATCTGTTTGACACTGAAAAAAAAAATTAAATACATTCTGGAAAAGATTCTGGAATGCTGACAGCAGGCTTCCTTTATTGAGTTTGTGTCAATTTCAGAACGTCAATTTCAGAAACAATGGTCAGATGCAACTGAAATTCTCAACTCCTGGAATCCAAAGGAGCACACGATCACACTGAAGTGATACTCCAGGAATCACCAAGATGAGGACTCCTCACCTGCATCCTCTGCTGGTACTGCATCTGTAAGGAGCTTTGAGATGATCCTGGTGTAGCCAGCCCAGATACCCCCTCCATACGCTGTGAAATGAAGTTGTTGAGGGATCTCAGGGTGGAGAAGACAGTGGTATTATTTTCCAAGTCCTCCATGGCTCTGGAAATGGACAGAAAATTATGAGCAAAACATTCAGAGCAAGCTGCTCTGCTAAAGAGGGATCCATCACTGCCCTGAGGAAACACTGAACACAAGATCTCCCAGTTTACAGGGTAAAATCAATCTGCAAATCACTGCTGGGATCCACAGAAAACATGACCCCACCCAGGCTGAAGTCGTGAGTCTCTGAAATGAGAAAAAGATGCAAGGCAGCCTTTTCTTCCTTGACCAAACCAAACTCATTGTTCTTCCTTCTAACTTTTGAAGCTGATGGCAGCACAATTAACTCCAGAACAGCAGCAAATCCTTCCTGCTACACAATTTATTTCTGGTTTCCCAGAAGCACTTTGCACTCTAGTTTCCAGCAAGAAGTCTTCCCAAGTCCACTGATCACTTGCATAAGTGAAACTGTATCTCATTATTCATATTAAAGTTTTTGCAACTCTTCCTTCAAATTCAGAAGTGTATTAACTAAAAGGCCAAAGATAAATCAAGCCTGGAGCTCAGAAAAGCCTGCAAAGTTTCCCAGGAGATTTCAGGAAGCCTTAAGTGAGTCCCTCCAGTGACTGCACACTCCATAAATCCCCAGAAACACCGATAAAGGTTCAAGACCAGGAAAGGGAGTCACAACATCTACCACAAACAGAGGCTTGGGGCTATCTTCGGGCTCCTGCATTCTCGGGGTTACACAGCAGCTACTGTTTGGATTTACAGCACGAGGAGGAGCAGCGCAGAAGCAACATATCTGCCAAAACACAAACTGAGCACTGGAGTACCCACTGCACCTGCCAACAGGTAGCTCCAGCAAGCCCGCTCTCAAACCTACTAACAACTAAGACGACACGCAGGTGTGTGACCCGGTTCGGAAAACCCCGCGGCCAAGGCTCCCTCGGGGCACCCTCGCCGGGCAGCGAACACCGACAGCGGCCGCGGCGGGGACGGGGCAGCTCCGGCACCGCGGGGTTCACCCGCACGATTCCCCCGGGGGGAGACCGGTGTGCGACAGGCGCGGCCGCAGCCCCTCCGCCCCGCCGCCCTCCCTCTCCCCTCGTCCCTCGTCCTTCGTCCTTCGTCCTTCCTCCTTCCTCCTTCCTCCTTCCCTCACCCCTCATCCCTCCCTCGCCCGCTCACCCGCCACGGCGCGCGCCCCGCTTGGATCTCCCTCCTCGCCCCGGCCACGGGATCTCGCGGGAACTCCGCGCCCGCCTCTCGCGAGAACGGCGGCGCCGGCAACCCGTAACGACGGGATTACGAGCGCAGCACTCCGCGCGCTACCGTAATGCCCCGACAAGGCGCTACGGTGCTCCCGGCTCAGCTCGGCCTGCTCCCCAAAAACGGCCTCCTGCCCCGGCAGGAATCTGTAAGCCGCCCCAAATGAGCTGTTTATGACGAGACAGGCCTGGGAGTCTTACAAACAGCCTCTCGTATTATTCATGCCACAGTCAGCCTGATAGAAGTGCTATTTCATGTAAAAGTTGTCACTTTCAGATAAGGCAGCGGCTGAATTTATTTGTGCAAACAGATTTCCGGCAATTCAGTCATTCTCCCTAGCTGGATTTCAGGAACATCTTGTCTTTTCACCTGAAATATGAGAAATACCACTGGTCACACCTAAAACATGACTGAAGACACTGGGGAGATGATGTGCATGGCAATGACCCAGTGCTGCTGCCACTGAGTGGATTTATGAGCGCCAGGAAGCAGCAATTCCTAAATATAACCTGTGTCTGTAGGAAAGGCAGCAGAGCCACGGGGCTGAACGTTCCCGAGTCAGCCGTGCCTCTCACATGGCTCTGCTACACATCCCACATGAGGATGCACATCCTGATGTGCACAGAAACACCTTCTGTTTTTACATGTGCTAATAAATTGCGCCAGCTTCTAAAAGGCACGGAATTGGCTCAAACTCCCCTTGCTGTTCCCTCACATTCTGACAATCACCTTTATGGTCAGTCTCATGTATGACAGCATTAACAGTGCAACAATTTTCAAGCACACATTAAAAACACATATAATCAGTGTTTTATTTTCATTTCCACTACTCCAGCCCCAGAGGTCGCCTTTTGGACTATTCCTCTCCATTCCCAACCATTTCATCCACAGGTATTTAAAAAGCCTGATGGACTTCAAGAAGAGTAGCAAATTTTCCCAGGGTCTTAACGGTGGGATTTTTCTTTAAACACCCACTAAATTCAGATTTCCAATCAATGTCTGAGAATCTGCAGTTCTTAACTTTCATTTCCCCCTGTACAGCCTTGCCAAGTAATAAGATTCCGCAGAGTCCTTCCGGCTGGCCTGAGGCTTTATAGTTCTCACATCCCAGAACTGTCCCTTCAGTCTGTTTTGCAGAAGACGGGCCTCAGATCCATCCCAGAATTTACAGAGCATCGTTCCTTTCGGCTTTAAAATGCTTTGGCATATATTCAGAAGGCCTAAACACAGACTGATCAGCTTCTGATGATCCAGTTCTTTAATGCCTGTCGCGTTGGGTGCCATGTCACTCAGGATGACATCTGCCTTCCCTAAGGGAAGCAGGCTCTGGATCGTCCTCAGTGCGCTGGGGTCTGCGATGTCAGTCTCCGACAGGAAAACCGCTCCTTCCAGAGGAGAAATCCGCAGGAGGTCAACACCAAGCACGAAGCCGGTGGGGACAGCAGGATCTGCAAGGATGAATGACACAGGGAACACTCAGGGTGGCTGCAAAAACCTGCATCTGCATGAGCTCTGTGCCAGTCAATAAACAAAACCCATCACCTGCCACAGCTGCCTTCTCGTCCCCTGGTAGTTTGCTGGGTGCATCTGCGTGGAGGGTTGGCCATAAGCTCATCCGTTCAAGACATGAAAACTCAGCTAGTCTGGATAAGCAAGGGGGATTTTTCTTGGTTTTCTGCTGCTCTTTCAAGGCTGACAGTCCAGAAATCCTGGGCAATGGTGCAGATTATAGCACCTTATCTTGTAAATATTAATGGCTTCACCCACATAAACCATGCACAGTGGTTGCTTCGACTTTTCAAGAAGGGAAATAATATTCCAGATAAGCCAAGGTAATTGCTGGAGATCACACCTTTTTCAGTAGTAGATGAAGGGATCTTCCCCATAACAGCTAATCAGAATGCTAGCACCACATGGCATGTTTTATTTCATAAACACAATTTCTCCAGACCATAAGATTTACTAGGCTCACCCCTTAATGTTTTTATCAGTGACTCTGGCACTTGCCAGTACCCATGTTCTCTCCCCATACTGTTACCATCATACTATTTCCTAGATTTCGTATTTAGATTCCATAGTATTTCACAGATCTCTCACACACTTCACGAGCAGTATCATCCCCATCTTGCCTGCCAAAAAACTGCACTTACCAGTACCTAAAGCATTGACCCTCTCTACAGCAACCTGGCTCCAAGCACCAGGTGCTGCTCCACAGTCGAGAACAGAAAGTCCCGGACGAAGAACACAGAGCTTGTTATCAATTTCCAGCAACTTGAAGGCACTTCGGCAACGGTAATGCTGCTGCTTCGACGCCTTGACAAAGGGATCCTTCAAGTGCCGCTCCAACCACCTCTGCTCAGTTCCAGTCTTCCTCAGAAACCTCACCGTGGTGTGCAGGCATCTGCTCATCCAACGCCAACAGCTGCCGGGAAGAGAGGCGAGTCAACCAGTTAGTACATAACCACTCTGTATTTCGAAAGTCTCTATAATAATTACTTCCAGCCACTACAGGCAGCCCGGGGAGGGTGTGGAGTCTCCCTGGCTGGAGACATTCGAAACATAGCTGGACACGTTGCTCTGTCACCTGCTGCAAGTGATCCTGCCTTGGCAGGGAGGTTGGGCTAGATGGTCTCCAGAGGTCCCTTCCAGCCCAAACCATTCTGATTCCAAAGAGAAGCCTCCAAATTTGAGATTTTTGGCACCTTTACTTATCAGGTCCAACCACAACAGCAGCGTCAGGTTTTGGATGAGGTCTCACGTGTCACCCTGAGCTAAGGGGGAAAAGAGACCCCACTCCAGCTTCTGCTCTGGTGTTTTAAGGACACGACATGGCAGAGTGATCCCAGTACGGTCCTGTGCTGCCTCAGCGGGGCTGGCGGCCTCCGTGAGCCCCTCGGAGGAACGGGGAGATGCCCGAGCTCCTGCAGGCTCCAAGGAGAGCAACCAAACAGCCACGGCCCGGGCCAGGGCACAACGGCCGCACGGCATTTCCAGCAACC
>NW_008238321.1:8762007-8764449 GCF_000691975.1 Corvus brachyrhynchos | reverse complement strand
TGAGGGGGACACCGAGAGAGCCGTGAGTGTGGGGCTGAGGAGTGCGGGGACAGCGACGGGGGCGCAGGGAGATGAGGGATTTGGGATGGGCATCGCATTTTTGGGGAAGGGGCGCTGCGAGTCAAAAGATTCGGGGAGGGAATGCTGAGGGCGATAAGGGATTTAGGGAGGGAGTTTAGGAGGAACAAGGATTTGGGGAGGGGGAGAAGAGGTTTGGGGAGGGGTTTCTGGGGGCTCGAAGATTCGGGGAGGAGGTGTTGAGGCTAGTCGAAGAATCTGGGGGGGGCAAGGATTTGCGGAGGGGATCAAAGATTTGAGGAAGGGATTCAGGGATTCTGGGAGAGGGTGTTAGGGTGGTCAGGATTCGGGGAGGGGGTTTTGGGGGGAACAAAGATTTGGGACGGGGGGATCAGACTTTGGGAGGGGAGTGCTGAAGTAGCAGGAAAGCAATGATCAGTGGGAGCGTTAGAGAAGTAGGTATTGGGAGAGGCACTGGGAGACCGAGGCTTTAGGGTCCGGGCATTGGAGAGGGGTGCTGGGTGCTTCGGGGGTGAGGGGCTCTGTGCACCCCCCGGGTCTCCTCTGAGGGGCGCCGGGGTGCCCGCCTCGTCCCTCACCCAGGAGCCATGTACACGTCCAGACTCTTCACCCTCGTCCTGGTGGTGCAGCCGTCCCGTGTCCTCCTGGGCATGAAGAAGCGCGGGTTCGGCGCCGGGCTGTGGAACGGCTTCGGGGGAAAGGTACAGCCCGGGGAGAGCATCGAGGAAGCTGCCCGCAGGTGAGGGATGGGCCGGCACCCCGGGGACAGGTATGGGGGCACGGGTGAAGGTGTTGGACCATCGGCAGTGGGCTGCAGGTGGAGGTACCACGGTCATCTGGTCAGTGACACCCGCGTGTTACCCACCACTGCAGTCAGGAGCCACCTGCTCCACAGGTGATGAGGGATCATGCACATGTACATGCATCTTTAACTGCCATCCAATCTGTGAGCAACTGGAACTTCCTGTGTCCTCCCTCCCATCTCCCAAACTCTGATCTAAACTGAGTCTGTGAGTGGTGGGTGGAGGTTCTTGCACTCTTCAGAGAGGTGCAGGGTTTAATTTTGGCTATGTAGCAGACCTACAGCTAATTTAAATAATAAGCCAAATTGCTTATTGTTTAAATTTTGAAGCTGTTGAACAGATGCCACCTTCCAGTAGCATTTTTAGTACTGCATGAAAACATAGCCACAAAATAGCAGGAATTCTTAGGGGGCCCTTATAAAAAGCCCTGTAGAAATTTATTATTTGATTGTATGGTGACATTTTTAAGTGCTAATGCTGAGTAGGGGAATTGAATTTCATCAGTAAAAAGGCACAGTGTAATTTTTGAAACCTTTGGTACCGATTTCTTGTAGTTCTTTCATCTGTCTGGTCATTAAAACAAAGTAACAGATCACAGCTAAATTGCTAAACTCCTCTAAAAATTAGGTACCTTGTTCTTTACATGAGTGTTGCTGATACAAAGCCACACTTTGCCATCTCCTCGGTTTCTGATACGTGCCCAAAACTGCCCTTGCACCTGCAGGAAGATCGATGATGGTGTGCTCAGCTGGTACCCAACAGCCTCTGCCCTCAACAGCCTCCACAGCTGTGCCAGCACAACCACCTGGGCTCTGTGGTGAGCTGGGCCCGGGGACAGAAGGGTTTCTGTGCAGGTGTGCTATTACCGATGGCCTGGTTCCTACAGTATATCACCGTGTCCTGCAGCCATAGGGAGGAGGAGGAGAGAAGATCCAGCAGGCAGGAACTGTGCAGCAAGATTTATTCATTTAATTACTTTACAAACTCTTTTATAGACTTTTTTTCTTCATAGTCTAATTGGACAAAGGACCAGCCACCCCTTGGGGGTGATTGGCTAAAATCCTAAAACATCCATTGTCAAAATATTTTTCTACTATACCATAAACAAGACTTTTCAAGGTTGCAGGTGGCTTGGTTGTTTACATTCCCTGCTACCTCTTCTGTGAGAGAGAAAAGTCTCTCACGGACTTAGAAAATAGTAAGAAAATCCTCTCTAGCAGCATTTTTGTACCTACAGTGTGCTCCCACCAGCACATGGCCTTAATGTACCTGACACTTCATCATGGCTTTTTGTGTAATTTGTCATCTCTGAGTGGAGGGAGGGACTTAAGTTTTGTCACTTAACACTTGCTAGGCTTACACTGCCTCTGACTGTGGGGTAAATCTAATGGTTTCATGTAGCGTTGGATTTCCTGGGTGTGTGTTCACCTGTGCTGGCCCCGAGTTTGACACCAGAACTTCTGTTCACACAAGACATCAAGTGCTAAAATTTTCATCAATCCCAAAGCAATGTGCCACAGCACAGCCAGCACCTGCTGCTGGGGACTGTCCCCATCCCTTCACCTGCAGTTTACTCCAGAATGACACAACCAGTTCCTGC
>NW_008238321.1:8738640-8761981 GCF_000691975.1 Corvus brachyrhynchos | reverse complement strand
TGGCCACCTTTCTGGCTGGAGCACAGCTGGTGCAGTGCTGCCTCAGGGCACAGCTCTCCTGCAGGAAGCATCACACAGTCCAAATCAAACTTCCCTTGTACCACCTCTGCTCTGCCCTGGGAGCTGAGGTATGAGGCTGTGGTTCCACATCGCTCTGTCTCAGCTGGGTTGGCAGAGGCAGCAGGTGTGAAGTGTCCTCTCAGCACAGGTAGTTAAATATTAAGCCAAAACATGAACAAAAGTTCCCAGTAAGGGAACCCAGTAAGGTTTCCATCCTCTGCTGGGTACAGCACATTCCCACGAGCACCTGGGCAGCTCCTCAGCGGCACATCTTGTAAGGGGAGCATTTAGTGAATGAGTTATTTCTAATTTGCCACCTGTAATGTTTCCAGTTGCTACACATAGAGCCAAGCAGCTGATGGATAAATTGCCTGGTGAACTGTAGCAGTGTTGTGCTTTGTTGTTCAATTATCAGTGCCTGTAAAAGGAAGCTTTTAGAGTCATTGCTGGAAAACTGCCTCTATTTTAGACATAGATAGCTTCTCAGAAAATAAAATTAGCCAAGATATTAAGTTGAATTATAATTTTGAAAGATGGGATCCATAAAATCAATGCCAAAGAAAGCTGGAGCCTTAAAATCATTTCCATTACACTTTAAAATTGTTGTTACTGCCAAATAGGCAACTGCATTAATTATTAACTTTAACTAAAGAAGTTTCAGAGTATTCCTTATTTTTGTACATTACAAAAACCATGACTGACTTCAAGCTGTGCTGCTTCTGTTAGAGGGAGGTAAAATAAAAAAAACCCTGAGCATGGAGCATGAAGAGAGGTAATAATGAACGTGCTTCAAGTAGCTGTGCGTGGTGGTGTGTGGAAAAGAGCTGGCACAGCTCTCCAAGTGCTCTTAAAAGTCTTGCCTTCTGGCCTCTTGTTATGCTCAATGTACTTCCAAGGAGCAGAAAGGCAAAGTTTGCACAATTGCTTTGTGTTTTTTACACTGCATTTGAATGGGAACCGGAATTCTCAACGTTCTGTGTCCAAGTGGTGTTATGGAGTGTGTAATTTAAGTAAGCCTCAGTTTGCCTCAGAAGTAGCTGATTGTGTAGCAAGTGTAGATGTTCTTTCTGGTGTTCATGACCTGCTTCCCCACAATTGTAAGATTTAGCTTGAAGTTGGCAAAGCCTTGTTCCTGTCTAAATGAAGTGTATCGTGGAGTTCTGAAGCCACACCTAGCTACAGTAATATTGCTTCATATACCCACTTCTCGCTCACCTCAGAAAAGATCTGCATATTGCAAGGACTGTAAATTATACTAAATTGTCAGTTTTCCTGAATCTTCCCTTTCCAACCTAGACTGTTTTCCTACTAGGCTCAGGAACCTGAAATAACACACAGTCCCATCTGACCTGGCTCCCCTTTGGTGTAGTAGACTTGTGGCTTGGTGCAGGTCAGAACCCTGCTTTGTTGTACAGGTGCAGCTTTCACCTTTGGTGTGCTGGAAGGGTTTTGAATGTGTGAGTAAAGCTAATGACTGCATTTTTGTTCTCCCACTGCTCACTTTCATGGAAAGAAGTCTTTTTCTTGTGCAGGGAGCTCTTGGAGGAGAGTGGACTGACTGTGGACACCTTGCAGAAGATGGGGCAGATCACATTTGAATTTGTAGGCAACTCTGAGCTCATGGACGTTCACATTTTCCGGGCAGATCACTTTCATGGAGAGCCAACAGAAAGTGAGGGTAAGTGGCTGGTGGGGGGGAAGGAAGGATGTGCATGCTCTTCTGAGACAGCATTGCTCTTATGAAATGGAGAACTATTCATGCTAAAATGCCTCCCAGAAGGAAGGCAGCTGGGCTGTAGGGGGAAGCTGCTTGTTGACCAATATTACAGTGTAGGCAGCAAAAATCCATGAGGAAGTCCCACGTGCAAAGTTCTTTTGTTTTCTGCCACCAGAAATGCGGCCCCAGTGGTTTCAGCTGGACAAGGTGCCATTCCATCACATGTGGCCGGATGACAGCTATTGGTTTCCCCTGGTGCTTCAGAGAAAGTTGTTTCGTGGCTATTTTAAGTTCCAGGGACAAGACACCATCCTGGAGCACAGCCTGAAAGAAGTGGAGGAAGTTTAAGAAAGCAGAAGCATTCAGCCCATGTGCTACTGCCCACATTGGGCTACAGCACCCTGAGTATGACTTATGAGGGTCTCCTTGCTCAGCTCTCCAGGAAAGGAGACGTATTTTCCAGGTCAGTGGGAAGTAAGGAGATTAAGGGGGTTTCTTAAAGCAGAAATAAAAGTAACAAGATTGTCCATGCTGTGAAGTCCCTGGCTGTGGTAGGCTTGAGTGATTATGTGATTGCAACTATTAAAAATTTAAGTGTTAACCCTTTTTAGTGGCTTAAGCTTTTCCTTCATGGGTGGAAATTTTTTTTTTATTATTATTATTATTAAAAATATTTTTTCAGTAAAGCATGTGTTGTTCTGTTGTAATGGTGCTGTAAAAGTCTTTTCAAAAGTTCAGACCAGAGATTCCTTCAGGATTCTCCAGCTGAACACAGTGTGAGGTTGCAGGAATTAAGAAAACACAAGTCAGAGGTAGATGTACAGCCCTGGCTCAGCCCAGCTTTCACTGTTGCAGCTCCTGCTGTGAAGTCAAATTATTTGAGCATTTCAGGTAAAAATATGCTGAACAAATTCAACTTTCAGCAAGTCCCTGTTGCAAAGCACCATCCCCTAGGGCTGCACACTCTGTTCCAGGGCAGGAGCAGGTGACTGCTCAGCACTGATGTCAGCCCAGCTCACCGTGGTGGGCAGCAAAGTTTAATCCAACCGTGCCAGAAATAACACATCACATATGTAACTTCTTACACAAGTTTTGGTTTTTTTTCTTTTTTTCAAACACTTTTACAGACATATAACACTTACAGATAGAATCTTGGAATGTCATGTAGGATCTGTAAACATTTCCAGTCTACCAGCTGTAGTAATAGTTCTTTAATTCCTGCATTTGGATAAAGTGCTTCATACATAAGGCTATTTGAGCAAAGCAAAGATACAGGATATTCCAGGCAGGCAAAATTCACACCCTCTGAACTATGTTTGTTTCTTGTCTCCCTCCAGCAGTTTTGAAAAATTTATACCACTCAAAAATGTCCTTCTTCATCTGCTCAGCAAGCCACAGCTCAGACTTAGGAGGATGAATTAATACCTTAAAACCTTACTTTTGTGCTGCACACTTGAGTTATTTACAGAGGTTTTGATACCCACCTCTGCTTCTGACCTGGCAGTGAGGGTTCCTGGCTGCTCTAACAGAGAGAATGGCTTGGAGCAAACAGAATAAGCACAAAAGGACAGGCAGCTTTTACAGAGTGTAGGACCTTACTGCATGGTAGGAAAGGGAATGACTGGCAGCCAATACCTGTTAAATACCTTGGTTTATTTCATGGTGGAAACTGTAAATTGCTATGTGAGAGACAGCACGTGACAATCACACAGAATTACCTTCTGTTCCTCCAGGAGTTTGGGTAGGAAAAGAACAAGCGTGGCTCAGGCTTGTACTTCTCTGTTATCCCCTGTCTGCAGTCAGGTGAGTCCTTTCAGGAAGATGCTTTCCCCCAGCCCTGATTTTTAGCTCATGTCAAAGAGCTGGGATGTTACTGCTCCTGTTGCTGTGAGACTGGCAGAGTTTAAGTTCTGTCCCCAGCTGGTGATCTTTGTTTTTTAGTAAACAGCACAAACTGAAGAGTGTAAATTAGCCTGTTACAAATTCCAGGAATTACACCCTTGCATGGTCAAAGGAGAGTTAAAAGCACTGGAATGCAGCAAGGCACTATTGAAAATGTTACAACTTAAGAGGAGCAATTTGCCAGGAAGATGGAAGGAGAGCGAAAGAAGGATCAAAGACTTAAGGTATTGTAAATAGAGTTTTGAGCCTTTCAACACGTGATACTGACAAAAAGCTTGGATATTCCCACTTCACAGCTCAAAGTGGAGAAGCCCTCAGGAGTGAGAAAACATAGAGCCCTTTTCAGAGAACAGTTTTCAGGCAGTCAGCCTTTCAGGGTCTCAGGTGTTGACTACCCTGGTACCTCCAGGACCGCTCTGACACTGAAGGCTTTTCTACCATCACTCCTTTGAACACATGAAAGTTCCCCAACTCAAGCACACACAGAAAAGCTTCCATTCACAAAAGCACATTAACATTTTGGCACTACATCTTACAGGAGCATCAGATCTCAGGTAGGCAGCACACACTCCTCAATTAGCCTGGTTTGGTTAGCGTTTACTGCAGAAGGCAAGAGCACGGAGGTAACTACAAGTGTTTTCCCCACCTTGGCTAGGGTGGGCAGACAGCTGAAGTCAGCTTGATGGATCCTTGGAGTCCCTGCTGCTTCACTCTGGAGGAAGGAAGGTGTGCTTGATGCTGCCCTCTAAGTCTGGCAGATCCATAAACTGAACATAACAAAGACAGTAAGGAAATCCCTCACACATTGAGGTAAACAAACAGTGCTATTTGCACACTGACCAGTCCCCCAGAAGAAAGGTTTGCAAACTAAGGGTTGCATGAAATAGTGTCTACATGTGTCTAGGAATGAGACAGAAGCCTGACAGTCCAGTATGAAATGAACTCTGAAAGTGCCAGCAGCTGGATCAGCTTTGAGAATACTGGGCCTCAGTTCTCAAATACTTGGTGAACAGAGTAAATGCAAAACGAGAAAAGCCCACCTCCAAAACTCTCCTCAAAGACACAAGGGCTGACAATGGAGGAATGGGTGTTTCTCAAAACAATGTAATTCCAGTTTCTTTATCCAGTGGTGTGTCTCTATCATTGTTACAGTCTCTGCACTTGGACTGTAGAATTTGTGCTTGAAGGAGAACAGGAAAGAGGAGTTAGTCTAAAGCCCTAATGTTATTTTGATTTCACTTTTTCGGGGGTTGTTTTTCGATTTTAAATCAAGTTCAAAATTGTAATTTTTTTCTAAAAGTGAGAAGCGCAAAGTTCCATTCAGGCTAGTCATTTGCAACTGCTCCCATAGAACATTGCCCAGTCAAACAAATTACATATGAGACCCATCATAAATTATCAGATCTTGCCCCAAAACGTATTTTCTCAATTTCACTGTTCACCACATCAGGCAAACAAAGATAAATGAGGGAGGATGGGTGCTGAGACTAAGCCAGCCATAACCAGCCAGCACCTTCTGATAATGCCAGGAGTGAAGAGCATGGAAAAGTCTGGTAACACACTTTCCACACTTGAACCACAAACCATCTTCCTCATCAAGACAAGGTCAAGCAGAAAAACCTGTTGTGCCATGCTTGAGATGATACCTTCTTTGTAACTGGACTGTAGAAACATTTTCCTCCCCTGACAGTTTGTTTTGCAAGCAGAATTTCTTCTGCATCACTCAGGAAATCTCCCGGAGAGAATCCAATCTGTCACAGCCATTTGCAGTTCATCTGTCTCACTGGACAAGGCCCATGTGCAGGAGGAAAGTGAGTTAACATTTGAATTGCTGGAAAAAGCTCTTAATGCATTCTGTGCAGGTTGGCTACACACTGCTTTAAGGCCCAGCACTCAAGGAATTCACCCATACCGGTGTATTTACTCCATTTTGAGGAATGTGAGTAATGGTTATTCAGTCTCCTGAAACTGGGCAAATAACTTCTCTTGCTCCTAGCTGAAGAAACTAATCCAGAATTTCTACCTGGGCTAGGAAGAGTTTCATGTTGCACTGAATTTTCTAAATTTAAAAAAAAAAAAACCAACCAAAAGCAAAACAAAAAAGCTTTTGTGATTGGAGGATTTAAATATACTTCCTGATAATGGGGAAGTTCCCCAGTAGGAAAATATTGTAATGGTTCCAGTTTGACAGCAAGCACTCATCCTTGTTAACGTGCTTCCTTTTTTACCCATTCAAAGAAAATTCTAAGAAGCCAAGTCCAAATTCCCCTTTGGAAGCTATTTTGGCCCCAGAGAAGTCAGATTCAGGGAGTCCTGTTCACACAGTTTTGCTGCAGACATTTGCAGTTTGATTATCAGTTTCTCTGGAGGATGTGCACCATTTCCCCTGAGGTAACATAACATGCACATTCTCCCCCTTTGCCTCCCAAGGGAAAGTCACTGGAGATACAAAGTAGAGAACGTTTAGTCCCTTTATCACAACCATAAACTGATCTGAAAACCCCATTACCAAGGGCTGTGGTGTTTTTAGAGATGAGAACTTTCACTTAATTGTCTGCTCTCCTTCACAAACAAACACACTGCAATGCTACCCGCAGCCAGGAAGAATGACAGTAACATCCTGATAATACTGAATTTTTGCTAAAGAACTTTATCAGCACTGTGTTCCAGCCTGCTGGTGTAACAGGATACTTCTGATATTACACCAAAGAAAACACCAGCCTTTGGTCAGCAGCTCTCCAACAGACCTAAACAGCTACTCGCCAGATGGAGGTCAGAACCTCCAGAAGAAATAAACAAGCTACCTTATAGCTGTTCTGCTCCTGTAGTACGGGTGGTTTACATTTAAGGAGTGTTTTAGTCAATTAGTTTCTCATTTATGCCAGGCAAACTCCTCTGAGTTCCTGAACCCAGTTGTCTTTGGCCCCAAACTGAAAAATACGAGCAAGTCCCCAGGCTGCCCTGAAACCATGAAGGGAAACACACTGACAATACATCCATCCAGCACCATCAGGAAAATCCCTGTCACACAGCAGCACTGACCCCTACCCAGCTGGGTTACAAAATCCAACCACTTCATTAATTTTGTGCTGAAGTCTAGCAGTAAGAAATCAAATCCAGATACCTACAATGGGATGGGGGATGGCTTTCAGCTTTCCTTATGCACACACATCCCTAACACAGGCCCTCCGAGACATAAAAGGCAGTTTATCTCCACTACAAGCAAGTGCTTCAGCTATCCTGTTCATCTCAGCACTTCAGAGACATGCAGAGATGTGTCAGCACAGCTGCAGATAAACATGATTGGAGGACTGTTAGTACAAGATGCAGAGGCTTCAGCAACAACACTGCAGCACTCACTGTGCCAGGCCATATCCCGATCCCATGAGGAGTATCTGCAGGATAATGAACATCAGCTCTGCCCCAGAGCATCGAAAAATTACAAAATTGTCTCTATATCCATATGTTCTGCCCCACATCCAGTCTGTCTAAATCAGAGAGCAGCTCAAAGCAGCAATATTAAAAAAAAATAAAAATAGCTGTTTGGAGGATTCATTGGAGGTAGAGGTCCCACCCCTTCGTTGACTGCCCTTCTTGCTCCATGTGGGATGCTCAGAACATTAATTGGAAAAGAAGTTTCCCTCTGGAGGTGACAATGGTGGAGTTGGCATACTGCTAGATCCCACGAAAAGGCAGCTCAACTTCGGCTTCAATTCATTCCAAACTTTACTCATCTGTGAGTGGAGAAGGAGAGAAAGCAGACATGACCACACAGCAGGTAACAATCTCACCACACGGAATTCTAGCGGCAGTCTCGGGTACTCAGAAGCACAACACAAATTTGCTGAAGTATTTTCAGGAAGTTCAGTGGACCCAGATTGCTCCTTTTAGACTGGTGCTACGTGCAGCTCCCTGAACATTTTCCTGAGCATGTATAGAAGGGAGATTTCTCTTCATCATATCCTTTCACTGAAGGGATGGAAGGGAGCTGAAGGAGAAGAGACTTTTCTAATATAACCAAAGCAAGAAAGTCTGTATATTGGGAATATTAAAGCCCATATTTAGGGTTTAACAAAAGGGAACTTCTGTGGTTTAGACCAAAACCCAGAAAGTTTTCTTGTCATAGAATTTCTGTGTAGCACAACAAAAAAACCAGATTAATCTAGCAAACACACATCATTCATTACAGAGTAGAAATTTAATGGTTTGGTCTTTTTCAACTACCCATAGGGTAGGGCCAGCTACAGATGAGAGAAGAAAAGATGAAAAAAACTTGCTGCAAGAAGATACTGTCCTTCAGAGGGGTTAGAGGCCAACCCTGATCCTCACCCCAAAGTGGAAAAACCTCAGGTAACTTTTCAAGTTATGAGAGAGCCCGGCTGCAAAGAGGATTACAGGATGAAGGCCAATGGGTGAAAACAAATCCATTCAAATTCTCATTCATATTTTGGGAAAAAGGACACAGTCCAGAACTCACCTCTTTGTGACCCTGAATCTGGGAGTTAACAAAGGCCCCCAAAATGTGAGATGTGAGAGGCAGGTAGATGTGGATGAGCTGTGTCTCCTGATGCAGGCAATACAGGGAGAAGTAATTCCGCAGCTCCATGGTTATGATCGCGTTTTCTTGCTGAAAGAAGAGGAACTCAGTGACCAGGAAGAGGGTGCCAAGCACTTACAGCAGGAGAAAATAGCATTCCTCCCCATACCAGTAATTCAAACACATACCAAAAACCTAAAACAGGCAGTTCCTGGACCGATTTGATACAACAGGACCCGCTCTCTCCATCACGCAGACTGCTGCTTCCCACAGCTCCTGCAAATGATGTGCTGCCAGAGAGCCAGTAACAAGTGTTGAGGAAAACAAACACGTTTTCCATGTGGCACAGCGGGTAGCTCAGATTTCCCAAAGTACAGGCTACCCTTTCAGTCCAAAAGCTCTCTGCAAATGTGACTGAGCTGGAGAGCAGCACCATTACAGAACCCAGTCCCACCCTTAGCTCTCCGAGGTGCCTGCTCTACCTCCACAATCCGAGACTCCAGTTGCTCCACTGATTCTGGTTCTTTGTTCTGTACAGTGGCACTCATCATCTGCTTCTTCATCATGCTGTACTTGTGCAACGCTCGCTGGTGCTTGTGCAATACCCCCTTCTCATGCCTTTCACACAGGTCCTTTATGGGAAAAGAAAACAACAGGTACATAGTGGGAGCCAAGAGTCAGCAAACACACAGCCAAGTACATCAAGAACACACACACAGACACACTTTATGTCATTTCTATGCTGCAGATTTTTGCTCCTTTGCTTTCAAGAGGGTCAAAAAATGCTGGCAGTTAAGAATTTAAGAAACAAAACTGCTTGAACCCAGACCATTGAGCTTAAGAGGAAACCTGGGGCATCACTTCTGCCAACATTTTGGATCTTATCAGACCTCTTATCTTTTCTGACCTTCTCAGTATTAAGTGCTAGCAATTAATTAAAGTGCTGGCCCAATAGTGTCCTTCAATTTCAGTCCCAGCCTGGGAATGTCAGGAGAGGCTGCCACACAGTTGACCAAAGGATTAGTATTAGCAAAATCCTTTCATTCATAACTGAACTCATGTCTCCATGAGCAAACCAGCAGCAATCTAGTTCACTGCTTAGACTCAAAAGCAGGCAAATCTAAAAACAAAAAGTTACCCGATCCATACAGTTTAACCACTCATATTTTTAAATTCCTTGCAAAATTTGCTCTTTGGCAAGTTCTCATCATCAGACGGGCTGATCAGTAAGGCTACAGAGCTCCCTATGGCCAACAGCCACTCCCCTCCCTCTGCCAGATGCCCAGTTTGCCTCTGAACTGGCCTCACTAACAGTTTTCCATCCAGTTGGCGTTACACCCTCTAAAGAGCACAAGCTTGCTCTAAACAACTTTCTTGTTGGCAGAAGAAAAGCAGAGCTCACTTTATAGGACTGGAGTAAATCCAGGAAAAGGTTCAACTTCTCCACCACATCATTCTCTTCCTGTTTACCCTAGAAAACAAGGGAAAAAGTACATTTTACGTAAGCCTGGCATCACAGCCCTTCACCCCACCATGCAGGCTCTCACTGCACTCTCCAGGGCACATCGGCGCTTACACAACCACATCAAAAATCTCTCTGATGGCACTGGAGTGTTTGGTCTTCAGTGTGCAGAACAAAGACCTGACTGAGGCAGGAACAGCTTTTCCAACTGACTGATCATTAGAACAAGAGGAGTTGGTTTCACAGGCCTGCGTGTCAGTCCTTTCAGCACACTCTGCCTGGAATTCCTTGCTCTTGCAGATTCTCCAATCTTTCATCTTCCCTTCCTACAAGATAACTAATCCATTAAAACTCTGAATACCTGCATGGTCCCCATAATGGTTCGTGCATCAGAAGGCAGAGATGAGACACCAAGACAAATTTCACTACCAGTTTTATTATTTTACAAAATACTCTTTTCCTCCTGTATCAATAGAGCTCTCTGGAGCGTAAACTCTGGAGAAAGAGACGTGGCCTGACTGATCTACAAAAGCACGCTGAGTGTTTTAACACAATGCAATGAAGAGCACTGAAGACAAAAGTATTACTTTGCCTTTGCAGACTGTCGTTTTCTCACATTATTCTGACAGTCATTACCACACTGTACACTTGGACAGGAACGTGGTGCTTCTGTCTGAATGACTCTCATGTAATGTTTAAGTACATGAATGTGAAAATTTGATTCAGAAGTAAGTTATTCTGGGTTCTCTGTAGCAGATTAATAAGATGGAACACAGCACTTTTGGACAGCTCACTCTAGTAGTGAGCTTAACGTGTGCAGTAACCATTTAAAATTACGAAAGAAAGCAGGTTTTTCCCTCCTTTCCCTTGCCTGTTACATTTTTTCCCCCATTAAACACAGTCCAGGTATTTCACACAAGCTTGAACAAGCAGGCTAGTAGTTGAGGATGTGAGCTTGGACTACAATCTCCCTCTTAACTCTTGAAGGGCTTATGTCTACAGAGCTCATGATTGAAGATGAAATTCAAGGATGAAATTCATGTTACAAAAAGAAACAAAAAAAAGTAAAGAACTCACCTGCTGCACAGCCTTATCTGCCAGAAGTGCAAATTCAACAGACAGACCCTTCAAGGCTTGTTTCAGAGTCCCCCATGCGTTGTTGTTCAAAGCAGCCCAGGAAGGAAGTGGGGTAGTGTCTGAGCCCAGAGCACTGGAAGGAGATAAGCAATGGTCACATCTAGGAGACAAATCCCACTCAGTAGATAAAACTTATTTGCAGAGAGCAGTTCAGAGTTTCAAATCAGTCTTAACAGCTCACAGTGCTGAGCTACTACTGTCCCATCCTAATGCAGTTAACTGTGCACATACTGGGGAGAGAGACAATAACACAAGTACCTGAATGTGAAGGTATTTCTGTTTTCTTTCCTCACACTCGAGGGAATGCAGCCTTAGTGGAAAGCGTGCATTTCCTCCTTTCATAGGAGGAAAATTGATCATGTCCTACAGCATGCACTGAAATACCCATTTTTACCAGACCATTTGCAGGTAAACTTGACAACAGTTTTGAGTTCTAAACCAACAGTAGAAACGTTCACATCAGCAAACCCTGTTCCTCCCAACCTACCTTAGCTCCTTCCCAAATATGAGGAGGTCGGAGGCATTATCGATGGCTCGGGAAGCGATCCTCTCCGCACGGTCCCGGAGCTTATAAAAGCTGTTATAAATATTCCTGATCAGCTCCCTGCTGGCAGCAAACTGGGCCTGAATGTCAGCTGGGAGGAAGTCCTGAAGGAGTACAGAGGGGTTACTGGTGGATAAATCAGAGGCACACCACAGTCTGCAGAAGGGGACAGGCTTCCCTCTTGTGCTCACTCCCTCATGCTGTGCTCTAACAACTCTGCAGAGATCAGCTTCCCATTTAGGTGTTCAAGTCAGATGTCACACGAATAGCCCTAATCTTCAGAAGCAGAAAGAGGTTCAGATACCCAGTGTAGACAGAGTTGCCAAAATCTGCAATTCTATTATGCAGTTAAAACAGGGTTTGTGAGGTTTCAAGCTTACAAGTTCTGATCTGATCCTACTGGTAACTCCCAGCCCAGTAAAGTCAAGCATGAACTGAAAGTTCAGCTTTTTTTTGACCAGTTTATCACTGGTAAAAGCCTGAATTAAGCTCCAGTTGCAAAATCTTCTGCAAGCATTGCAGGAACGTGAACAACAACTTGCTTTGAAATTGCTCAATGAACACAGTGGATGTGTACTTAAAACTTGTCATAGCACTAATCACTGGGATAAACAGATATATAGAGAACTTATAACTAACTTTTCCATAACAGTCCAAATTGCTCTCTCACAGGAAGAGGACAACAGACAGAATGAGGGCATGAGCACAAGGGAAAGACATCAGTCTAGATATTAACTTCTAAATTGTGCAATTTGTGCATTTGTTTGTTATGTAAGTACAAGGAATTACAGAGAAACATGTTCTGAGCAGGATTCACTGGTTAATCTTTATCATATTCGTGAGCCAGAATTTAGCTAGAAATATCAGGCCCTTAAGAGTCGAAAGTTTATTTGATCTATTCAATAAAATTACAAGTCCTTCAAACTCTGGAAATAACTGTCTCCTACCTAAGGTCTCCATCACTGCACAAATGCCATAACTGAAGCACTTAGAGCAGAAAGCCATTTAAACCAGAATTACACATTGCAAGAAATTCATATACATACCTTGGCCTGGGTAGCTAATCTGCAAGTCACAAATTCATCTCCTACTCCCTGGACCAACTCCCTTAGCTTATTCTGTACATCCTGGAGAAAATACAGAATCAAATGAGCATGAAATAACTAAGCAACCCAAGGGCAGGTCACACAGGTCTCAGATACATTGCAGCAGTAAGGCACAACTCAGCAGACACAGCTTTACTCAGGTTAGGTTTAATTTAAGGAAAAGCATAATCTCTATTCCCCTAAGAACAGTTATAATTTTCAAAATACTACACTCCTGGCATTGAGTGAAATTACCTTCCACTTTCCACTGTGGAAACACCTACTGAGAGAAAATTCTCTTCATCACAGGGAGCAAACCCACGTAGGTTAACAGCAATTCTGAACGCTGTGCCCAGTGAGGCAGTTACAGCAAGATGTGCAAGCTCAGGACTATTGCTAACAAACACTCACTGAGCCACTGAAGGACAGAAAGAGTTTCAAGAGCACATCTTCTGAGAAAGGGGGATGTCGAGCCACCAGGTTTATGAAACGCTTCAGCGCTCTCCTCCTCGATTCTATGAACTCTCGATCAGCTGCAGGAAGAAACACAGAATTCCAATTAATGCATCTCACATTACAACTCAGAAAGAAAAAAGAAAGCACTGCAACAAAAACCAAAGAATGGTTACCTATAGTCTGCCAGCTCCCAAAACCAGACCTTTTAGACTGACCACCCGAACAAATATTCCATCAAGCATTCTCTACCTCACCAGAATCCAGCATACACAGCCACATGTGGTTATTTCCACAGGGGGGGGTCAGGGAGGAAGGAAAAACAACCAAGCCCAAGGCCTGAAACCTCCACTTACAAACTGTGGGCCTACAGAGATTCTTCTTCCTCTGAATCAATTCCACAGAGGATATCCCAGTCTGTTTGGGACTCCTGGGATCAGCATCTATCCTTTTCATGCAAGATGTCAAAAAGTACTTTGGAAGACTTGCACAGTAATCTGCAGTACATCCATCCAGAGTCTTGTCAAACTAAAAAAATTCTGCTCCTCTTGCTGAAACAGGAGGATTTTTAATCTAGCAATAACTGCAGTAAGGCAATAAATCAGAGCTCCTGGAGTTTTTCAGGAGCAATAAAAATAAAACCAAATATTAAAGAAAGTAGCATAGAAAGAAATTAAAGGAATGCTCTTATCCATGACAACACTCCTGTATCATGAAGCGTTACTACTCCTTTCCCTCAGTTTTAAGCTGGCAGTTTGCTGGCTCTGAGGACTCTCACAGGTGATCCTCACTACAGCACCACCCACCAATTCCTTTTTTTGCCGTTGGGGTTGCAGATCTTGATTTTGCTTTGCTCACACTTAACCTACATGGATGTTTGTGAAGTCGTGTACACACTTCCCACAGGATCTGCCTCAGTTGGTTGCCATCCTCCAAACGAGCAGAGCAGGACATCCATCTCCATCTGACAGATGGAGGGGAGCAGACCCCCATTGGTGTAACTCAGCAGAGGAGCACACCAAGGACAAAGCACAGAGCTTTGTCCATCCAGCTCTGGGACTTGGAGGCTCCAAGAGTCACACATCTGTACTAATCCATCAAATCCTGTGTCCTGCAATACCATTTGTCAGTCCATTAATCTACTCAGAAACAAGAACTACCCATTCCCTTTCCTTTTTCCTGTTTGCAGTTTCCATTAGGCCCACTTCCACAGCTCTTCTATATGCAGTCACTGGACTAAAGGCAATCAGCACACTCTGCCTCATCACAGCTTTGCACTGTATTAGAACTGTTCTCCTAGCATAGTTTGGGAACTAATCCTATCATTTTTTTTCCCTAAAGTTATGATATGTGTGGGAAGAAATGCACTGGTGAATGCAGGGAAATATCAACACACCAGCAGTGCAAGGAAATAACAGTTCCTGACAAGTGATAGATATTGGGAGCTTCTTTCAAGCGTCCTTTCTCCACTGAGATTAATCAGAGACAGTATCTTTGCTCACAGGTGTTGCATGAGGTGGAAATTCTGGCTGAGAACACTGAATCAGGTTAAATTCAATACATGGGTTTCACACCCCCAAAAAAAGCTTTCACAGTTCACGTTCCATCATAAGAATATATGACCATTGAAGCTTTTCAGGGGTATGATTTTGCTTTGCTCCAGTTCACTATATACCCTGCTCTGCTCACTGTTTACCAATTCTGCTTTACTGGAGCAGTACATGGACTCCTCAATTGAAATCAATTATTTATTGAAACACAGTGAGCTTAGCACCATGGGCAGGAGAGAAGACACTGAAAAGTTTGTTCTTGCACAGATAAAGTATTAAACAAGACAGAATTCTATACAGTTATGCAACATTCGAAATAATACATGCTTAAAAACAGCGTCAATATTTGAGATTAATGAAAAATGTTCCTGAAGGAGCTTTGATATGCTTTGTGTCTTGGGATACTTCTTGGTTTCTAGTCTAACACCTGAAGTATACTTCAATGATCTGACACTGGTTCCATTTAGGTTGGACAAGAACTTTTAAGGTCACTGAATCCAGCTGTTAAACTAACACTGCCACGTCCACCACTAAACAATGATCATCATGACCCGTTTTTCTAAGAAGCAATACCTGCAACTCTGCCATGCTCTTGTGTAGAATTACACCTAAAATCTTATTAAGAAAAATCATTAGATACTGAAATTCCACAGGAAGAAACCCCACTGAAGTTTCACATTAATACCTCACCTGTAGGAATTTCTAGGATGGCAATCATTCACCCCTCCAAACTGTGTATTGTAACCTCAAAGTTGTTGTCTGAGCCAAGCAGAACCCAAGACTTTCAATCTTTTGAACACTTATTTTCCACAGTATCACCTTGATTGCGCTTGCACCGTGAAGCAAAACCCCTCCAGTGAGAAATGAAGATGCAGTTTTACCTCCCAGCATCCTCTTTGGGGGCAGTGCTGGCACCATGCGATAGGGGAACTTCTGCAGCAGCATCTCATGGAACACCACGAAATCGTTGTATCGTCTGTACACGGAGCACTTGAATCTCTGCAGGGAAGGAAGGGGGAGGGTAACTCAATACACACCTTAGACAGCAGCACTTGCACAATTTTTTTGTGCTGCCAATACAATTTCTTCACTAGCTCAAAACAGTTTGAAATATCCAGCTACCTACACCAATTTGTCACAAAACCATTCCGTTTTCATTGTCATACACCTGCTTTTGTACAGAGCTCAGGTTTCAAGCAAGTGAACTTGCAGACCATCCTTCACACCCAGGCCAGGAAGGCCCAGTGCTACTGCATTAAAATTGAGCCAACACAACTGATCTACACCAAACCAGCATCACCCAGCACATCTTAACCACTCAAGACCTTGCCAGCAGAAACTGCAAAGGCATTCTTAAGAGCATACATTCTCACCAAGCCCAAAACTTGTTCACATTACCTTGCTGGAAACCTCATATTCCACATGTTTCAGAAAAAGGCCCTTCTTCTCAGGTATAAGCTCCACCTGTACACTATCCTTGCTCAATAGCTCTTGTAGGGTGTGGGAAAGCAGCAGTGGATTTCCCTGGGGCGTCTGCATTAGAAACTGTTCTGGTTCCCTTGGTTCATTTACTGGAGGCTTTGCCAAATCTAGAAGACAAAAAGGGAAAAAAACAATAGACCTGATAAGATATAGTAAAAGAAGTAGCTTTAAAATATTCTGTTCCTTTGCTTGGTGCTCCCAGAATGGTGCAACACAACCAGAAGCCCAGCCAGGCCACTCCCCCAGGAGGTAATGCTGCTTCACACACGTTCCCAACCCCGGTACCTCCCTGCTCACAATACCCAGGAGCACCACCAATTATATCGAGTCAGAGAGACATCTCCACTAAGCAAAGAATCACAGGCCAAATTTGTTCTGTGAATCAGCTAAGAGGCCTGCATTTCCTGTCTGTCCAGCTCCCACCACAGCAGGATCTGCCAAAATGAACGAAACCCTTGCTCAGCACTTTTGGATCCTGCCTAGAACAACTCATGGAAGGAAAGAAAAAATGTGTCGTTTTACTGCGCTGCAGAAATTTATTCCATTAATTTTGCATATCATGACAAAGGAAGGAGACACTTCATTTGACATAATTTTATTAAACTCTATGACAGCGTGCTACAGTGAGTGTGAACTACAATGATTTACTATGTCAACATACTTAAGTTCCAAAGCAGAGGGAAAAGGTTCCTAATAAGTGCTACCAACCCAACAATTCCCCAGTCACAGCCAGCTGTGGCAAAATCTTCAAATTTACCTATTCTATTCCACTGCTGGTAGTTGGAAAACAAACAGCTTTTAACAGTGAATTTGACCACAGCTGGGCAGCTTTGGACAGTAACTGATTCTGCAGAAGAGAAAAAAGATGGGTCTCAAGAATGTGGCCCCAGAGGACAAATGACATCAAAGAAGGGGCAAAGCTGATGACTCAGTGCTCTCTTATTAGGTGCTTGACTGCAGTTTATTGTCTCAACCTGACTTTATAACTACATCTATTATGTGACTGTAAACTAAGCTTACATTGTTTTTCAAAGCAAACCTTTCTTTTCCACCCATTCCACACATAGGAAACAGTGTGAAAAATGAGGGTACAACCCTGAAATCTATTCACCCCATACCTGATTTCTGCTCTCCAGGCTGGAGCAGGTGGGTTGCTTCCTCTCTGTAAGAGGCATATTGTGAACAAGCTCTTTTGCAAAGCAAGTCAAATCCACTTACGAAAGATACCTGAAAAGCCAGGTAGGATTCATTATCCCTTCCTTGCCATTGTGCAGAAGTTCTTAAATATATCTGCAATTTTGAGAACACAGACAGTAACGCAACAGAAGCAAGCAGTATTTCTTTAAGCTTTGATACATAGTTCAAAAAGTTGCTAACTGCGTAACAGATTAACTCAGGGAAGATAAGAAGTCATATCCTTAACTTGAAAGCCCTGACCTCCTCCTGATAAGGATTTCCCACCTGCTCCTTCATGTGCCCTAGGCCCTGATAAACGGGAAAAACAAGCAATCTTTAATTCCTCAGATCTATGACTTCGTAACAGTCACTTTGCTATTTGTTCCATAAAATGGCTTAATGAAACCAAACCAAATCCAGGACAAATGACCTTATCCCACATGCCTCGTCAGGCTTCAGATTCCTGCTAATGTGACTCAGAGAAGCAAGTCTTAACACCTCTGCTTTAATAGACTAATATATCACCTGCTAACCCCACCTATGTAGCAGCTCCTAAGAATTTCCAGCTACCTGCCAGCAATTTGCAGTTAAATAATGCAAACTAATTCAATGTTGACATGGGATGCTGCTGGATGAAGTGATAACATCTGTAGAGCACAAGGCATCCTGGATATCCTGGATAGAGCAGCAGTTCTCTGGGTGTCCACTGTAATTCTTGGGTTTAACTGCTCAAGACACATCAGTGAAATGCAACAAGACACAGCAGATGCTGTTACTCCTCCAGCGCACACACACATCCCTACACAGAATTCCAGAGCCTTCAGTGATGCCCAGCCACTGGCCAACATTGCAGAGGCCCCTCCCAAGGAGGGCTACTCAAAATGCACCCTGACTACTTCCCCAAGCAGTGCCAATCTGTACTAACACAACATCTCCTCCTGCCTATTGATTCACTGTCTCTGCTTCCCATCTTTCTGCTGGAAAACCAACAGCACAAACTGGTCCCTGAACTGGGGCTCAACACTGTCTGGTAAACTACTGAAACCTCAAGGGCAAGAGATAGGTATGAGGAGAAAAGGGTATAGGGTGAACATGAAACCATCAGTGTTTCATCTGTGAGTCCCAGAACCAAACTGATGCTGAGGACTCTCAAGTTCATTACAGATCTGAACCCCATTGCCCAGTAAGACATCTACAGAGTGATGCCCCACCAAGCAAGACTCCACAGTCCTTTGACAATTCAGCCACGTTGCTCTTTTCTAGGTAATTCTTCCCCAGTTTTCAATCAAGTTACTCTCTAAATTTGCTTTCTAAAATTCACCTACGGGAAATGCCTTCTCTTTATCAGCAGTTCACACTCCTGGCTCTCCCTGAAATATTCTGTAGCTTCTTTACATCTCAACCTTGTCTAAATGTGTGAAATCACACAAACCAGACAACCATGCAAACAAGTTTGAATAATTACTGTTTAATTAATAACCTCAGCATGTCTGGTATCAACAAGACAGTTACTCAGAGTGAATCTACACCCACAAACACTGGTCTGAGAACACAATAAAATGACTTTGGAACAGCTGTTAACCTGCTTTTAGGAACTGTTTATCATGGCATTAACACTAACCCTACAGAGCAATATATACTGGAGCTATTCTTCAGCCCATTTTTCATTGTACTTACTAAAGAGCCTTTTTGGGAACAGCCTCCAGAGCCCTGGCCAGGAATGGTGGATAATGGTGGGAACTCATTGGTACAAGCTCCTGTGTTCAGCCAGTCAAAGGATTTACATGCATTGTAACAGAACACTTAGAGCTTCCCATCACGAACTCTCTGCTGGAGAGCAGCTAATTCTGAAAACGTTCCCTTTGGTTTCAGCAGATCATTATCTAGTAAAGCTTATATAGAGAGAGCAGCAAGTGGATACAGAAATGCGGTATGGAATGATCCCCTGGAACACTGGGAAGCAGACAAAATAAAAATCAGCTTTTTCCTACAAGCTAAGCTTTTGCTACAGCAGTTTCCCAATCTGTTGCCAATAAGATATCAGGAAGTGGCCTGGTACAACTGAAAACAAGTTGATATAAAAGTTAAAAATAATACATAAACATATACATATGCAAACAAGAAGAACTAAAAGTTTGAAGAAGCATTCAAAGCATGGCCCAATTTTTGTTTGGTCATAAAAGAAAACAGCTATGAAAACACTGCATAATACTTTTTCTTTTTTTCTTTTTTGGTAACGTGTCAGGCAGCCTTTGGAATGAAGGGAGTTGAGAAACTTACCCAGAAAACAACTGCAATAGAAAATCTCTCTACTTCATACCATGTGTTTCACCCTTTAGTTAGTGCTCAACGTTCATTACTCCACTGAAACAACGGGGCAGCAATCTGCCCTCCAGAGTTACCAGTTTCCCCCATCCAAATTTCCAAAATCATGCATTTATGAAAGGCAGAGCAGCATTCCAAGTACCTGGATAGCTGCACAGAGGTTTTACATGCGAGTAAGCACATACAGTAGAGCAATGCCAGGGCCGGAAGCACAGGTGGTAAATCACAAGACTGATTTCCCTTCCCTGTTTAAGCTCTGTCAATCAAATTTGGAGGCCTCATCTCCATTTTACAGATGGCTGATGCTACCAACTCTTTATTACACCAGGTGCTAATCAGATAAATTTATTAGACATGCTTAAGTAGATGGTGCCACAGAATTAGTTGCTACATTAGTAGCATATTTTCTAGAAGGAGAAAGGAGCCTGTAAGGAAGCAAAACCTTCAGGAAAAACAGCTAAGATCTCTCCTCCATCATCACAGGCCACAGCTGTGTGGAGCAGAGGGGATCTGACCCACAGGAAATGCAAGGGAATGTGAAAACTGACTGGTTTTGTACACAGATACCTCAGATTTCTCCCTGGAAAAAAGGAGGGCTCCACTACCAACTCCTGGGCCAAGAATACTAAAGCAGCAATGTAAATAGCATTCATCAGCATTTCCCTTTCCTTTCTGTCTTCTCATGAGAAGCCTGAGGAATTATGAAAATGCCTTTCCCCCTTATTGTGTCAGACACATTCCTCCATGATTCCAGAATCCAGTGTCCACATCAGCCTCCCTGAAAGCTGGTGCAGATTTCAACTACAAAATAAAATATATTCCTGTCTTACTTTTTCTTTTTTAAAAATATTACATAATTTGAAATCCCCTAAAAAAGCAAAGAACAAGAGAAGTCCCCCCCAAAAAAAGCAAAAAACCTTTGTTCCTATTAAAGGCTTAACATATTTTTTGAGACAACTGCACTCAACTTGTTTGTTTTGAAGAACTTAAAACCATGCAGTTCTTATTTTAAAAAAAGAAAAGCAAAAGAATCAGTCTAACAAAGCCAAGTGCTGCACAGCTGTGAGTTCAACACAGAAGGCAGGTCTGTATTTCTTACTGGGTATAAGAAAAGTTATCATACTTAGCTTCACTCTAATTGAGAGTCTTCTTCCTCCTCCTTCCCAACAATTCCCTTGTAAATACAAGCTACCCAATGCCAAAATGAGACAAAATAGCACACACACTATCATAAAATTAGATGTTGAGAAACAGGCTCCAACGTTTTGTTTTTCTCCTTAAAAAAAACCAAAACACCACCACCGCAGCTTTCTCAGTGCAGATGACAAGTATGTACCCTGCACTAGTTAGCCTGGGTTTTCTGGGGGTTTTTTCTTTGGCTAGGTTTTTATATTTCCCTTTGTTTTTGAGGTGTTGCGGGTAGTTTGGTTTTGGTTTGGGGGTTTTTTTCCAAGTAAGTTCAAGATTGTTATTCAGCACTCGGTGCTCTTAGAGATGAAACAGAGAAGTTATGCCACAACTCAAAAATAGATGAGACTATTGAAGCTTTATTTAGTAATAATTAAAAAGCACCTGAATTTCTGCAGTCCCCTGCAGCTGTAGGCCGCTTAGCTCCTTCTCAAACTACCACAATCCCATACTCCAGCAGAAAAAAACTCCAACACCAATTTATCTCATCCCAATGTCACACAGATTTACTGTGTGTAAAGAGCTAACCCTAAGCCTAGCACCCTGTTCTTTTAACTGTGCTGTTAGATCATCAACTGATTCATCTGATTTCCCAGGTCTGGGAACTGAAGGGACACATTCCATTCACAAGCCAGCCATGAGCCACAGTCCCCAGCCGCAGCAAACACAATAAAGTGAGATGGAGCTACTTTGAAGAAATAACAAGATTAGCAGAGAAAAATCCATCGAGGAATGTGCCCAAAGATTACAGAGACAAAAAGTCAAATGCTCACTAGGGCTGGTTCCCAGCACCTAGTGGATGACTGCAAAGCTATCATTTTTCACAAAGAGGTTGGAAGTGTAAAAATTCACACCCAAAAATGTAACCCAGCAAGCAATAACCCAAACAACTACTCCTGGAAACTTTCGCAAGGACATTTTAGCCTGACTACAAAACTGGCAAGTTTCCACAACCAACTGTCCCTACAGAGGTCAAGAATATCCCATGAAAATAAATAGTTTATCTTTGTTTTGCCTCTCATCTTCCTTACACGTTTCTCACCCTCCTGATTATGCTGGGGGAAAAACTTGACGTTAGCATTTAAGCATTAAAAAATGGCATTGCCACTCCAGACACTACAGCCTCCCAATGGTCTTTTCACACACTTTATAGTAAGAACAAGCTCACTCACATCCCAAATCCTGTTGAAAAGCAATCATTAAACCACTCCTCCTTTTGTACCAATTCCACATGTCTGGAACTGGTACATTTTTCTCCATCAACCTGCACCAACCGATAAAACTTGAAGACTGTGGGAGAAATCAGCGGTCATGTGCAAATTACACTGTCTGTAACCTGCACAGCCCTCCCACGGGCTGCACACACAGTTAAAAGGTTTACCATCAGAAGAAAAAGAGACACCTCGCTCCCTGCACAGCCAACACACCTGGATTAGCTCCCTGCAATTGCTGGAACACAGACTCACATGGAAGTAAAAGCAAAAGGGAAAAAAAAATCAATAAAAGCCACTCTGCAAAATTTAATTCAACATACTGGATATTATCCTTTTTTCTCTTTGATTGTATTAAAGTAGTTTGAACTCTGCAAAATCAAATAGACAGCATTTGTAGGTGGTCTCTTAGGGGGCATCAATGATACCTATCAGGACTCTCCATTACTCTGCATATTTCATTCCTCCCAAAATACTCACTGATAAGCTGCTGATCTCCAAAAGAATTACATATGGGTGTGAAACTTCAAAGATCTCTGAACCTGCATCATGATGCTAGAAATAAAAACATTGCTGCATTCACAGCAATGTTTTTCTTTAACTAAAATCATTATATACCCTCTCTCAGTGTTCATCATAAAATCTTTGCCAAAGAAAACCAAGTTTTCTAAAGAAGTCTGAGTAGATCAGAAAGGTACAGAAGCACCATCACCAGAAGTTAATCAGTTCAAGAATACTTGGAGACAACGTTTTATCTCTATAAGGCTCCTGAAGCAGATGGTAAACCCATAACAGACATACCTGAGCAAGCTCTCTCTTTGGTACAGTAGGACATTTTTTCCACAAAGGCTGCTGTTCAATATGTTACATCAGTCCTGGACAGAAATATTCCAAAATAATTTATTTATAAGCATTATCTGCATCAGGAGCATCACAGGCCTAACAAAAGCACACTCACAGTGGATCTTGAATATAATCCAACCAAACCATTTTTCCCTGCATTAAGCTTACCTACTCATATTTCTTTCCAAAGTGAGCAAAAAAAAAAAAAAAATACTATGCACAGATCAAGTACAACACTTCAGCCACTTCGAAGAGAACTTTAGAGAACACTCTAAAAGTTTCCTTCAGTTTAACTGTTAAGGAGTCTAACACGTTATTCCCTCAATTCACCCAGGAGCTCCCTCCATCTCTCATTTCGCAACAAGCGCTGGCAGTATTTGGCTACAAGTTTCTTCATCCCAGAGCCAGCTGCACGCTCCTAGAACTGCAGCGTTAGGAGCTGCTGCTTTCCCCGCTGGATGTGCCGCTGGCTCGGCTCGGAGCGGAGGCACAGGGACCGCCCGTGCCGCTGCCCACTGACCCGCTGCGGAACGGCTCCAACGTGCCCCGAATCCACCTCGGCGGGCGGGGAGCAGGCACGGAATAAAGTCTGTCCAGCACGCAGGGAGCGCTCGGCCGCGTGACTCCCCACGGGAGACGTTCTGGACCGCGCCCCGTGCCCGCGTCCAG
>NW_008238321.1:8735546-8738016 GCF_000691975.1 Corvus brachyrhynchos | reverse complement strand
GGACAGGCTCCGGCAGGGACAGCGAGCCGTCGCCGCCGCCGGACGGGATCGCTCCGAGCGCCTCCGAACCCTTCGGATTAAAAACACATCCCTCAAATATCTTAAAACGTGTAAGAAGTGACCGGCTCCTGGGCTTAATACAGGATTACTCCGAAATAGAGCTGCTTTATTTTTTTAAATCTGAAGAGGATGGTTGTTGTGAACTTCAGGGAGGCTTTCTTGTGCGCTAGGAAAAGTACATAGACTGTTGAGGCTTTTACTTTGGGTTTCCAGTCACACAGTCACAGGATCAGCCGGGCTGGAAAAGAGCTCTGAAATCATCGAGTCCAACCTATGACCAAACACCACCTTGTCACCCAGACCAGGGCACTGAGTGCCACGTCTGCTCTATCCTTAAAGACTTCCAGGAACGGTGACTCCCCCACCTTGCCGGACAGCCTATTCCAATGTCTAATCACCCTTTCTGTGAAGAAATCCCTCCTGATGTCCAACCTAAACCTCCCCTGGCACAGCCTGAGACTGTGCCCTCTCATCAGATTAATTACTCCAAGTCAATTTTGGTATATTTTATGTAACTGAGTTCCTTTCCCCATGGCATTTCTGCTGCCATCTAGACAATTAATCAAGTTTCCTATACCCAATAATTCTTTGTATTTTGCATGCATCTGGATTTTTGGTAAATTTGGTAGAAATGAACACTAAGCTATTCAGAAAAGCACAGAAATATGAACATTTGAAATGCAAATACACTTTTCAAAACTGCATAAAAATAAGAACTGCATGTATGAGCACCTCTCATTTTATTAGTGATTTTTTTTCCCCACTTCCTGTACTTTATTAATCAGGAATGATATAGGTGACAGTGGTGAAAAATAAGGCACCTGTTTTGTACAGTGATTTTCCTGAAAACAGCATCAGACAAGAAAAAATCTTGATAGATTGTGGACCTCCAGATTGAGATGTTACAATCCATAATAATGCTTTATGTTTTCCATGTCCAAAGTATGGGATGCATTCACTAATTAATGTTCCTGATATTTCTTAATCACGGGAAGCTAAATAGTCACCTCCACTGTACGCAGAGAGAACTAAACCAGAGAATTGTGAAGTGAGAGTTATTTTAGGAGTAATTGTGACCATAATGCACGCCTTTGCTACAAAGATGTGAATGAGTCGAGTGATTCTCCTTTTCCTCCTCTCTCAGTGCTATTTCAGCTCAGTCCCCAGGAGCGTGGGTGCAGACGAAAGCTGTGTATAAAATTAAAAAAGCATGGCATTATTTCAGCTGAGAGGCCCTTCAAATCGTGTTTGTACAGCAGCCGAGCAGAGTTCTGCGTGCTCAGCACTTCTGAACACCACAGGATTTTTCGCCTATATAGCATTTTTTGAGAAAATGAATGGAGGAATCAACATGTTCTCATTTAGCTATAGATTTTTGATTGGTCTGTACTTAAGCTAATAGCATAACTATTTATTTGGTATAAATAAGATATTCTCAACTGAAGATTGCTTTGGAGTCTTGAAGAAAAATACTGTGAAAAATAATTCAATTGCAGAAATCATTTTTGAACAGGGCCAGAAAGAGTCTGCCTGACATAAGTTATTGAACACTTCTGTATTTGCTGTAACTGCAGCAAAAGCTTCTGGAAAACCTTCAGCATAAAGAAACAATAAACACTAAAGAAAAAAAAAGAGCACATATCATAGAATCACAGAATGGTTTGGATTGGAAGGGGCCTTAAAGATCATCTTGCTACAGCCCCCTGCCATGGGCAGGGACACCTTCCACTATCCCAGGTTGCTCCAAACCCTGTCCAACCTGGCCCTGGGCACTTCCAGGGCTGGGGCAGCCACAGCTTCGATGGGCAGCCTGTGCCAGGGCCTCCCCACCCTCACAGGGAACAATTTATTCTCTAATCTAAACCTACTCTCTTTCGATTTAAAGCCATTCCTCCTTGTAAGTAGTCTCTCTCCATCTTTCTTGCAGGCCCCTTCAGGTACTGAAAGGCCACAGTTAGGTCACCCCAAAACCTTCTCTTCTCCAGACTGAACAATCCCAATTCTCTCAGCCTTTCCTCCAGGAGAGCTGCTCCATCCCTCTGATCATCTTAGTGGCCTCCTCTGGACTTGTTCCAAGAGGTCCATGTCCTTCCTGTGCTGGCACCCCAGAGCTGGATGCAGGACTCCAGCTGGGTCTCACCAGAGCAGGGCAGAGGGGCCAAAGCAGCAGGTTCCAGGTGACAAAAGCAATGCAAAAATAGGTCCCTACCCGAGGCTCTGCCTCACAATGTGTCATTCCAGGCACGTCCTGTCAGGATTAGATGAAATTTCATACAAGAACTTGCTTACTCCTTCAGAATTCAGTTTAGGAAACAGAGCTGTCAGCTTCACTATTCTCAGATCACCTGCATGCAATGAAATTCATGAGGCTCGGCTGGGTGGGGAGTTGTGTTTTTAAAAACCATTCCCT
>NW_008238321.1:8734095-8735526 GCF_000691975.1 Corvus brachyrhynchos | reverse complement strand
TTAATTAGGAGTTTTGCATGTGGAGTACTTAAAGAAACAGGCTTCAGCTGCCAGTGCTGAAATCTTTGATTTTAAAAGATGTTCCACTCTCCCTCAGATTGCTGAGTAAGGACTAGAAGAAAAAGAATAGCACTGTGATAAGACAGGGACTGAGGGGAAATTTCAACAGAGAAAGGAAAGGGAGAAGGAAGGAAGGAAGAGCAGATAAATCAAGAGTTGCTGAACAGTACAGGAAAGTACAAAGAGCAGCACGTGCAATGTCAGGGAAAGGAGAATCCAATGTTCAGATCCACTGTTTAACCAAAGTGGCTGGAAAAGTGCAAACAGGAAGAAGGGTAATTGCAGAAATTGCACATTCCAACAATACAGACAACTGCGGGAGTGGTGAAACAAGAGCAGCACAGACCTCACACACGCTCCTGGAAGAGCCATGGAATAGCTGGGACCATGGATTGAACTGCAGCCATGTCCTGCCTCACATTTGGAAAATATGTGGTTGTGATGGCAGGAAACAGCAATTTCTGTTCACTTTAGTGTCAGTGCTGGTGCTGATTGGGAAGTCAGAGTCTGGTCAGCTACCATGATATAATGAGGGGCAAAAATAGCTGCACAAAGTGCCACTCGTCATTTCCATTCGTTAGAGCTGTCTGAGGCTTCAGTAGGGAATGGACACGCTCAGCCAACGAAATTGGAGTTCGGATGCCATCGTGTGACTCCCTGAAAAATTACACAACTGGCGTGTCTGCCTTAGTTTCTTAAACATCTTAGTTTGTCAAAACATGGAAGATACTGCAATATAAAACAAGGTTTAGTTTTAAAATGCCATGTACAGTACCTGCTCTGCTCTTTTTTTTTTTTATGCCGGCATTTTTATTGTTTGTTGTGACGATTGATTAAAAGTACTAGGATATAAAAATAAAACCAGAAGCTCTACTCAAAATTCACGTGTTCGTCTCTTAGGCGGGCACAGATTATTCTTTGAGATCTTTTTCCTCTAAAATTGACGCCTCAAGATGGTATCCGATGCAAATTCCAAGTTTACTGAGCCACTTCGAATATACTGTATTAGCACATATGCTGGGAAAAGTGACACTACCACACATTTTTCATCCACCTGAGGTGCCCGGGACAGAATGCAGCGCTTCAATCGGTAACGCGGGGTCAGATCTCTCAGGTCAGTCATGCTGGTAAACAGCGTGACAGATGGGAGCTTTATCAATTTAGAAACCACTTTAAAATCATGCTAAGACGCCCGGACTGTAAACGGTGACCCCTCAGATCACCATCCTTCGGTGTATCCAGCTGCACCGGGAGGTCACCACCCCTTGAAGGCCTCTCCAGCCAACCGGGCCAGGCAGAAATGCCGCGGCATGGCCACTGTCACCTTGTATGTCACGAAAAATGTCGTTTAAAACCCACAAAGGTCATTGT
>NW_008238321.1:8731044-8732754 GCF_000691975.1 Corvus brachyrhynchos | reverse complement strand
GCGCGGGGGGGGCCCGGGCGTTGCCCGGAGCCGGGGGAGCCCGTGGGGAGTCGGGGCCAGGCTGGGGAACGCTGTGCCCCGAGTCCCGCGGGCCCCGCAGCGCCTCTGCCCAGGAGCTGGGCCGCTCCAGATGCTGAGTGCGCGTCTGCATCGTAGCTGTGCTTCATAAATGATCTTTTCTCTGAGTTGTCTCTGCACCGCACAACGCTGCTGTTATAATATCTACTGTTAAAGTGGTTCTAAAATCGCTGTTACACCTCAGATGTGGGCTGCCCTCACAGAGTGGAATCATCAGCTCGTCTCCCTTCCCTTTGCCTCCATTAGTTAAACTCAGCTGTAGAAACAGAAGTTTTAAGTGGCTGACGTGGTCGTTACAAACTAGGTTTCATCGTTCTGGTTTTTTTCGTGCACCCAGGATGAAATCCGTAGGTAAATAGGGTTTGAGAAGAGTTACTGCTCATGAAGAAGTGATGTTGGTACTTTGTGACAAGGAAATAGGGAAAAATCGGTTTTGGCAGTTAAAAATGTCAGCCCAGGCTCTTCTAAAAGTAGTGGATATTGACGGCCTTAAAATGGCAAAGCTGTTGTGTAACTGCACAGACAATAAAGGTTTATGGGTGGGCTTGTCATACAGAAGTTAGAACCGTAATTTAGTGGTTTTTAGTTGGGGCTTTCTGGATAAATGTTCTTAGCTTTTGAATAGCAAAAGTACTTGTTTCCCCCATTATTTGTTCAGCATTTGTGCTGTTGTAGGGTTTCTTGTGCAGGTATTCTGTGTGTTGTAGGGTCTGTTATGCGTATCAAAACTGGAAAGATGTTTCTAAAGCACAGGACTGTAAATCAGCCAGTTATCTCCACTGGCTGTGAAATACAGGTAATACAGGTGCATTCTTGTGTTTCAGTCCTTTGTTTAGTTTAATAAAACAGCAGCCAAATATCCTAGATTAAGGAAGTGTTTGCTGTTCTCAGTTTAGCAGTCTGTATAACAGCTCTTTGAACTTTTGCATTTGTTTCTTAAGGAGACTTTGGCAAAATTGCCTTGGAGTTGGATTCTTTTTCCTAAGTGCTTGCTTAATACATTTTGTCTACATCTAGGATTGTTGTTTTGTTCCTTCTTAGAAACTGGGCATGTTTTCCATCCCTGCCTATTTTATTGTTAATTAATTTGGTTAACTTCTCAGCTGTATGAAATCCAGTATTAGTGGCTGAATTACAGCGTTTAAGTTTAGTCCCTCTTGCTGGTCTGACTTTCTATCTGTGTGTATTGCTTCTTGAGCTTCCTTATTCCTTTCCCATTATTCTGGTGCCCTTCCCAAGGAGAAAAGCAGTCCAGTGTGACCAAGTCAAGGTTCTTTCAGTGCTCATCACAACACAGATCTTCAGGAACACCTGTGAGATGGACCAGCTTTAGGACTGGAACGTCTCGGATCTTTTACTGCCACTTTTTTCCCCCTGAGTGGTGGTGGCATGGAAGAACAGCTGATCCGAGTTAAAGCAGGAGAAGGGATGTGTTGGACAACCACTTAGGTACCAGTGAAGCTTTAGTTCAGATAATGACAGTGGTCTTAAAATACTGCCAGCTGAAGATAGCCCTGTACCCACCACACCCTGCTTCCCTTCTGGCTGCAGTAGGAGCTTGCTGAACCAGCTTCTTAGTCTTTGAAGATTCCTTTGGTCACAGTTTTGAATTTAAGGGCACAGCGTGGAGAA
>NW_008238321.1:8720224-8731011 GCF_000691975.1 Corvus brachyrhynchos | reverse complement strand
GCAGTGCTTGGCCTGTCTGTAGGCCTACAGAGTCTTTGGTGAGAAGTGATTATGAAAAAAATAACTAAAAGAGCCTTAAAATTACCCTTTTGTGTTTTACTTTGGTTTTCTCCTTTTGCTTGTAGACTCCTGTGGAAATGTCCTTGTGGGGCATGCCTTCATTTTATATATTTTATATTGTTATTTGTAGTTCTTACATGCACATGGAGATCATCTTTATGAGTGATAAATACTACAAACAACAATATTCTGTGGATGCTACGTAATCTTGGTGGTAATGGACTAAACATTTGTGAAGCACATTGCCCCAGACCTGTGGGAAGCTTCATGTGTAATAACCTGTAGAAGCTTAAAGTTGTAGAAAGCAACTTTTTAGTAGTTTGAAATTCAAAGTAAGCATATTTCTCATATTTCTTCATTGCTGGAGATCTTTCCAATGATGTTTCTGGGCAGAAAAATTTCTTGAATTACAAAACCATCAAATATCTAATGTCTTTAAAATATTAGCATATACAACACCTTTTTCCTAGTCTGTGCATGCTATAGGTAGTCTGACTGTCCAGATTTTATCTAATTCAAAAGTATGGTGGTGTGAACTTATTTTTTGTGTGGCCTTGTATTTTATAGTGATCTTCATGTAAGCTTAAAACTTACTGCAGATACTCAGGAATTAATATGTTTGAGGAATATCCAGTGTGAAAAGATGTGTGCTTGTCTTCACAAAGCTTAAATATGGCTTTAAGTGTCTTGCCTTAGACCTTCATTTTTGTGCTTAATTAAAAGTTTAGATGGAGTGTGAGTTCTAAACATAATTATAGTGATGCTGAGACATGCAGAGCTGCCAGTATGGTGGGTAGCTTTGAATTATGCTGAAACTCGTGTAATTTGGGAGGGAGGTACAGGTTACATTTATTTTTATCAAAGTCATCTGGTTATAATTTGAGCAAGAGGACTGGTCAGAGGTCAGGTAATAAATCATGCATTTGTCTGTGCTATTGTCAGTTTTGAGGACTTCCTGAGCCAGTTTCATCTCCTAAAAAAAGCTGATAGTGCAAGTGTTGATGACCTCAGTGTGTGAAGGATTTTTTTAAAGAAAGACTTTGAGAGTTGGGTGCCTAAAGTTTGCCATGAAACCACATAATCCTGTCACTTAGCCAGGAAGTGCTGTTGGGATGTTGTGCATTCACTTCAATTGTTTTTTTGACAGAAGGTTCATTCACTACCAAGTCTCTTAAATGATTCTTGAAATTTCCTGAAATGTGAAGTCTCTCTGTTCTCTTACTTTCACTGTTCTTTACACCTTTGTCTTTCTCCTCCTTGATGTGACCAGTGCCTTAATTTCCTGTCTGTCTTGTCTTTGCAGAACTGCTTGGTGACATCCTGAAAGATCAGCCACAGGAAGCAGATGGAATAGACTCGGTGATTGTTGTGGATAATGTACCCCAGGTTGGACCAGACCGACTGGAGAAACTGAAGAACGTCATCCACAAAATATTTTCCAAGTTTGGTAAAATTATCAATGAATTTTATCCGGAAGCAGATGGAAAAACAAAAGGGTAAGTCATGGTAACTCCAACTGGAAAAAGGATTGAAACACAGCTCTGGCTTACCCTTGATTGTTAGTGTCAATACTTTATGGCCAGTTTTTAGGGTGACCTCATAGTCCTTACCATCAGCTTCTTCTACCTCAGCCTGTGCAGTCCTGACATCAGTCTCAGTGACAAACAAGTTCCTGAGGGAACTGAGAACCTTAACAGCTCATTAGGCTCCATAGTAGAGTGTGGTGGGGATTAATTATGGAAACAGTTTAGCTGGGTTTGGAGACAAATGTCTGTGCAGTACGACATGAGTTTTTTCTCAGTTTTCTGCTATGGTTAGTCAGTAAGTGAAAGGTCCTCTTGAGTTAAAAACCTGGTAGCAGTGGATGTGTTCATTGCAAAATAGACTGTCGGTGTCTGTAACAAATATTCCTAATATTGGAGGAATCCATAGTTTAGAAGGCATAAAAACATCAAGTTTTCTGGAGTGGAGGGATTATTGATTCTATAAGGTCAGTGTGAGAAGCATGAGAAAATTATTCTCTCTGTTTATCTCTCTCTGAGACACTGTCTGATGGTGTTCAGGATACCATTAGTTTTGAGTCTGCTGGGCTCCGAGGTAGCTTGGATTAAGTGGCCAGAAGGAAGCTGAGTTGTGTAATTGTAAAACAAGAGTGATGCTTTGAGATGCCTGTGACAGCAAGTTACCATTCCTAAACATGACCTGTTACTGGGAAGAGCTGTGGGTGTAACCTGCCTGTTCCTGGCTCTCACTGTTGTCATGGTTGTGCTGAACTTGTAGTCACCACTGGATCTGGCCCATTTCAGAAAGGATATCAGATTAATTGAGGTCAGGCCCAGACAGTTAAAATCTGTGTGAGCCTGTGGCCAGAATGGAGATTAATTGCTATTTACCCTAATTGGTTAGGGACAAGACAAGAAGTTATCTTGTAGATGCACTGTACTGAATTCTTAATTCATCCCCATTGTTTCTTCTTTATTATGAGCCTGTTTTGTAGTCAGCAATGTCTTCTACTTTGGTTTTCCTTCCTTGTAGGTACATCTTCCTGGAGTACATGTCCCCCTCTCATGCCGTGGATGCCGTGAAGAACGCAGATGGATACAAACTGGATAAGCAGCACACTTTCAGAGTCAACCTCTTCACAGACTTTGATAAGTGAGTGCAGCAGTTGTGTGTTATCTGTAGATTTGGGGATTATAATCCAGAGTGCCTGTATGGAGTGTAACCAACCAAATTGTTCTTTCAGGTACATGACAATCAGTGATGAATGGGAAATCCCTGAGAAACAGCCATTTAAGGATTTGGTAAGGAATTTTTTGAAAAGCAGAAAGAATATTCAGCTTAATATTCAATGGTTACTTCATTGCTGGAATATCCATATAAAAATAGAAATGATATGTTAATGGTGGTGTAAATAGCAGTACTGATCACATGCTCCTGTTCCTTCATGCTCACCATCATGAAGTGATGGGAGGAACTCAGTGCTTCTGTTTAATAGTTACACATAGTGTAAAGCTTAATTTACTCCTGTTATTTAAGAGTAAATAATAATTTTGCACAAGTCGTTTAAAAATAGATTTTCAAAAGCATCTTTTTATATATTCTTAATTGTTTGAGGCAAACTTTGGTGTTTGTTACCAGTTGGTTTGTAAATAGTCTGGTGGAAGAAAGGATAGTTTGTTTTTTCTTTGAAAACCAAATACCAAGTGATTTCTTGTTTAAAATAAATATTAAACATCATCAAACCATCTTGAAGGTCCACCTGTTCATGGTGTGCTCTCAGCCTCCAGCATCCAGCAAGTGGAATTGTTTAATTTCACTTCAAAAACTTGTTTGTAGTGGTAAGACCCCAAAGTTACATTCTCTGGTAAGACCAACTTCCACCTGCCAGGTAGATACTAATTTGTGGAACTTACTGTCTTAGTCTTTGACTCACTAATAGTCCTTTTGCTCTGTTTTTCTCAGGGGAATCTCCGATACTGGTTGGAAGACCCTGACTGTAGAGATCAGTACAGTGTCATCTTTGAGTCAGGAGACCGGACATCCATTTTCTGGAATGACATCAAGGAACCTGTTCAAATTGAGGACAGAGCAGTGAGTGTCCTGGAAGTGCTGGAGATTGCAGATACACTGCCAGTCTCCTTAATTTTATGACATTGCAGCTTTTTTAATTTAAAAAAAAAAAAAATCTTTCTCCCATTGCTGAAATAATTTTTTCTTCCTTGTGAAGAGTGGTGAAATCACATCCTTTAGAATTAAATTTAGCTGCTTAGGTAAGAGAACTGTGGAGTGAACTTTTTGGAGTTTATGATGGTGGTTGGGTTTTTTTTAAACTGGTTTATGATGCCCATTAGTTTCCTTCATCTCTCTGCTATAGGTGATTCAGAAAGACCTGAGAATGCAAAGTCAGAGTTTGAGGAGCACTATTCATTCGAGCTGAATATGTGCTTATGTTTGTTGCTTCAGATGACTCCTTGCTTTTGTGCTGACCACAGAGGTGTTAAAGAGGAATAGCTGGTTTGGTAATGGCATAAAAGAGGGAGAGTTAGTCTCCCTGTCTGCTGCAGGCACTGGACTTGCTGGGAACTGTTAGGACCCAGGAGCATTTTCCTTAATAACCACTGTGCATTACAGTAGAAGGAAGTTGGCTCTGGGATGGTGAGAATATTTGCTCATCACCATGGTCTCAGGATGTGGTCTGTATTGCTGAGACCTCTGTAACTTAGCTGAAGGTCCAGAGCTGTGTTGTTCAGAAAGTTGAAATACTTACCCTTACTTCTGAGAAGAGTATGTTCTTACCGAGGCTGAAAGAAGGAAACCCAGGCCATTAGGTGGGTTTAATTGTTACTACACAAAAGATGTCACTGTACCTGAAAAACATCTTTGGTGATCTGTAAGTTGGAAAGGTCTTAACTGAGAGTTTTCAACCTGAAGAATAGGTACTGTATGTTATGTGCATGAAATTAAACTCCACAATTATCACAGATCATGAGATGTTCCCTTAGTAAAGGGATTTACAAAATGTGCTGCTACAAGCCATGCATTAATTCTTTCCCTTTCAGGAACACAGAATGAAATTAAGCTTTTATGTGTACTTTTTTTTAAAATCCAGAGGTGGACAGAGACCTACGTCCGTTGGTCTCCCAAAGGCACCTACCTGGCTACGTTCCACCAGAGAGGCATCGCTCTGTGGGGTGGAGAGAAGTTCAAACAGATTCAAAGGTTTAGTCACCAAGGAGTGCAGCTTATTGACTTCTCACCCTGTGAAAGGTACAGAGCATGACATTGGTTTGGGCTGAGGGGTCAAAAGCATGAGGCATGAATAGCATCCTCCAAATCTGGAGTGCTGAAATTAATTCCTGAAGATTTCTTGAACATTAAGGAGCTCTGGAGAGAAAGATAAAGTAATTTCAGGACTGGGACACATTTTCTGTTGATGGTTTTCAAGTAACATATTTGGAAGCAGTTGGGTTTTATGCTTTATTGTAGGGAAGAGATTATTTACCAATGGAGAAATCCAGCATCCCTGTAGTTTGGGTTGGATAAGGTCAATGATTTATGTTTGGTTCAAAACCAGTGCTATTCTCATGTCAAAACTATATAATAGGTAACAGTGTATTTGTCGAGTTCCCCTGCCTTGTAACATCAATATGGAAAGACTTGCACATAAATCTAGAATCTTTTTAGCCAGAGGGATATCAGGGAAGCTTTCTCCTCCTTTATCATCCTGTTCTTATTTTTCTCTCTCCTGAAAAATCTCATTAGAGAAACTTTTGTTTCAAAGTGCCTGGTATTTAAATACTACTTGGGTGAAAGGCTGCTGGTACTGACATACTAGATGAAGTTTCAATAGTGAAATGGATTCTTTCTTTTGTAGGTATTTAGTGACCTTCAGCCCTTTGATGGACACACAGGATGACCCTCAGGCTATCATCATCTGGGATATTCTGACTGGCCAAAAGAAGAGAGGATTCCACTGTGAAAACTCAGCTCATTGGCCTATTTTTAAGTAGGTTGAAAAACAGAATTAGAGAGTTGTAGTCCCAGGCTTCATTTAGTAAAAAGGCAGTTCCAATTTAATGGCTTTTTTTCTTGCTTAGATGGAGTCATGATGGTAAATTCTTTGCTCGAATGACTTCAGATACCCTCAGCATCTATGAAACACCTGTAAGTTCTTGCAGGGTTTTTTTGCATAATCATGAGAGTAGAAAGTATGTGTTGAAATACAAGAATGTTACTAACTTGAAAATTCATCCTTTTCTCATCTTTTAGTCTATGGGTTTGTTGGACAAAAAGAGCTTGAAAATCAATGGGATAAGGTGAGTCTATTCCCTTGTAATCATAACTGTGCTCTTTAGCTGGAATCCTTTAGTCTGGGGATTTGTTATGGTGAGAGGAATCTTTAGACTGTTGACTAGAGCAAACAGCCTTACATGTTGAGTTGATCAAATTAGAGAAAGTGGCAAAAAGAAATGGAAAACTCTCCATTTGTTGATGAATACACTTGGTAGGTTCTGTGCTTTGAAATCCTCTTTGTGGTACTGCTTAATCCAGGGTCTATCTTGGGAGTCCTGTTCCTTGTCTACAAAGGAACCACACTGGAATGCAGTTAGTTAGGGAATATCTCCCTAACAAGGTGGTTGTGCTGGCTCAGTGCAGTGTGCTGTGTCTGCACAAGACACACTGACTCCTCTGAGAGTTTTAAAAATAATCTCTGTAAAGCAGCAAGAAAATCAAGTGTACCCAGGTGCAAGAAGATGGTCTCCATGGTAATTTAATAGGGGGGTTTTTGGCTCATTTGTTCCTAGATCTTTGGCATTTATTCTATGTGTAATCCTTGCTTTTTGGTGAGATATACTGATTGGATAACATTGGTGATATAGCAAAGTTAAATAGCTGCTTAAAGATCTGTTTTGGTATCGTTATTAAATTGCCCTCAGTTATATGTCTGTGCCTGTCTTTATTATTGAGAGTTGATCTTTGTCTGCAACATTCAGATACAATGAGGAAAGTGGTTTCTGCTTGTAGCATCTCTAACTAAAAATTAAAACGGCATATTTTTAACTTTGTTCCTGTAGAGATTTCTCATGGTCTCCAGGTGGTAACATAATTGCTTTCTGGGTGCCTGAGGACAAAGACATCCCAGCAAGAGTGACTTTGATGCAGCTGCCTTCTAGACAAGAAATTCGTGTGCGGAATTTGTTCAACGTAGTAGATTGTAAACTGCACTGGCAGAAGAACGGGGACTACCTGTGTGTGAAGGTAGACAGGACTCCCAAAGGCACACAGGTACATGAATTCTGATTTTACTGGTAAAATTTGGTTCTGTCTCATGCTTCCTTTTCTTACAGTACTGCCTTTCAGTAGAGGCAGTGTAAATTATATCATGTCAAAGCTATTTTTAATTTTTTCCATTTGAATTTGAAGCATGTGGAAAGCAAAATGTATGTAATGTTTGCATCCAGGATTTGCTTTGACTTTAGTGGCCTCTTGGTCTCTGAGAGGTCTATGCCTCACCTCTTCTCCTGCTCAGAATTAAGCAGCTGCTGAACAAGATGTAGGTCAAGCTGTGTAATGTGCCACATGTTCATCTGTCTTAATTAAATTTTATAACAGTCTGAAAAAAAATAGATGCTTTTGTACAATTCTGAAGTTATTCTTCGTCAGAACAAATTTGGGATGTTTTTTATAAGGAGGCATATTGTATTTATTTGCTCTCATTAAAGGAATAAACCTTGACTCACTCTCATCCTGTGTCCTAACAGGCTAATTTTGGAGTTGTCCTTCTATGCCTAGTGATAAAATTATTTACTCTGCTGTTTTTGTGCTGGATAACAAGCTGGTTTTGGCCTTTACAGGGAGTAGTGACCAACTTTGAAATATTCCGCATGAGAGAGAAACAGGTGCCAGTGGATGTGGTGGAAATGAAAGGTAATGCCACGTAGTTCCTTACTTTTGAGCTTGAACTTTTTTGTATAGATCCTTGTGTTTTCCTTACAAATTCTTGTTGGCATGTGACATAATTAGGACTTCCACTCTTTGGAAAAGAGCTGGATTGTTAATGTTTCAGAATGTCTCATGTAAAAATGAGAAATCAAAACTTCTGGTGCTTTTCATGCTTGTGACTGACTTGGAAGATGACAGAAGTGAAAATGTGTTATTAATAAAGATGGTAAGGCTGACAATGAGTGTATTTTGTAGAAGATGGAAGACTTAGAGCTATAGTTAGAAACACTTCCCCTAACTCCCTGCAATTGCCTTATCAACGTGTGTTTTAAAAGAAAGTTTGTTAACTGATGGGTTCTCTCTCTTCAATATCTTAGTTTTCTTTGGTAGCTAAAGAAAATCAGAGGTTTGTATTGTCCTTTAACAGAGTTTTGGATCCTCTTGTTACAGAAAGCATTATAGCCTTTGCTTGGGAACCAAATGGAAGCAAGTTTGCTGTGTTGCATGGAGAAACTCCACGAATTTCAGTTTCCTTTTACCATGTTAAAAACAACGGGAAAATAGAACTCATAAGTAAGTGAAAAACAAGTGAAAAGTGCAGATAATAAGGATTTTGCATGGTAGAAGATGCAGTAAACTCAAAATTGTGGCTGTTTGTGATGTCTTGTGAGAAATTGGCGGGGCTGATGCTTGCAAGGTAATTGATGGCATTGGACTGAGATCTCTTTCTGAATTTGCCATGTTTCTTTTCAGAAACATTTGACAAACAGCAGGCAAACACGATATTCTGGAGTCCCCAGGGGCAGTTTGTAGTGTTGGCTGGCCTCAGAAGGTGAGTGTTGCACAGGTTGCTGAACAGCACCACATTCATTTTTAGGAGGAAAAGAACTACTGCATCTCACCAAGAAGTGTTTGGTGTCCTTGTGAATGTTGATTGCAGTAATCCTGATAGAGCTGTGCAAAAGCAAAGGCAGAGCAGAGATGCAACTTCATGATGTAGCTTAGTCCTTTGCAGCTTTCATTTCCTATTTTTGCCACATCAAATGAGGAATGCATTTTTCAACAGAAAAGTGGATATTTAGAAACACCTTTCAGCTGTTCAAGTTAAATACTGACTGAGCCAATCCAGTTTGGACATGTATGTGGCTCTTGTGATGCATTTGTTGTCAATCTAGTGCCCTTTCATGGGCAGTGCCTGTTAATGACAGTGCTGCTTTTGTGAAAGAATTATCAAGAAAGTTGCACTTCCGAGCAAGTGAAAATGATTGTTATTAACTAGTCAAGTAATACTTGCTTTCACATGCTTTCAAACAAGCACTGCTGTTCATCTTAGTGGATGAATTATTTCTTTAATCTTTTCTTCACTACTCTGTCTAAGCATATGATTGTTCAACTTTGGCTGTAGCTTGCCTAGAGCATGTTTTTACTGTAACTTTAACCCATTTTATTTGTATTCTTAAGGGTCACTGAACATGGAAACAAAAGTGTCATTCTTACGGGGTGTTTTGTTTTTATCCACCACGTTGCTTTCCAGCCACAGAGACTGGTACCAACCTGTCTCGTGGCTGCTGTGGGAATTTGTTTGTAATGAGGATTTGTAGAGATGCAGCTTATGAAATGCTTTTAAAACCCCAGGCTGTGCTGGTGTGTAAAGCAATGTCTTGTTTTGCCTGTGCAGCATGAATGGTGCCTTAGCATTTGTTGACACGTCCGACTGCACCATGATGAACATCGCGGAGCACTACACGGCCTCGGATGTGGAGTGGGACCCCACGGGCAGATACATTGTCACCTCTGTGTCTTGGTGGAGCCACAAGGTACTGATGCACCTCTTTTCCCCACCCCCGCTTGCTCTTCCAGTGGTACTGGAAAGGACTTTTGATTAGGAAGAGAAAACGAACGCCTGTCACTGGTCAAATGACTTAACCTGCACCGCAGTTTTAAACATTAATTTCTGAGGACTCCAGTGTTAAGTTAAAGCTTATCTTGGCTGAGCTGGTGCACTGCTCTTCCAGGTGGACAATGCATATTGGTTATGGACCTTCCAAGGCCGTCTGCTTCAGAAAAACAACAAAGACAGGTTCTGTCAGCTGCTCTGGAGACCACGACCAGCTACCCTGCTCAGCGAGGATCAGATAAAGGTAAGGTATTCCAGGGCCTTTGTGCTGACATGGATTTGGTGTATCAAGCATACTTGGTTTGCTTCCTCCTCTTGAGGATGAGGCTTGTTACACAACTGCCTTTTGCCCTGAATGTGTGAATGAACACGCTGCTGTGTGAGACCTCATTTCTGGGAATGTCTCCAGATATTAACTGTATTGTAAGCTCAAAGTAGAAATGGTCACCAGTTGTTCTTACAGTTAGGGTATGATGAAAGGGTATAAAGAAGAGTAAGATTGAATTTTTTTGTTCAGACTTTGCTAGTTGTGTGTGTACAGAAGCACTTATATGATCTATAAGCCAGGAAGAGCAAAATTATAGTGAAGGGAAATTGCCTACCAGAGAGATGTTCTTCAGAAAGGCATAGCCTGCTTAGGCCTGCCAAAGGAGTTCTTAGAGAAGATGGTGGTTGTAATTGCTAGTCTGATACTCCAGTTGAAATAAAATTTCCTGTTTCACAGCAAATTAAGAAGGACCTGAAGAAATACTCCAAGATATTTGAGCAGAAGGATCGCCTGAGCCAGTCCAAAGCTTCAAAGGCAAGACACTTTTGAAATACATTATAGATTAAACTCTTGTAGCTTATCCTTAGTTGGCAGTGGTGATAGGTAAATTACATTTCCTGTATCGCAAGTGTTCATTTGAATCCAGATGGTTAGAATTAGTCCAGTGGGTAGTTCAGAGAGGTGCTGCTGTAAAGAGTCTGGAGAGGAACTGGTGTTACCTCATTAAGCAAAGGTGGTAAAATTTTGGAGTTCTCAGTGTGTTGCTGCATTAGCCAGAGTTTAAAATAAGAAAAGCTCTTTCAATTAAAAAAAAACCTCACCAAAACAGCATTTTGATTACAGAAGAGGATCTTTTTTCTTCTGAATCAGTAGAAGGTGTTTCTGAGAACAAAGCTTGACTCGCTAAGGAATGCCTGGCGTGCGGGTTTGGTTCCGTGGGAGGTTTAACCCCTTCCTGCCCCCGCAGGAGCTGGTGGAGCGGCGGCGCACGATGATGGAGGAGTTCAGGAAGTACCGCAAGATGGCGCAAGAGCTGTACATGGAGCAGCGCAACGAGCGCCTGGAGCTGCGCGGCGGTGAGGCTCGGGGGCGGGGCAAAACCACCGCGAGACCCCA
>NW_008238321.1:8712188-8720196 GCF_000691975.1 Corvus brachyrhynchos | reverse complement strand
TGAACCCAGTCCTGTGTTCTCTGCAGTTTTTTTGTACTTTTTATCTTGAATCGTGACAGGATTTAAGGGGGAGAAAAAAGGCGTTGGCTTGACCTTAGGATAAAACTGTAGTGGGAGACAGTAATGCCTGAATAAATTTTGCGTGTACTTGTTATGATTTAAAGTACCAAATACCTCTTGTTTCACTGCTGCTCTAAGGAATGTTTCTGCCAAGAGCATCAAATCATTCCATTGCTGCCTTGTTTGATGGGTTCAGTGCTGATGTTTTCTCCATTGCAGGGGTCGACACAGATGAGCTGGACAGCAATGTTGATGACTGGGAGGAGGAGACTGTGGAATTTTTTATCAATGAAGAAATTATTACCCTTGCAGAACCAGAGTAATAATAAAACTGTGGTAAGATAACTCTCAGTAGAGAGAAACTTTTCTGTCAACTATTGCTATAGAGCTGATAATTTGCTTGAGAGAGTTAGGTCTGTCTGTAGCATTGGTGAATGTGTTGTTCTCTGAATTGTTGTTTGGGGTTTTTTTGTGGCTAGAGGAGACAAAAGCATTTTTTAAAAAGTAATTGCAGACAGTCGGATTTGTGAGTTGTACTGAGCAGAGTACTGTGTATGTCCTGTCTGGCCAGAGAGATCAAACCCACAGCAGAGTCAGGGTCAGCCTCTGAACAGAGCGTATTGCAGAGGCTGTAGGTTCTGTCTGTAGAAGGAATTGTAGTTAGTATGAGATAGGAATTTTGCCTTTTGGAAGATTTGCATGTTAGTCCAAGACTAGGCAGAGTTTAAATACTGTATTATGCAGCATTTATCTGTAGGCTGATAAAATTTTGAGATAATGTTTAAATATCTACATGAAGTCAGATATTGTTTTCTAGAAAAGCTGGGTAGGGTTCAGGTAGTGGCAGATTTTTGTGTACTGACTGTCATGGCTTGTTGCTGAAATATTTTATTTAATTTGGTGTTTTTCCCAGTTCCTTCTTTTGAATTCATATATTTTATGTTGGCGATGGAGGCTACTCCCAGCCCCTGCTGTGGAAAATGTCTTTTAGGGAGCTTGACGTTGTATTAAGGAGGAAAAATACCTTGATAGTGAAGACACAGGATTTAAAACTTGCAGTGGGTTTGTGCTCTGTCACGTTTAGGATCTCACTTAAGGAAGAGGGAGGGGAGACTGGAAATACACACCTGTAAGTCACCCTGCAGTTCTTCAGCCTCCAGTCTAAAGAGCTCAGGTGCAACATGTGCCTCTGGGAGCTGTAGAAAAATAACAAGCTTGATACCTTTGACTGTCTTTGGGTCTGGCTTATCTGTGTTCCGTACATGGGAGGTCTTTTTATGGAAGGAAGAGGGAGAGAAGCTGCTTACTGTATGGATTTAAACCACATGAGTTTAGGAAGAGGTGAAACACAAGCTGGTGTAGCCTTTCACCAGCTCAGCTGCTGAGGTTGAGCTGTTTGTATAAAATACAGTAGCTAACTCACCTCTTTTTTTTGTTTTTTGCAGCTCCACCAGATCTCGTGCTGAAAAGAAGTTTGTTTTCCGAAAGCCTATAACAACTTTGGAATTCTTAATCCATATTCTTGCACTCTGGAAGGGTGGATGCACCAGATTTTCTCCATTCTGACACATTGTAGTGCCTTTAAGTCTGGCTGCCTGCTGCAGTGAGATACTGGAAAGGCGCTGCTTTTAAATTTATATTCTTTTTTTTTTTTTCTAGGGTTTGACTATTATTTTTTTCTTTTTAAATCCACTACTACCAGTATTTACTTCCAGATTCCCGTGCAGTCCTTGCCAGCTGGCAGTTTTTGCCTCTTGCCAGTGAGGTGAGATTCACCAGTGCACCCCTGTCTCACACACACGATGTTTGGGTTCCAGGGCTCTCTCTGTGTCCCAAGGGCATGGACAGGTGTTCGTTTGGGTTGGGGAAAAGTCACCAGAACCATTTTTCGTATGATGTGTTTTAGTGTGCTGAAGCAGCACTACAGCGGGCTATACCCTCCTCCTTTCAGATTGTGAAAGGATGTCTCCCTCAAAGAGCTGAATATGGAAATAAAAGCAGACCTATACTAAAACCAGGCTGGCTTCGTGTCGTTTGTAGGGAATCTTTCCCTGAATGATCAATGTCAAACAGCACCCAGTAATAAGAGTGTGTTTGCTGTATTGCCTTAATGGTTCCTTTGGATTTTTTTCAAATCTTGGTTCCTCATGGCCCTTCTGGCTTTGTGTTGTGGTTGGTTTGTTGTTTACAATATGGTACAGCTCATTAATCTGTCACATTGGCCTGTTCATGGTGGTGGAGTGACTAGAAAATGACTGGATTCTTAAACCATTTGCAAACTGATAAAAGCCTCAGGAATTTTTGGACCTGTGTCTTGTTAGTTAGAAATGTTAGAAAATTGCAGCCTTCTAGAACAGTGCTCTGTCCACATGCCTTTTGCTCCCTCTTGCAGTACCTGGTTCCATTTCCAAAGACCTCCAAGCTCAGCAGGGAGAACTGTACTCAGAGCTGGTGCAGCAGCATATTTATATATTTATATATTTATATTTATATTTAATATTTATATGTAGAACTGGATCTTGTCAGAGCAGTCAGTGAGAGAGGTTGGCCTGTTCCTTGCCCTTGGAGAATGAGGATGTTCCTCTCTTCTGGACTGGGCAGGGAAATTGCCAAGGTGAGCACTCTTGACTGGCTTTCCTTAAGCCCAGGGCTCACTTGTACAGCAGGGTGGGACAGCTCTGGAGTGGGAAGCCCTCTGGGCACAGGACAGCCCCACTCAGCTGCAGGTGGCCAAGGTACAGGGATGTTCTCAGCACTTCCTTTTTCATAGGTAAATTTACTGTGATGGCCAGTGCACAAATGCCTCAATTAACTCCCGTGTCCTCTTCACCAGGAAGTTTTCAAAATTATTTTCCTGTAAATGGTACTTAGTGTCAACAATTCACTCTTTAACCAGCATGTGTTGTTTTTCCAAAAGTCTGTATTAATTTCCAGTTTTCTGCATTTGTTCTTTCATAATCCATATAGACAGGTACATAGTTGATTAAAGTTTACTCCACAGTATTCCCCAGCCTCATTTCTCAACTGGACTGGAAAGAAATACTTTCTAGAAAAACAGTGCAGAAGAATTTACAGCACAACAAAGTTCTCCAGTGATTGTGGAATGGTTTGGGTTGGAAAGGATGTTAAAGCTCATCTCATTCCACTCCCTGCTGTGGGCAGGGACACCTTCCACTATCCCACCATCCAGCCTGGTCTTGGACATTTCCAGAGCTGGGGCAGCCACAGCTTCTGTGGACAACCTGAGCCAGGGCCTCTTCACCCTCATGGTAAAGAGTGATGGCTTGAACTTGCATAGCAGGAATCATTTTTATGACCCTTTGGTTGTGAAGAGCTGACTTCTCAACCATTTTCTAAGTCACAAATTGAGTTGACAGGTTTTCTTCTCCTGTCTCCGTGCAATGAAGGTTTAATAGGCTACTGTGTTTTATTCCTGGCTCTTTTCAAAGTAATGAGATGTAATTCCAATGTTGAGTAAATTGAGTTCTCTTACAAGATGCTTCTCTGAGGTGCAGATCATCAGTGGAGGAAAAAAACAACATAAAAATTGCATCCAGAATTGTTCCTGCAGCATCTCTGGAAGCTGATGCGATCTTGACCAGCAGTTCAGGCCTTTTCTCATCTAACACCAGCATTTCTGACATCACTCCCTTCAATTACTTCATCTTTTCTCTTGTGCTTCTTACTTCAAATGCTTTTTGCAAATTATGTGCTACTGAAATTGCTTTATGGGAATGTATTTGGTAAGTTATCCTCTTTGCCATATCTTGGAATAGCACTGGGAGGTGGAGTAGGGAGGGAGGCTCCTCCTGTTGCATTGAATCCATCTGTGTAGCTTCGAGTTCTCTGCCACTGCTTCTCAGCCTGTGCCTTTGTAAGGGCTTCAGAAGGATGGTCAAAGCAGAAGCAGGTTTGTAGGTACTGGCTAAAGCTATGTAGGGTGGGGAAAAAAGGCTTCCCTCAGCACTTGAACCTCCACTGAGTGCCCTTGAGGGTCCAGAATTTGGGTGGGAAAGGAAACAAACCTTAAGCATTAAGATAGTATCTCTCCTTAGTTTTGTTAAAGTATTAAGTATTTTTAATGAGTGTTCTTAAATAGCAGGATTAACTGGACTAATTCATATAATCCTGGGCTAGTCTTCACTCTGTCTTTATTTTGAATTTGTAGTAAATATTCTCATGACCTTTTAGCCATCTACAGCCCTTAATGCAAACTTCACAGAACAAATTTTAGTCACTTGCTCTACTAAGTTTTAACTTCTTAAATTCTAATATTTTTTAATTAAGCCTTGCTGTAACTTTTATGAGGTTTGACTCCTTTACTGTCAATAAAAAATGAATACAAAGGGTGATCTCCTTGTGGCTTTTTTAATGGGTTGTTGTAATGTATGGACTCCTGGTGTTCCTGGGCTTTCTGGTCCAATTGGAGGGAAAAAAACAGACTTGCACTATCCGTGCATGATTTAAAGCAGTTGTGGGTAAGTAATCTGCAGAGTAAAATGTGCAGTGGGGTAGGTGAGGCAGGGTCACTTGGCAGGTGGTGGTGGTGGTGTCCCCCTTGGACGGTGATCCTCATTGTCCCCATCTCTTTGGGACCTGAGTGACAGATTCACAATAAGCAGCCAAAAGCAGCTGGGATTAAAGGCCTGCCGGAGTCCTCACAATTCCTGCAGGGCCTCAGCATCTCTGTGTTGATCTCAGTAAGAGGAATGCTTTGAAAATGTAATCCTCTCCCAAGTTTTAACCTTCAACCCCGTGCCTCTCAGTTAAACTGAAGCATTGCTCTCAGTGTGCTGAAACAGGATTGGGGCAGACACAGAAACCTCTGCTCTAACTGGAATCGCATAAAATAAAGTCCATAATATGTGGAATACCTTACATTCTTCTCTAATGCAAGGAAAAGCCTTAGTACTTGGTGTGACCTGGCTCCACATGCTGCTCATTGGGGTTTGTTTTCTTACCCTCAGGGGCTGGGGCTCCCAGATGCAGTGATTAACTGGACCATTTTGGAGTTCAAGGCTGTCCAAGAGACTTGCATGATCCCCTCCACCTCCTGTAGAATTTGGGATTATGGTGTACAGGATAGTATTTTTAAATGCTTTTAAGAGATGTGGGAATGAGCTGCTCATAGCAGTGTCCCTCTGCCCTGTTTAGGGAGCTGATGAAACTGCAATTAACTTAATTCTTGTGAATATTAAAAGCTGTCCAAAGCTAAGGAGCTCACCTGGTACCCTGACATGTTCACAGCGAAGAAATGTTCCTTTGCTGCTGCCAGAACTACTCAAAACTGTCTATTACAGTGCTTGAGACTGGGAGCTGTTGGTGAAACCCTCATTTAATTGGTACATGGCTTGTTATTGTGCAGATAAATCTGGTTCCTATAGAAACTAGTTGCTTGTGACTGGTGAGGCTGTAGAAAAAGTCTGTTTTTCTAAGTGCTTGCTGGGTACAGCATCATTTCTGTGCATTATGAAATGTTTTAGCAGCATCAGCTCTTCTGCCAGGAGCTGTAAAGGGGATGTCACTGTGTTTTATGAAAGTGAAACAGTCATGGAAAGGTGAAAATAGAATTTTTTTAATCTCTCTTATTATGTGAGGTCCCAAAGGAGTCCTTTAGTGGGATTTCAAACAAACCCTCTGCCAGGCACACAGGTTTGGGACCATGCCACTCACCCACAGTGAGGGCCAGAGCAGGACCCCAGCTTCAGGGGGCCCAATTAACCCCACAGCAGGATTTCCTCTGGGGCTTCACCTGTAGGTTAAACAGGCTCAAATACACGTGCTCTTGTCTGTTATTAATGCTGACAAATAGGTTGTGCCATTGTGTTTTAAATCTTTGAGTCAAATTATGTCTATGTTTCAAACAGAGCAGAGTGTTTCTGACTGATTGAGTTGTGGCACAAGGCACTGGCACTTAATTGCTACTTTATAATCACTCCAGTCCTGTGATGAATTCCAGATGAATTCCAGCTCCCAAGGAACCCTGGGGGACCTGCACAGATTAGGGCCAACTTGCACCGATCTGGTTGAACAGGCTCATAATGATTGCTACCTGGGATTAAACAAAATGGGTACTTAGTGAAATGCAATTCCCTTTCTTTGTAATGGATAACTTTAATCGGTGTTTTAGGAACACCAGGGGAATCTGTAATTGTGCTCAGCCCTACTACTGTGGGTACCATGGTCCCAGACCTCGAAAGGCTCCTGCTGGCTGCAGCAATGTCACGGCTGAGTTCACTCTGCCACCTTCCCTGTCAATCAGTCAGAGTCCTGCTGTGTTAGAGACAGAAACAGAGGCAGAGGGAGGAAGAGTTTGTCAAGATAAAAGTGCAAATCATGGGAGAATGAACTGGTTTAAACTTTATGAACTTCATTAACTCTCTGGGCTTTAAAGCTTTAATGTTTTGAGTTTGATCAGCAGAAGAGATGCAGCAAGAAGCTGTGACTGTGGCTGGTGCTTGCCCAGAACTGAGCCCTGCTGCAGGGAGCTCTGGGTGGCCCCAGCACACAAAAGCCACCTGTGTCCGTGTGTTCAGGTGACCCTTTGCCCTCAGTGGTGCTGAGACTCGCTGCCTGCAGAGCGGGAGAGCAGGTGAGCTGGGGGGCTGCCTGTGCCTGGGTGTGGGTGAGCTCTGGGGCTGTGCCTGGGTGTAGGTGAGCCCCCGTGATGGGCACCAGGGACTCTGCTGGGTACCCCATGGGCCACCATGAGCCTCTGGCTCTTCTGCTTCGTGTGCAAGCACTTGCTTTCGAATCCTGCAAAACTCCTGCCTTTCCTGAGACACAGCAGGGATGCAGCTTCCTGTGCAATGGAACTTTCTTTCCAGTTCTGCATCTTCCACCTCTTGCTCACCTCTCTACAAGGCAGGAATTGCAGGAGGCTCTGCTTACCTCTTCTACATTGCTACATCTATTTGCATATTTTTATTGTGCCCTCATTATTTACCTTCATTTTTGATGTAAATCCCATTATTTTTTATTGTACTTCAGCTGATCTTTCTCTGAACCCTTCCTGAACACACACTAATTCTGTAATATATCTTGTCTCCACACAGTAGTCACATGATAGCAGCCCTCAGAAGCAGAGTGAGAATGAATCTCTCTTTCCCCTTTATAGATTACAAATGCAATTTTTGTTTAGCACTTTACCTGTGAAACATCCTTTTTTTTTTTTTTTCTACTTTAAAGCAGCCATTAATCTCACAAGGATATCAGCTTTATTTTTATACAGCTTATTCAGACTTGCATCGTCTTCCCCAAGATCTGTTTTCTCTAATGGAAATCTGGGAAGGAAATGTGCATTACATTAGTCTGAGTAACTTCTGTCTATGAGAATGCTTTTCTCTTAATGCAAATAACTGTAATTATGGAAGCAAATTAATTGACTGGGCAGTCAAAGTACTTAAATTTCCTGGTGTATTTTGATTTGCATTCATGTTCCCTGCTATTTTTACTCCCAGCTGAACTCATTTAGAACTGCTTCCGTCTGCTTATTAATCCTAACTCAAAATTGACTTTGCTTGTGGCTTGTTATACTTTAATGCCTCCATGAAACAGCAGAAGATTTGTGCTTTTAGAATACTGCTGGTTAGACAAGCCCCAGATTGGAAGAGGAGGACTCTTGGACACATGCATACACTGTGTGAGCAAAATTTGGCTGTTACATGAGCTCAGTAAGAGGGGTCTGAAAGTGTTACAGCGCAAATTTCTCAAGGAAACAGGCTGACCTCATTCTCCAGGCACTGCTCCTGCCTGTCACACTTGCCTGTGCACGATTATGTGTCAGTCTGTCTTAAGCAGGCAAATGCTGCCACCAAGGACAAACCAGGAGTTCCCTTTGGAGTTTGTTCTTGTGTTGCTTCAGGTTTTAAGGCCTGAACTGGACCAGTGAAAATGAAAGAATTAAAACAACAACAACAACAACAAAATAAGTCTGGTAATTGAAAAC
>NW_008238321.1:8699856-8712150 GCF_000691975.1 Corvus brachyrhynchos | reverse complement strand
CGAGGTTCTGAAGTTTCTTGAACCCCACAGGCACCTGTCCTGGACACTTGTCTCTCTCCTGGGGCACCAGTGGGGTTATTCTGTCAGTCTATGCTCTAATTGCTTATCTAATGATCTGTTTACCTGAGAGAGCATTAAAGCTGCTCTGGAGAAGGAGGCACAGGGTTCTCTGTCCTTCCCTTGAGCATCTCCTTGGGAGCCCACTCTGTGGAGGGGGAAGAAACTCATTCTCCACAGTAACTACACATTGTGATAATCATGTATTACATAAAGTCCTAAAGGACTGAAATGGAACAGAACCAGTTCTGTAACCTGCTGCAGCTCCTTTCTCACCTTTGCTTTTTTCCTTACTAAAAGCCAGACATGGAATGAAGTTTCTGTCCTTGAGCAATGCAGATATTTCCCTCAGTCCTTCTGCACAAAAAGGCTTCAGGCAATTTTGCTGCTGAGGAATGTAACTATTTTCTTTCAGAACTCCTCTGTCTGAATCTTAGCTGAAAATTGAGGTAAGAGGTGCTGTCCCTCCCTCCCTGCCTGCCCAGGGTCTGTTGTGTTCCTGCAGGCACCACTCTTACCCAACGCCAGCGACCATTTCGCTGCTCAACGGCCCTTTCAAGGATTTTGCAGTGCCTCAAATTGCAGAAGTTGCTACACCAGTTGCAAAACCCAGTCTGTCGGCCTCAGCCCTGTGTGTGTGAGTGTTTTCCAGGCAAAGCTGTAGTGCAGCATTCCTCTGGCCGAGGGATGGTGTTGTGAGGAATCCCGACAGGCTCTGAACCAAACCCAGAGCTAACGGTTCTCTGTCTGCCTTTATCCCATACCAGAGGGTGGTCCTGATGGATCCAAGCCAAGATCCAGATGACATCTTGTGAGCTAACAGATCTGAGGAAAAACATTTGTATTTGACATGGTTTTTGATCACACAGCAACCCAGGTAACAGCCTTCCATTTGTTTTTTAAAGGCTTAACCTTAGAATTGTTTTCCCTGCTTAGATAAATGTTTTTTGGCAGGTGAACAGAACTGCACAGCCCAGAGGCCACTTGTCACCCAGATAAAAGGTGACAGTGCTGAAGGTGAGAGGGCTGTGAAGGTTTTCCTTTTACCAGAGAAGTGGGGGAGACGTGTGGTGTTCATTCTGCCTCTTCCTCCCCCACTGGCCCTCCCCAGGTGTAACACACCTGAGCAGCGGTGAAGAGCTTTGTCTCCCGACTCTCTGGTGCATGAGGTCACTGTCATGTTGTTGGCTCTGTTGCTCACACAGCTCTTCCCTGTGTCCTGTGGTTTTACAGGCTCGTGAAGGGAGCTCTGGTGCCCTCACTGAGCCATGTTTTGCAGACGGAGGAAAGGTGCACTGGGAGGATTTAATCAGCGCCTGCATTTTATGATCACCACGATGTGACTGCAGCCTTGCTTCTCACAGCAGTTCAGTCACCTGTGTTCTCTTTCACATCAAACTTCACCCTTGTATGCTATCTAAGACATTTTTGGAAGCTCAGTGGCACTTCTCAATGAAGGAAAGGTCAGGGAGTGAATTTACTCCCTTCTTCAGCAGACACAAAAACCCCAAAGCATTTCATGTTCAGAGTCCAATAAAATAATCATATTGAAGGATATTTCTTTCAGTAGGCTCCTTCATCTTGCCTGCCTTTAGAAAATCCAAAAAACCTCTGTGCTTTTCTGCTCATTCTGATGATGTATCAGAATCCAAAGAGCTTGTGAATCCTTCCAAAGCCCAGGAAATTTAGTGAGAAAATCACAGGGAATGTAATTAGGTATAGATCATTCGGACAGCTGTTGTGCCTGACCAAAAGCTTGTGCTTTTTTTGACTGAATTAGGAGGAAGTATATGTGTCCACAACAAAAAGCCTGACAGAAGGAGTCATTTCTGGCTACAGCGCAACCATTTTTGCATATGGTCCAACAGGTAAAGTAGTCCCTGTAGCTGTACTGCTCCAGATGACCAAAATATAGCTGTAAAAACCAGAAATATAGAGACAATTAAGTGCTTATTGTGAGGACAAGGGTGAAGAATTATAGTGCCATTCTCATTGGGAAGTATGGACCTCACTTAAATGCTAAAGTAACAGTGAAGTTGCCGTGTTTGAAAAGTCACTTAACTGAGGTAGAATTCAGTAGAGACAAATCTTCCAATTAGAAAGGAGGAGGTGATAAGGGCATCTGTGCGATGCTGGAGGCTGATCTCAGGAGAATAGATGTAGCTGTAGAAAGCATTTATAGACTACAGCTCTAGCTCTGAACACCTAGGTGAGCAGTTAACCTACACAGCTGCCCATCTGCCAGTCCTCTTGTCAACCTGTTTGGATGGCACACACAGCCTCTCTCCTCAGGCAGTGTCACTGTGGGGTGAGACACTGGAGTAACTGGAGGAAATTATGAGGTGAAGGACAAAATCAACAGGAAGCCAAGCATCATTTGTTGCGGAAACTTGCTCACATGGTACTTGGGCTTTGATGCTGCTCTCTATGTCTTTAACAGGAACAGGAAAGACCTGTTCATTTCTGCCTCTCGGAGGATTAAGAAAGGAGCTTCTCTATGGTTAAAGAAATTCTGTAGATGTGGGTCGTACATCCCTAAGCTCACAGGTGACCAGTGAGTTTTTAAATTAACTTAATGCCTTTGAATGTTTCATCCCTTCTATAAGATTTGGCTGAAATTGGACAATAAATTTTTTGGGGCAGGAGGAAGGAGGAGTGAGAGTGACTGTGTGCTGTCATAAATTGTCTCTCCCTTAGGAAATCAGAAAGGTTGCAGACACGCTCTTCGCCACGCTGGTTATTTTATGGATACTTTACAACCTCATTTATGAGCCTTGCCTCAAGCCTTGGTGCTGAGCTCTCACTGGTGCTGCATGACAGATGTGTTTTCTAGAGGATAGTGGGAAGGAGGAGAGATGGAGGGAAAGGCAGGCTCCTTTCGTGAGCAGAATTGAGCAGCTGCCAGTGCATTTGTGTAAATTGCGATTTTCTTGCAAAAATTCTTCTTTTGTAGCAAGTTAATTACTTATTGATTTTACTGTTGATGGAGAGAGGGCCTAATGAATGGTCTTTTACCAGCACTTCCTTCACTCCTAATTGGGATTCTCCACCAGAATCTCAATGAACTGCAGGGTACTCAGCCACAGTGGTTGCCCCTGAACAATAAAACCCTGTCACATCCACATTAACCACATCAACATTGCATCTCTCCAGGATTCCTTAGGGGGCAACAGCAGGACTGTTATGATTGGACACATCAGCCCAGCCAGTTCCTCCTTTGAAGAATCTCAAATGACCTTGATCTATGCCTATCGAGCAAAAACCAGTGAGACGCAGGTACCAGAGCAAACAATTCCTGAGGAGGTGGGGCTTAGAGAATTGGTGAGGGTGGGGAGGCCCTGGCACAGGTAGCCCACAGAAGCTGTGGCTGCCCCAGCCCTGGAAGTGTCCATTGCCAGGCTGGACAGGGCTTGGAGCAATCTGGGATAGTGGAAGGTGTCCCTGCCCATGGAAAGGGGTGGAAAAAGATGGGCTTTAAGATTCCTTCCAACCCAAACCATTTTATGATTCTATGACTAAAATATTGCAAGTAGAAATAGAAAATGAAATGGGTGAAGAGAAAGCAAATTTCAGGAGGGGTAGAGGCTCAGTGTGAGTGAGAGAAGAAATGCAGAGGAAGGGAACAGTGGAAAGCAAATTGTGTGAGATGTAGATGAGAAATATGAAGGTGAAAAAAATGGGGCAGAATAATGGAAAGGGAGAGGATGATGTGCCAGGTATGGATCTGGGGAGACTGAGCAGCTGAGGGCAAGGGCTGAGAACCAGGAGAAGGAGAAAAGTGTAGTCAGCCCCAACCTCAGGGTTCTGCAAGGTAAAGTCAGGAGCTAGAACAGCTCTGGGGTTTCTGGAGGGAAGAGGACAGGAGAGGAGCTGTGTGTGGGAGTTGCGGTGGTGCTTGTTGGGTCTCTCACACCTGGGGATCAGGAGTGCCTGCAGAGGAGCAGAGTGGGAAGCACAGTCCGATGGGCAGTGGAGGCAGACGGGGAGCTGAAGTTCTTTTTCTGCATGAGCCTCTCTCTGATGTACTGTGTGACTGGGGGTATTGCCCTTCTCAGCATCTTCCACAGCCTTAAAATGTCTTAAATTTCACAAACCTGCCCTTGAAAAGAGATTTGACATCAAATGCTGGCATTTGCTGTGGGGAGTCCTGTCTGTCACAGAGAGGTGACCGAGTTTGTAGCCTGCGTCGCTGCGGACTCTGAGGCTGTGTCAGGACACCGAGTTCCACTCTATGGTCCATTGAATGTAATTAAAAAAAAGAAAAAAAATAAAGAGACAGGCAGGGTGAAGATTTTAAAACACTGATTGTTCTGCCCCAGGGATTGTTCCTTTTGTCAGTGAATCTGGCAAGAAATGAATTAAAAATAGTCAAGTTCTCTGACAGACCAGACATGAGATACAATAGGCCTTGGCTACCAACAGCCAAGGTTATTTCTAGATAACAAGCACAGAAAACAGACACCTTTTTCCTTTCAGTGTGTGCAAAGGCAGAAGAGATCTTCCTGCAGTGCAGTTTCCCCTTCATATTCACAAAAGCATAGCAATGAGCCCTAGTTATTGCTAATAATGCACTCACAAAGCTGTATGAGAATTCTTCAGCACGTGATGAACTTGACAAGACTGCAGAAAGAAGCAGAGTCCTATTGAGGAGTGCCTTGTAACATGTGGCCTGGGCCCAGAATACTTTTGGGGGAACTTCACAGAATTTCACCTGGACTGATGTCAGATCAGAAATGTCTTCTGCAGCAGAGAGGCACCAATGGCCTGAGGCACACAGCAGCCAAGTAATGAATACCTTGAGGGCACAGCTGATCGAGGCTTTCAGGGAGAAAACAGAGATGTGTCACTGCCAGATGGAGCTGGAAAACACCAACATTGAGCTGCAGGCACCTCCTAACAACTGCTGAGTGAGTCTCTCCTTAGCTTCCAGCATGACATATACTTGAATCTCCAAACTCACCAGGAGAAGCTATAGCTCCATAAGGCAACCAGCACATAGAGCGTTGAGTTTAGGCTCAAGACTAAAGTATAAATGGGAGATGTCTCACCTCTTTTGGTCCTAATTCTGAACTTGTGTTTTAAGGGAAAAACTGGGTGGAAGCACAGACTGGATTGGTCCTTCCCTGGTCCAGTCACTCAGCTCTTGTGAAGTGGTTTCCATTCAAAGGCAGTACCTCTAGGCAGGATTCCATGCCAGAAAAAGCAGCAGTATCCTTTTCTTCCGGATAAACTTTTAAGTAGGTGTCAGTTCCCTATCACTAGTCACTCACCCAATGCCTCTGTAAATTTTATGGAATCATGGAATGGTTTGGGTTGGAAGGGACCTTAAAGATCATCTCATTCAAAACCCCTGTCACAGGCAGGGACACCCTTCATGATCCCAGGTTGCTCTAAGCCCCATCCAACGTGGCCTTGAACACTTCCAGGGATGGAACAGCCAGAGCTTCTCTGGGCAACCCTCACCCCCACCTCACCCTCACCACCCTCCCAGTAAGGAATTTCTTCCTAACATCTAATCTAACCCTGCCCTCTGTCTGTTTGAAGCCATTCCCCCATCCTGTCACTATATGCCCTTCTTAAAAGTTTTTTTCCATCTTTCTTGTAGACTCCCTTTGGGTACTGGACGTTCCGGTTCCTTAGGATTTAGGTCATTTATAGCTAAAAAATCTTTAGGACATCAAAGATATTCAACAAGTACCTGTGAATAGGCAGTAATTTGTGTTGGGGTGTTCTTTCCATGAAAAGATCACATAGGAGGCAAAGGGAGGAAGGTAATTGTGTTCTTTTGTGTCATTTGCCCAGCTCCAGAGCAGTCTGGACTCATTAATTCTGCTGTTGTCATGGAAGAGGAGGCTGGACAGACACAATGAAAGGCTATGCATCACCAGAGCTATGTCACTGCCTCCCAGAAGTTCCTTTCTTCTTCTTTTTTTTTTTTCCTGGCAGCTGGGAACCAGAGAAGGGTCAGGGTGCATGCAAGGATGATATGCCAGCAAAGGACGAAACACTGAGGAGGAAGACAGGGATGTCATGGATTCACCTGAACCTCAGGAAGTTACAGCAGCAAGAGAAGAGATCAACCTGCTGCTGGCAGAACAGTGCAGGATGGTGGCCCTGAAGGTGAGGAGGGGAAGGTGCCCTTGGGGTTGCCAGTCTGGCCTCTGCCTGGTGGGTGCTTGAGGGCAGGATGGCAGCAGCACAGCTCAGAGGTTCACGTGGATTTGTGCCAGCACCATAAAAGCTGTGGGGCACCTGACTGCTAAACACTTTGGGCTGCTGAAGGAAGCAGCTTAGGAACATTGATGTTTGCATCCTGCCTCTGACCCTGTGGTTTTTAGGATGAGAGAAAAGCAGCCTCTGAACTTGTGCACCTATATGTAAGCTAATTCACAGAATCACAGAATATTCTGAGTTGAGAGGGACCCACAATGATCATTAAGTCCAATTCTTAAGTGAATGGCCCACACAGGGATCAAACCCACAGTCTTGGCATTATTAGCACCATGCTCTGACCAACTGAGCTAATTCTTCCCATGTTGAGGGTTTGCTGTGCACTGGTCGTTCAATGTGTTGGTAATTACTTTTAGTGATTATTTTTTGTGGTTAACATTTGAGAGTTCCTCTAGGCAAGGACTCTGCATCTGTATGTATCTGCCATGACTGAAATATGGTGGCTGGTAGTAAAACAAGCAAAATACAAAATTGTTTTTCTAGATTTTACTTTAATCTCAGCATGATGGAGACAGCAGAGAATTGCTCAGATGCCTTTGTTATCCCAAGAAGCTGAGCTGCCTTGGCAAACCCCTATGTTTTTCAGACAGAGCTGGAGCAGCACTTAGCAAATGCCAAAGAAAAAGCTTCTCAGATGGAGGAGTTTTTCCCCAGACAAATCACTACTGAAGATCAGCAGGAGGTGCTAAGTTTTCTCTGCAGGGCCCATGAGCTTCAGCTTGGCAATACAGAGCTGCAGGCAAATCCACTGTACAGGGAGAATCTATTGTGCCAGAAGGATTTTGTGATCCAGTAACTGCAGCAGCACATGCTACTCTGCAAAGAAATTATTCAGCAGCAGCAGATGCTGATAAAAGGTAAAGCGTCACCTTTGCTCCTGCTCTATCCTTATCTCCAAGCTTTGTTTTCTGATGGCAAACTGGAGAAAAATCCGTCCAGGAAACATTGCCTTGGATGTCATGACTCAGTTGTACTCAGCTGTTTCTCTAGGAGTCATTTTTAACTCTTCCTCCCTATCTCTGCTCCAGCCCAGAACATTCCTGTCCCAGAGACACTGGTGAGGTTACACTGCCTGCACCTCTCTGAGCTGGAGGAGGGGGTGCTGAGCTGCCTGCTGCTGCTACACTCAGTGACATCCAGCATGCTCAGGGTAAGGCAGAACAGCCTCTTGTGCTGGAAAATCCACCCTGTCCCATGATGTGGTGTCATGGCCATGGAATCACACACACCCAAAGCCTGGCTGGGTCCTGGTGCCACTCAAGAGCTCCACAGAGAGTTTGTTTTATGAACATGTTGTCTCTGGAGCTTCACTCAACAGAAAGGCAAAGGTGAGATGGCCAAACATGCAATGTCCCAAGTGACTGCTGAAGGAGACTCTTATTCAAAGGCCTCTGTGCACTCAGGGGGCACAGTTGTTCTGAGGCCTTCAGATCTTTCCCACCAGAAAGGAAAGGTGCTGCTGGCCCCTTTGTCTTAGGAAAACTTGAGTGTTTTGAGACAGTAAGGGGCTGCCAGGAAATTGCCTGTCTTCAGCAGGGAGTCCAAGCAGCAGCAGCATCTCCTGTTTATTATGATTGTCTAGAATGAACAGGGCACGGAATTGGGTTTCCCCTTGAATAATACACTTAATGTTAGTCATGCTGTTATAAGAGAAATTAAACTACTCTGAGTGACCCTCTACAGGAGGGGAGCAAATAGCAGGTGGCTGGAACTCTGTAAAAGCACGAGGTATCAAGAGTGTCTTTGTAACACCGACTGAGAGCCTGGGGTAGAGAAGGGGCTTTATAGTGAAAAAATCTGCTGAGGATCTCATTCTTCCCTCTTCCTGCAGCCCCACAACAGCCCTCCTCTGGATGTCAGTCAGCATCTGGATCCTAACAAAGATGAGATCAGAAAGGGTGTGCCTGGGAACACAAAGGATATTCCCTGGGCGGTGAAATTTGACATTCCCTCCACCACCCTTGAGTCAGACTAGTACTCTTCCTTATTATTAGGCTTATTCTCTAGGGCATGGGGACCTGGCAGCTCTCAGCTAAGTCCACAAAGCTGGGAGATACCAAAGTGGAAGGACCTCTAGAAACTGAAATCTATTAGAAGAGGTTTTGGTATATTGCCCTTGCAAATCAGCTCTGTTTTAGTAGGAGCCTTCTCCCCAGAGAGGGCAATGGGACAGGTTTCCATTTGCCTCTGTTGCCAGGCAAGCTTTTAAACCAATAAAGTAGCCAAGATAGTGAGGATCAGGGGACAAAATGAATTCTGAAGTATTCCTTGCTGTGTTCTTTATCACCATGTTTACCAGCTTTCTGGCTTTCCCCACAGCTTGACAGCTCTCAGCTAGACATGTTTCATCTCTCCCTGTTGATAAAGGGTCTGTGCTTTCATCTGTTAACCTCTTGGCATATTCTGTTCACAGTGGCAGTTACAGATCATCTAAAATGACACTCTGTAGGAAGGATAGTCTCTGGATACCCATCTCAGCCCAACTTTCTCTGGTTTGCCAGAAAGTTCAGTCCAGCAGGTCAGTGTGGCAGGAACTGAATTCAAGGCATGTTTGCTGTGGAAAGCATCCTGCTCTTGTGATGGCAGAACATGCACAGCAGCTAAACCTAGTGTATGTGAGGAAGGTAAACCTTGGCAGGCAATAAAATCACTCCTAGAGTACTGGCCTTGGGTTTAAAATGTGGGAAATAGCTAAGAGGTCAAGGCTTAGCTGCCATCTCCAATTTAGACTCTCCCTCTGTGTGTCACCTGTGTCCAGTGTGTCCAGTGGAGTGTGGGAGTTGTAACTAGAGATGCACTGAGCAATCTGGTGTGAGGGCACTTGTGTTGACCAGGATGATCACCTCCTTTTGTGCCATTCACCGATGACTCTCTGGTGAAACTGATTTCATTCAGGACCCTGAAACAGGAGGGAGACTTAGGAGCTCATCAGTTTCTTGTTCACTGGCTCATTTATTTTGTAGCCACAGCTCTGTATGGGAGATACACAGTCAAAATGGTTAACTTTTGATTTACAATGCTCTTATTTATTTTGGCTAGATATTAGCAACTCATACACAGCAAAATACTTTTAAACTGTGCTCTGTTCCCACTGTTTATAACAAAACGCTCCCTGCTTCCAACAGAGGGGACTCCACTCATGGTACTGCCAAAAGGCAAGGCTCCTGCAAGCACCACCCAGCACAGCAACACTGGTCATGTCAAAGGACAGGACCTACAGAAACAAGTGAGTGCATGAATATCAGATTGGCTCAGGAGGAACTGTGACACTCTTCAGCACTTGCTCTGGTGCAATCTGAACTGAAAGAGCTGTAAATGCAACACAAATGGTCCAGTTGTGAAATCAGTCACATGGGTAGAGGTTTTATAGCCAAGTTTTAAGACTTTTTTCTTTGCAACAGATGACATGGGCAGTGTTCCAGAAGGAGTTACACTCCATCTCCCTCTTAGCCAAAAATAACCTCTTAGGAAGAGAAAATAACATTTTCAGTGGTGTTCATAACCCCAGTCTAACCCACGTGTGAAGGACAAAATTTAATCTGAGTTAGCCACATGCCAACATACTGCCTTCCACTGAAGGTGTCACCTTGGGCTCTTCCTGAGGCAGCGATATGCAGATCCTTGGCCTTTGCCAAACTCACCCCTCCACAGCCTGTAGCAATCTGTCTCCTCCCCATTTTGACTGGCAATGAGACTCAAATCAAGGTGTGAGAAACTTGACCGAGTTCTTCCTCTTCCCTCTCTTGTAGGGCCTGCAGATGGTGCCAGCAGTCGGCAAAAGCCACAGGCAGTCGCCCGTCTGGGGAGCCAGCCCAGGACTAAATAGAAGTCACCTGGGGAACAGGACTCTCTTTGGCCCCAAAGGATTGCAATTTCAAGACTGGTGGAAGTCGAGGAAGCAGATTCAAGAGTGTGCGGTGTTGAAGAGCAGAGGGAAGGTGAGCAGGGAGGAGAGGAAGCTTATAAATTTTTCTGTATCCCTACTTGAAGTCTTTGCTCTGTACTGTGTGCTCTAGTTGTTGGCTTCAGTTTAAAACAAGTAGGGTGTTAACAGAGTCCAAGAGAAGAGGAAAACCTCCTTTTCCCAGCAGTGTCCATCTCCCAGAAGACGTCAGCATGGAGCCCAAGCCGCCTTTTTTTCCCAGGGCAAAAGCGTGGATGCCACCCGTGCATCCAAAAGGCTCCCTGACTATTAAAACCAAATGTAAATGCCTGAGAAACAGTTTCCTTGTTTTTTCCCTGTGTGTTGCTGTGAAGCTGGGAGGTGTACTGCATGTCTGGAATGCTGTTTGGGTGAGCAGATGTTTGGCTGTGAGAGCAGCCAAAGATTGCTCTAAGCTCTCTTCTCTCTACAGAGCATTTCAGATCTGACTGCAGACAGAGAGGCAGCAGTGGTGATAGGTGAAGACCCTGATAAGAATTACTAGCCCAGAGGTTAACTGTGGGAATGTGTTTTTCTTTTTGGAACAAGCATCTTCAGGTGGCAGCCTTCTCCATTAAGGGGCTTTTAAGATAATGCTGCAAATAAAATGGTTCTGGCAATTGCGTGGAATAATGACTCCTTGCCCCAAGCAGAAGTGACTTCCCTCCTCTAAGGTGACAATCTCGGGTAGGTTTGGGTATTTTTTTCAAATGGATGAAGAATCTTTTTTACAGCTGCAGCACTTGCAAAGAATTCTCCTATGTGCTGTTTCTCACTGGGTGACACTGTACACGCTCCTACTTCTCTATGCCTCTTGCTTTGCTGTTGGGAAGATGAGGGATAGCTCATTCCAGGGATGAGGAAGCACAATTACTTGTATTTATAAATGTCTTAAGCCCCTGAATTGGGGATGCAATCAATGCAAGGGTGTGAGAGGGTGTGGCAAGCAGCGGATTTTCGTTATGAAGCAGAAAGCAGCAGGAAGAAGTGTGACAGCGAAGTGGAAGGTCAGGATCACTTGTCCCTAGAGCTGACTCTTTTAGATTAATGAAGATATAAAAAAAGGACATACAGATAAAATAAGCACAGAGTGTGTATAAGACAAACTTGTGCCAGCAGGTCCTGAGCCAAGACTGTATTTACAAGACCTCATGTGACCTGCAAACACTGCGGGACCAAAAAAATGAAGGAAAACGAAGCTTTCCAAACATATACATCTCTGCTAAATACCTTTGGGCTGAATCACCAGGAAAAAGTTGCAGTGTTTGGAGCCATTTCAAGTGAGCTGAATTGAGCCGAATGCCTCAGTCTGAGGCTGCATGTCCAAAGGGGAAGTTTGTGTGACAAAGAGTTCTATAATTTGCCATGACTGTTGTGAAGAGTACAGAGCCACATGATGTTTAGACTTCTCTGTTTGTAAAATCTACATTTTAAGTCTGTTAATTTATGTAAAAGCTGGGGCTTGAAATGTTGGAGATGGAATCTGTAAATTATTACTTTTAGGTTTGATTACTGGAGATGAGGCTGCAGCCCATGTCTTGTGCAAAGTGGAACCTTGCTCACTTTCAGTGCTGGGCTAATGTTTTTTTGATTCACTTCTTACCAACCACAAATAACTAGAGAAGCAAAAGGAGCTTAAACTGTCCTGGGATTTTTCAGCAGCATTTTCTAGCCTTACTGTATCCAGTTATTTAGATTTTGCTCCTTATAATGACTGCTGGCCCCCCAAGCTTCCAGGACATTAAATACCCACACAGGGTTACGATGTGGTAACCTGTAATTAATTTAAAAGTGCGCTTTAGGTTAAATTTTTACAGAATCACAGAATTTTTAGGGTTGGACCTCTGAAGATCACCTAGGCAAACTCCCTGCCAAAGCAGCGCCACCTAAAGCAGGTGACACAGGAACGCGTCCAGGTGGGTTTGGGATGTCTGCAGCGAGGATAACTCCACACCCTCCCTGGCCACCCTGTTCCAGTGCTCCATGGACGCAGTTCTTCCACATGTTGAGGTGAATCTGGTGTTTTAGTTCACGGCCACTTCCCCTTATGCTGCGAGAGCGCCAGCACTCTGGAGCGCCGTGCG
>NW_008238321.1:8690502-8699646 GCF_000691975.1 Corvus brachyrhynchos | reverse complement strand
CCAGCTCCCGGTTTATGAGCACGCCGTGGCCCCGCCTGTCCCTCCGCTCTCCCCGGTGCCAGGTTGGGCTCGGCTCCGGCGGGACGCGGGGCTGGGGCTGCGGGGGGCTCTGCGGGACAGCTCCCCTTCTCCACACACGCGGCACCTTTCCGCGCTGCTGCCAGGCTGGATGCTCCCCAGGGAGCTGGGGGGTTTAGCCTGGATTAAAGGAGGACCGGGGCGACCTCATCGCTCTCTACAGCCACCTGGAAGGAGGTTGTAGGCAGGTGGGTGTCGGTCTTTTCTTCCAGGTAGCAAGAGCTAGAAGAAGAGGAAACGGCCTCAAGCTGAGCCAGGGAACGAGCTGTCCAGAGAGGTGGTGGTGTCACCGTCCTTGGAGGCAGATGTAGATGTGGCACTTGGGGTCACGGTTTGATGGTGGACCCGACAGCGTTAGGCTGATCGCGGGACTCGATCCTAGAGGTCTTTTCCAACCTTAATGGTTCTGTGCCTCCCTCCAGCCCCGGTGGTGGGCCTGAGGCTGGTGCAGCCCTGCCGGGTGCTCTGCAGCCGCTGCCGGGCTTGGCAGGGACCGAGGGATGAGCGGCTGCGAGAGCGATCCCGGGATGCAGCCGCCGCCCGACGGCACAGCCCGGCTTCCAGCGCTGCTCCGCAGGGATCCGGCCAAAACCGCTGTTATTCCAGCCTGAACTTCACCTGCAAAACTTCACTGCAGAGCTCAGGCTGAAAACTGTACCGGAACCAGGTGTTTGTATGGTAACTACAACCAGTGCGGGTGTCAGGGTTGGCACACAACAAATGTCCCCGGGTGCTGTTGGCCCAGGCTGCAGCACCGGGGCTGCCTGAGGTGCTTCCTGTGATTGTGAAGCCAGGGATGGTGCGTGTGCTGGAAGTTTGTGACAAAAGTAATGGATGAACAGGATGTGCTGTGTTTTGGGAGTTTCCTCCTGAAATTTCAGAAATTGTGACAACTTCCAAGTATGGATATTAAAAAAGAGGCAGCCAGTGCTGCCAAGCCTGTACAAGCCAGGCTTTGTGGCAGCGATGGGAGACAAGATGCTGGCAAACTGTAGATTAGAATGTTCTTTTGCTGGTGTCTAACATGTATGTGCTAAGTTGGGGTGCAACATGCAATGCATGTTTTTTAATTATGGTGTGCATTTATACTAATATAAGTATTGATGTCATTAGATGGGTTGAAATTTCCTTGCTCTGCAACGGATGCTAGACTTTTGGGAGGCTGGGCAGAAACAATGTGTTGAGTGATGGCCAAGTGCATGGAATTTGTTTCTTGGTACAGTCTGCTTTGACTGGTGGGTGTCCATTCTCCTGCACCTTTAGGAGATTAAATTGGTTCCACTTTTCTAGAGGTTACTGATTCCCTAAGCATAGCTGGTGTGTGATATGTGAGTATGGAAGGTTGCATGGGTCCAGTAATTCCTGAAGAAGTGCCCCAAGGAAAAGTATCCCTTTGAATTTGGTGGGGGTTTTACATGTTTTTAAAAGTTCTTATTCCACTTTTTTCCATCTTCCTAAGCAGGCAAAATCCAAGTAAGCTGCCTAAAATCCTGTATCTTCTCATGTTAGAACAAGTGGGCACTGGAGGAGTTGAGTTGGTGCTTAGGGCAGGGGAAAACACAAAGCAAGAAGAGATGGGATCTGCACCCAAGACTTTGGAGGCACGTTTCTTTCAAAACCTTTGCTGTTCATAGAGAGGGCTTATTGTCCCCTGTGTCTGGCACATGCCTTTCTGTAAGCAGCCTTATTTTCTCTAGGGCTTACTGCTCCTGTAAGTAAGCTGGAGTTACTTTCTTTTGCAAAGACAGGCTGGAAGAGATTGTAATTGTTGCATAAAGCCAAGAGGAGAGGAAAAAAGAGACACAATTTACTTAAGCTCTTATCTGTCCTGAGAATAAACAGTTACAATTGGGCTGTGAAGTGGAAATAAAGTTTCCAAACCCCGGAGGAGTTGCATCTGCAATGGCTTTTGCAATAAGAGTGTTAGGGACACATCCCCCCTTTCTGGTGTTAAATGAGAGTTTGAGAGGTGGTTGTTTCACACAGCAGGGAGTTTGATATGTCATGGGACCAGTGACCTCAGACCTCAATGCCTTTCTTGGGCCTGGGATGGGGAGAAAAGTCCTTGGTTCACACCCAGGCCAGGTTCAGGTTGGAGATGGTCACAGGATGGCTGCTCAGGGAACTCTGTGGGATGATTATAGCACTTGGTCCACTTCCCGGTTTGCCAGCACCATGTCACAGAGGCAGCTTTGTGTGGATCCTGGTGCACGTTCCTGTTGGCTGGTGACTTTGGGTTGAACTTGAATGTAAATTCTTGGCTCTTTCTGGAAGCTTTTCCTTTTGATTCTGGCAAGGGGAGGACAGAGTCACGTTCCCTCTAATGTGCACAGAGACCTCTAATTTGTGCTTTCACTCTGGCATCCTTTATGAAGTGCTCAGGAAGGCGATGGGTCATAATCAATAGAGCAACTAGCAACTCCTGTTTTCTGCAGCGTTTTCCTCCTGAGGGGGAATTCAGCTGTCTTACTGCTCTTTTCCAGGGTTCCTCTCTGGTGCTGGTAGAGTTAATAGAAGTGGAGTCTTTCTGATTCTGTGCTGCTCGGTGCTGTGTGTGTGTCTTGGAAAAACCAAACTCTCTGGCAGGCCTGTGTGCCGTGTCCTGGAAAGCAGGCTGGAGCCCTTGGGGTGCACTGGGTAAAGCTGCACTATGGGGTGGCTTTGACGAAGATCCCTCTTTCCATTTGCCCCAGGAATGTGAATGCCACACACAGTGTCCAGTCTGCCCCTGTTGCTGCTGCCAGGAGGGGGATCTGTCCATGCCTGCCTGGGGACTTTTTTTAGGAATGCTGGAAGGCTGCTGTGCTGCCCAGGGCTGTGGAAGCTGCTGGATATGGGGATAGCAGAAAAGGATGCTCCATGCAGCTTTCCAGGCTTGCTGCATTCCAGCCAGCCTAGAGGTCTCAAGCAGCGCTGGAAGCACAGCGTGGTGAGATTCTGTGCGCAGTGGGCACCCTATTCATCCAGAATAGGAAGCAGTCCCTGCCCTGAGCAGCTAAACGAGATCAAAAGCAAGAACAGATTTGGGCAAAACTCAAACCCGGGAGTGTGCCAAGCAGGAAGCTTGGCAGTGTCCCTCCATTATCTTCTGCTGCTGGACTCAGATGCTTGGTCTGAAGTGCTGACGCACATATGTAATTTGCCCCTTCTTTAGCTCTGTGCTGATTTCTCTGGGTGTTTCTTCTCAGATCTGCTCCATCCTCAGTCTTGACTAGCTAAACACAGAGAATTACTGCTGAGTAATACCTGCTTCTTGCTCTGCAGAGTGTAAAACATTATGTCTGCAGTTCCTCCAGCTCTTCTTCACAGGCGGAATAAGAACCTGGCTTCAGGAAAGGCGCTTTTTGGTGTTGCAGTGCAGAGCCTTGTGTTAGGCTACAGCTCTGCTGAATTTCTGGCTCTCCCTAATTCCAAATTGTAAATAAATATAACAGGGTGGAGAAACCATAAGCATTCAGATATGTGTTCTGTGTCTTGGGACAAGCTGACCTAACGCTTTGACATGTAACAGTAGCCAGTATTGTTCCTGTTTGTTACTAAATTCTTGTCTAATGCTTGAAATCTGGACTTCAGTTGTTAAAACCTGGCACCCCTGAGACACAAGCACAGCCATGCAGCGGACTTTTTACCAAGTCATTCACTGGAAGGCTGCAGTGAACTTCAGAGGTGCTGAGCACCTTTTCCCTGGGAATGACAGAGCTCAGCACTTTTGCATATCTGGACTCGAGTTCTTCTTCATCCCTGTGCAGGGTGGGGTTGGTGCTGTTTAAAGGTGGTGTGAATTGGCTGGAGAGCTACTTCTGTGTTTTCAGAAGAAGAGACACCCAGCCTTCGTTTAAAAAACTTTTCAGGGCAGCTTGCCCTGAAGTGGCTTTGTTTTCAGAGCTGGTGTTTGCAGTATTTGTTCTGAAGTCATTGGAAAGATTTGGGATGTCTGTGGAAAGGGCAGCTCTTGTTTTTATCTGTAGGTCCTGCTCTGTGTTTATAATCAGAGCCTGGACTGTGCTTCGAGGGGAGGAGGACATTGGAGTAACTACTTGTAACTCCTCACTTTGCTGTGTTGTTCTTCCCTGGCTCTAGGCACTGGCTCCTTGCTGGCTTGGGGAGAGATCAAGGCTGGTTTGCCAGCCTGCCTCTGCATGGAGCTTTGGACCAGAAAACATGCAGCAGGGTGGGGAGGTGGGTCTTCCTTGAGGATCTTGCAGGAAGAAAGGGGCTGGGAATCACAGAAAGCAGACAGCAGTGAAAAAGATGGGGCTGGTTGAAGCAAAAAAACCAAACCTGCTTCACCCCTCAGAACAGATGATCTGAGCTCCCCCTTTACCAGTGATTTCTCACCTGTCTTTGGTGATCAAGAGTTGTTAGTGTTGAGTGTGATGGAAATATAAATTACAGGTCCTGACTCAATGGTGTCTGGGCACGAACACAGACACAGCATCCTTAATCTCTGAAATCATTCAGTTAAAAGTAATCACTCCTTTAAATTTTTTTTGATGCATGGCTCTTATCAGGACTGTATCCCTTTGCGGGGGGTTGTAGGAAAACTGTTTGTGTAATCTTTCTTGCTGGAAAAATGAAATAGCTACCAAGAAAGGTTATGGAGATAACACCTACTGGGTTACACAGAGTAGATAAGATGGTCTGTTCAGGTCAGTGATGTTCTCTCAGCACAAACTTGCTTTAGCCACTGAGGCAACGGCATCTTCGGCCCTGTATCCATAACTCCAATAAGGAATTTGTTGTCAGCACAGAGCACCTTCATGCAGAGATGAGACCACTGTGTGATACCACAAGCCGAAATCATGGATTGAGCCTTCTTTCTTCTTGTGTGTTAGATAGTGTAAAAATGAAGGAGGTCTGAAAAGTAATTGTCTCTGCATATTTTCTGTGTATGGTTGTATATTTTAATGCTCTCAAACTTACCTCTGTAAGCTCTAGGCCTGAAATGATTATATTTGACTAATTTTTTAAAATTTAAACAGAGCTTCTCTTGAAATCACCTAACTCAGAAACTTGAGGTTGATAAAAAGCCATGATTGCTATGAAACTGATGAAATTGCAACACATTATGTCTGCTTTTGGCCAGCCAGCTCTTTTCCACAGAGTCTCTATGGATACCTCAGACACTCACAGCTCTCCCCATGTGGAAATGGGGATGGTCAGCCCCACAAGTCTTGATTGTGACAGATCGTTCCCTTCATACCAGAAGGCTTAAGGGTTCAACTAACTTTTCTTTCCTCATACCTTTCCAGGCTCCTGCTCTGCAGCACCATGCTGGATCCCAAGCCTCACTGTGCAAGCCGGAGGTGAATCCAGGTGAAAGCCAGCTACCACAGTAGGTGTCAGGATGACCAAAGCGCGGCTCCTCCGGCTGTCTGTGGTGCTGGTCTCCATCTTCATGATCCTCCTGATTATTGTGTACTGGGACAATGTGGGAACGGCACACTTCTACCTGCACACATCCTTCTCCAGACCCCGCTCTCCAGGAGCCATCGCGGCAGGTGAAGACTGGGAAACCTTGCCAGATGTAGATGAATTTTTGGCAAAGCTGCTTAGTTCAAGCCTGAAACAGAACAGCTCTATCCCCCGAAAGACAGAGCAGCTCCTCGTCCAGGGCTCCAACAAGCCCGTGGTAAGCAACTTGGAGGAGAACGTACGGGGCTATGACTGGTCTACACACAAGGACAGGAACAGCTTGGACCAAGAGAAGCTGCAGGTAGAGAGGCAGAGAACGTTGCGGGAGTTTTGTGCCAATTCCAGCTTCACTTTCCCCACCAAGGAGCGCTCCTTCGATGACATTCCAAACTACGAGCTCAACCACCTGATTGTGGATGACCGCCACGGCGTCATCTACTGCTACGTGCCCAAGGTGGCCTGCACCAACTGGAAACGTGTGATGATTGTGCTAAGTGAGAGCCTGCTGGACCAGGGGGTCCCCTACCGGAACCCTCTGGATATCCCCCGGGAGCACGTCCACAACACCAGCACCCACTTGACATTCAACAAATTCTGGCGCCGCTACGGGAAGTTCTCCCGGCACCTGATGAAGATCAAGCTGAAGAAGTACACCAAGTTCCTCTTTGTACGAGACCCCTTTGTCCGCCTCATCTCCGCCTTCCGCAGCAAATTCGAGCTGGAGAATGAGGACTTCTACCGGCGTTTCGCCATCCCCATGCTAAAGCTCTACTCCAACCACACCAACCTCCCCACCTCCGTTAGCGAGGCCTTTGGGGCAGGCCTCAAAGTCTCTTTTTCTGACTTCATCCAGTACTTACTGGATCCCAGGACAGAGAAGATGGCCCCCTTCAATGAGCACTGGAGGCAGGTTTACCGTCTGTGCCACCCGTGCCAGATAGACTATGATTTCATCGGAAAGCTGGAGACGCTGGATGAGGATGCTGCTTATTTATTGCAGCTCCTCAAAGTGGACAGGCTGCTTCGCTTCCCACCCAGCTACCGGAACAGGACTGCCAGCAGCTGGGAAGATAACTGGTTTGCCAAAATCCCACTGGCTTGGAGGCAGCAGCTCTACAAGCTTTATGAAGCAGATTTTGTACTTTTTGGCTACCCCAAGCCAGAAAACTTGCTTAAAGACTGAAAGTGATTGGGTAGTGGGTGTGGGAGGGAACATCTGAAATACCAAAAATGTTTAAAGCCTCCTCATTTTTGCTCTTAACTCCCTTCCCAATGCAGGTTGGTACAATGGAATATATTTTTTCTACTGCTTCCCCTTACATTTTTGCAATAATGCCAGAGTCCAGGGTATTCCAGCCAGCTGCGCATATGCAAAAAATGCCATTTTTTTGGGTTATCATTTGTTTTCTGTTTTTTAAAATGTCCCCATACTTTGCAATGGGTCGCTGCCCTTGGTCACTCTGCCAATCGTGTCCTTCAGTAGCTTTTTATTAATACTTTTTAAAAATTAATATATTTAAGATATTTAAAACAAATCGTGTGTCGTGGCAAAGGAAGGGAAGGAATGAAAAAAAAAAAGTAAAAGAAAACCCCAAGAAATTATGTACCCGCCTCTGTGTGTTGTCTCAGGGCTCCTGTTTTGGAGGTCCAAAGTTTGCAGAGCACTTGGATCTCTCTCGGGACTGGGATGCTGATGGTGCCAGGTCTGCTGGTGGTCGCTCCAAGCTGCACTTGAGGCAGTGGGATGGGTCAGTGCCTGACTCTGCCAAACAATCCCAGAAAAGCACCTGGAAGGACTCTGGTGACTCACTCTGCTCGCAGGTGGAGCATGACACCAGGGTCACAGGAAGGAAATGGCATTGGGAGAAGTGACAACAAGTCCTGTGGGCTGTTTTGGGGCATGCAGGTGGTCAACACAGCACCTCTGCACCGCCTGACCTTTTGGCAAAGTACTGTGGGACTCTGCTGTCCACAAAGCTGAGGTTCAGCCCCCTATACCTTGCTAGTGTGGAGCATTCCCATGACGTGTCCCGGTCCAGGATGGTGCTGCAGTTCTCAGGGGTTGTGGCCAGCCAGGGTGGGCAGAGTGTGCTCCTGGATGGGCAAGCTGGCCAGGCCCTGGTGGTGTGCTGCTCCATGTCCTGGTCACTGCCGCGTGCAGTGCAGGTCCCTTGAGAACTGTGCTGTGTCCTCATCATCTCTGTGCACAGTTTGAGGGGACGTGGCAGGGATGCAGACGCTTATCCCTGGGAGAGGAAGATCCAAAAGATTTCTTGCAATAAGCAGATGTCAAGGTGAACTCAAAGTTTTTCTGTTTTCAGCATTTCAGCTACTGCTTGTGACACCACATCCTCATCCACTGCCTTTCTGCTTATTCCAAATGGCTGATGCAGATTTGATCATCTGCCTTGCTGGGACCTGCTGCAGGAGTGATGGTTCCCACTGTGCTGGGAGCATGTGGGCTGCTTCCCAAAGGAAATTAATGCCGTTAGAGACTTTTTGTGTCTCATCAGCTGAATCTGCTTCTAATTCGCTCTCTGAATTGCTCTGCAAAAACTGTTTGCTGAGCAGATTAGGCAGGCAACTCTTTCAGAGCTGAAATGCCTAATTATTTCCCTGGACTGTGGATGGTATCGGTGATTAAGCTCCAGGGTCAGGCCTTGGGAAACAGCTCTGTATTTTGGAGAGAGTTCTTTATATTGGCCTCAGTTTCTCTCCAAGGCCATCAGCAGGCGTGACTTTTCCTCTCTCTCTCTCCTCACTTCCCCAATTTCTGCACAAGTACATCTTGGCACTGCATGCTCTTCCTAACAAATATGCTGTATCAAGCTTTTTAACCTATAAATGAGAGGTAATTGCTGTTGTTATACTCAAAACAAAGAGTTTGTTTCTCATTGTATTCACACCAGTCTCCTGTAATTTCTGCAGAGATATTTGCAGTTTAAATGAGTCTGAAGCCATTGTCAGGGTCTTGGTGCTTAGCTCCTCATAGCTTGGGGAAAAAGGAAGTGCCTGTTTCTGAGTCATTATTTAAAACTAATAATAGAAAAGTGTTGATCTCTTCAATTTTTTCCCCAGTTACCAGTTAATTGCTGCAAAACAGAAAGATGTAGAGTCTCGTCTCCTATAATGAGTAATCCCAGGAGTCTCTTGATTCCTGCTACATTTACATTTCTTCAGGGTGGGTTCATGTCGCTCTTCAAAAACACAGCATGGATGTTTTCATCTCTTGTCTTTTCAAAGTGTTTATTTTTTCCTCTTTTAATTTCCATGTAATTGATGTTTAGTATGTGCAGGCATGGGGGGCTGGGGCCGTAGTGCAGATGCTGTGCAAGCTTTCTCCCAGCTGCTTCCCCTGCACCTCTTGGTCTAATCCTCTCTCTTCCTGCCCCTCTGAGCAGTGCTTGGCTGCTGTACCCCAGTGCCACCCTGCAAACCAGCTGCTGCCTCCCCAGCCACACTTGTACTGTGATTCATGGCCATGGCAGTGAGGTCCTGGTTGTGCAATGGGCAGAAAAGGTGAAAAATGGCTGCAAAACACACCCAGCAGCTACTCCATGTGGTGTGAGAGTGTATCCTCTCCATGTGGCTGCCTTGTGGTTAAACAGCCGTAGAAGAAAAAGGGTTTTCCAAGGCTGCCTTTCCCTTCTG
>NW_008238321.1:8677945-8690438 GCF_000691975.1 Corvus brachyrhynchos | reverse complement strand
AAAGGTTTTTCCAAGGCTGCCTTCCCTTGCTGATACTGGCTAGACAGGGGAGACTTGGAACACACTGATTTCTCTTTCCACGTCCAAAGCTGGATGAAGTGAGTGAATTCCAGCTTTATGTGCTAACTACACCCTGCATCACACTGAGGTCCAAAACACCCCATGTGTGAGTCTGAGCAAGCTGCCTGCATCCCAATGGCTTCATCAGCCTCCCTGGGAGCTGCAGTCAGGGGAATGTACTGATGGCATGAGGCCACCGAGGGCCCTGTCTTCTCTACTTTCTCTCTTTCACCTCACCAAGTCCAGCCTTTATTGGTATCTCAGACATTTTAGTGCTTGCAGAACTGTCCCAAACCAACATGCTGGGTGCTCTTGGCTCTCTCCTCATTTTCCATTGCCACGCTTCAAAGCTCTTCCCGGGAGGAGCAGTAAAACTCCGACGGGGAGTGTTCATGTTGCAGTGGTTGGCTTCTGGATTCAAAATAACTTGTTCCTTGCTGCTCCTCCCTTTTGAAGCCCTTCTTCCCCACCCTGCCACCACTGTGAATGTATTGTTAAGAAGTCAAAGGGGATCCAGACTATGCTGAGCTTTGTGGTAAGACCACTGAGTTGCCAGAACTGGGATGTAGCCTCTGGCTTTGGAAATGTGCATTTTTTGTGGGTTTCTTGCTCTGTTCTCATGATGTGAAAGTGTGTATGTGCGGGGGAGAAGGACAAAGAGTTCAACCAGCCATGCTTCCGTCCCTCCTGGTTTCCTGAAGGAGTTGGAATTTACTGTTTGACAAATAATGGCAGGCAGAATGCATCCATGCTGGCCTGAAGTCAGAAGAGGGCTAAAAATCGTGGAATGTAGATGGTTATGATGCTAGTATCATTTTCATGAGGGGTGGAAAATGCTTTGAAGCAGGCTGTTTGTGTGTGAATAAACCTGGCTTTGTCATTGCATGTTCAGCCTGCAAAGCTATGTCCTGTTCCCCTCTTGGCTTGCTTTTCCCTGGGGTTGACCACTTGGCCAAAGTCAGCACGGAGTCTCTAACGAGGCAGAACTGATGTGCAGATGCAAAAATAACCTGGGGTTTGACCAAGATGTTTCCAGCTGGGTAGAACTGAAACCAGCTTTAGTGCTTGCTCAGCATTGGAGCCAAGGTCTTTACACAACCATTGAACAGATTTGGTCCCTCGCTGTTTGATGCTGATTCTCTGGTGGAGTGGGATGCATGTGACCTGGCTTTGCAACCCCTGCGTCCTCCAGGAAAGGGCTGCCAGGTCTCAGAACTCCTTGCTTTTTGAGCAGTGACGTGACTTTGCCAGAGTAGGGGTGTCCTTAACGCATGGGTACCTTTGCATCTCAGTATTTTTTTGCCTTAACCCTTTAATTCACTTGTGTTTAGGGGGACAAAATTATCGAGCCATCACCTGCGGACAACATTCACCCCGGGACAACGTGTGAGATGAAGTGTTTTGGCTGTGTGTTTTGCATCCTTCAAGGTGGCACTGGGAGGATGGAGGGCAGGGGATGAATGGCAGCATTGAAAGGGTGGTGAAGAAAAGCCAGTTTGTTTCTTCTTACGTAAGCTGGACCTTCGCAGCGCTCGCGGGGGAAAGCCGGTGACTTGGCAGGGTGCTGCGGGGCTGTGGTGCACAGCGGTGCCAGGGAGGGTGTGGGGTGTGGTGCCTCAAAGTCGTGTTGCTTGAATTTAAGGGCTTGCCCACGCTGGTGTTGCTGAAAAACAATCTAGTCAAGGGGAAGAGGGATAAATAAAGCAGAATTTAACAAAGCCATTGATACCTGACTGTTTGGGAAAGAGATGGGGAGGGTGGGTGGTGCTGGCTCTGGAGCTGACACGGTGCAGCTCTTCTCTATCCTTGATTCAATCAAATGGGGGATCGAGCTCAGACTGTGCAGGCTGAGGTCTGTCCTTGCAGGAGCTGGGCAGCATTTGCCCTGGGGGCTGTGGGAGAGTGCCATGCCATGCTGGGAATGGTGTGGAAGAGCCCTGTGCTGGGATGAGAGCAGTGTGGGAGAGCCCCGTGCTGGGATGGCAGGGATGCTGGAGGGCACGGTGCTGGGACAGAAGGGATGCCGGTGAGCCCCGTGCTGGGATGGCAGGGATGCTGGAGGGCACGGTGCTGGGACAGAAGGGATGCCGGTGAGCCCCGTGCTGGGATGGCAGAGATGCTGGAGAGCCCTCTGCCGAGACGAGAGCGATGCTGGAGAGCCCTGTGCCGGGACGGGAGCGATGCTCGGCAGCCGGCGGGGCTGGCTGAGCCTCTTCTCGCTGCTGTGTCTGGGCGAGGCTCCGCGGGAGCCGGGGAGCGCAGCATCTCCCCAGTGGCCCATTCTAAAACCCATTTTGTGTTCCTGGGCTCTGGCAGACGCCGCTGCCGCTCCCCCCGGCCTGGCTCCTGTGGCAGCAGGAGTCCGTCTCCTGCGCCTGCTGTCAGCAGCAGTTGCCATCACGGATGCCCTGCGAGGCGATGAGCAAAGCACAACCCAAACCCACAGCGCGGTTCCTGCGCTCAGCAGGAGCTTTATTTGTGCAGCCTCTGCTGCAGGTGAGCCTGTCTCTGAGACTGGGAAATTAGTTGCTGCCACTGAATACTGAAGGCTCTGGAAAACCTCATGGAAGGAGGTGATTTTAAAAAAATACAGAACCATACATAGCATAATAGGCTAATCCTGAGTTGGAAGAGACCTGCAAGGATCCTCGAGTCCAACTCTTAGCCCTGCCCAGGACATCCTCAAGAGTCACACCAGAGGTGCTAATGGAGAATGCTGCAGTAATTTCAGCAGACTGTCCCAGAGGGGAAGCCGGGCAAGTAAATGTGGCTGTTCATCAGTCTTCTCTCACAATTTATACTTTAGGGGTATTGCCTTTTATATCTAGCTTTTCAGGTATTGGTGTCCTTGCCATCTGGGCCATGAGGTCTGGACCTGGTCCATTGCATTTGGAGATACACAATGACCTGCAGGCTGTGGTGGGATGCAGGGCAGAAGGGATTTCTCTTGCAAGGGTTGATGTACCCAGAGACTCACGCAATTGACCATGTTTTCCTCCTCAAACCATGAGACAGAGTCAAGGAGCATGTATTGCATTATCAGTGATGCTAACTGTAGCTGTGAGCCCTTTGGTCAGTTACTCAAGCGGCCTCCTGTTTGTCCTCTATAAAGGGGGAGTGGTACACCCCTGTTTTCTGGAGGGCTCCTGGTGCGAGCTGTGTCCACAGGAGGTCTGTAGCTCTCCAGGAGGAGCAGTGACCTGGGTGGGAGTGCTGGGATAGAGTGCTGGCAATGAAAGCCATGCAAAACTGCCTCAATCCAGACACGTTTTACCATGGGGTTGGTCTGGAAGCTGTTGGCATGAGAACTGAATTGATTCAAGAAGTACATATGCTTTGGAGAGCTCAAGTGCTCATACAGGTCCGTGAGCAAAACTCTGCCGCAGAAATGCAGAGGTCCCAGCTCACCATCCTGCTCTGCCCCTGGCTGGCTTCCAGAGGAAGAGGAGGCACAGAGTGTACCATCAATCTGAACAAAATGTCTTTCTTCATCTTGGGAAATGCTGGGCATTCTCGAGCAGAGTGTGCTCAGCCAGCTGAGATGCCGTTAGTGGAGCTGGCACTTTTCACCTAATGAGGGGGTTTGTAATTTTGTCTCAGATTCTCATCCTCAGACTGTGCCAGTATCAAAATACTCCCAGTCTTGCCCAAACCATGTGTTCAACAAATGAGGGAGACTTTTCCTGACCCACCAGGCAGTGCCTTCACGAATTCCATGTTTCATCCCCCAGGCAGATGGATCACACGCAGCTTTGGCAAAGCCACATTTTGTGGCAGAGAAGCTGCAGTTTCTGTATTTATTTCTCTGTCATTGTAGGAATTCAAAATGGATGGAACAAAATGCCATTGGGACTGACTCTTGTTTTGTTTGGACACTACACAGGTCTCTGTGGAAAACATGGGAGGAGTGCAAGGGACAGAGAAGAGCCAAGAAGATGTGTTAAAAAGGCAGTGGTGGCCAAAAAGGTGGTCAGCAGGCAGTGGAGCAGGGCTGGGGACGTGTTTCTGAAGGATAAAAAGGGTGGGGGGAGTGGAGGGCATCTCTAAACAAAATGGGGATTCTGTGGAGTGGGTAAATGCTGAGTGAGAGGGGCTGCTGAGAAGCCAGGTGCCATCTGCTGCAGCATGGAGATCTGCCCTGTCTGCTTTTCCAGGGGGGAGCGGGGGCCAAAGTAGAGGAGAAAAGAAATAATTGAAAAATTAGGTGGTGAGAGCTTATTGGAGTGAAGCAGGCAAAATTCAGCGGGTTCTGATATGTGATGTGGGGACCAAATATCTGAAATTCCTGTGTCTCCATGAGTGCTGGTGGGGGTTGTGGACTCGGACCAAACAGTTGTTTAGAGCAAACTAAAAAGAGTGGTGGTCTAAGGTTCTGCTTGCCTGTGCTGGGGGAGGAAGGGTTGCAGCTCTACCAGCTGTCAGTCTCTGCAAGCAGGCAATGTCCATGGGGGGTGAAAGTGCCTGAGAGATGGTGCCAATGACCTTTCACATGTTATTGGGCACTTCTGTCTGTCTCCAGTTTTTCTTTCCCTCAACCTTTGCGTGCTTTATTGATTTCTGACTCTGTATATTTTTTGTCCTGGGTAAATCAGAAGTATTTGTCACCTAGAATGATCATGCTGAGAGGATAAAGCTTTTTACAAAGCCTTTGGTGACCTTTAGCTAATGGTAAATCAGTGAACTGAGTGTATATAAGCATTTCCCAAGTGCTGGGTGTTGTTGTGCACAGTGGGAGACCCACCTTGGCATGACACAGCTACCCAGTTGTAGTCTGGGCATGCAGGTCTTTTGAATAAAGGTTCCTGCTTCAGGTCACGATGATCTAGATTTGTGTTTCTTGATTATCTTCCCTTGTATTTTATGTATTTTGAGTGTATGTGAAGTCAGGCGTCAGAACCAATCCACAGTCCTGAGCAGCTGAACACATCTGAAATGTTTAAACAAACACACATTTTTGATGGAGTGAAATACATGCAAGTGATGGCCGCCTGTTTTCTATCAGCAGAGGTTCATTTTTGTGGTAACAATTAGTACGTTGCAGTGGATTGTAGTTTCTAGGACGTTTCTCCTGATTAACTCAGTGTGTTCCTTAGTTGTCCCAAGCAAATCCCAGGAATGCTTGTGCTGTGCAGCCACCAGGGCGCTGAGGGTGTGGGACAGCCAAGCTCTGCTGGTGGCTGTGGTTGTCCCTGGCTGTCCATCCCTGAGCCTGCTTGCTTTATTCCTGTTCTGGCTGCCCCCAGCAGCCAAAGAACAAACCCAGGCACAGCTGCACGTGCACCCTCCAGTTTCCACTGCGTGGATCCAGCCCCTGGTCAGCGGGGCTGGGAGCTAATCCCAAAATCATGGAATTGGGATTGCGTGGGGTTTCCCTCTACTCTTTTAGATGCCTCAAGTCTGAACCTCGTGGATTTCTTGGATTCTCAAAATAGCATCAGGTTTCCCTCAAAGCCCTGCCAGCTGCAAAAAGAGAGAGAGTACAGCCCATGGTGGGCAGTAAAGCTTGTAGTGTTATTCCACAGATACTCCCAGATAGAAGCAATTCTTGGATTGATTTTGCACCATACACACAGATTTTCCTGGGGAAAATCAGGGTGCCAGGAGTAGCCTGAAAACAAAAGCCCTTTGTAAGACCAGGACAAACTGTGTTTCTCTTCCACCACACAGCACCAGGTAGAGGCAGAGCAGCAGGATGAAGCTCCAGTGTGATGAGGGCCCTTCATGTACCAAAATTGGGTCAGTTTGGGACCAGGCCCTCAGCACAGCCGTGGCTCCAGGCCACAGCAAGATTTTTGGGTGCAAACCTGTTCAAAAGAAGAAGCACAGCATCTTTCATCAGCAAGTGTGAATGTGAATTCAAGATGTCAGGGCAGGTTCCAGATGCTGTTGCACTTTGCATTTATTAAATTTTTCAGAGCTTAGCAAAAGGTCAGTGTGCTTGGACACAGTTCCTGGCTTTTGAAAAGTCTGCAGGTTTGGGATTGGTGCTTTTTACTTTATTTTCAGTAGGAAAACTGCCTGCTTGCAAAGTTTGCCTTTGGAATTGAGATGCCAGTGAAAATCTAGCTGTTATTTTAGTCTAAAAAGACAATGAGGGACAAGTTTTTTTTTTTGGGGGGGGGAGAGTGGGTTTGGGTTATTTTTTCTCTCTGTCTTTGTTTTTTCCCCCAATATTCAGGAAAAAGCTTTCAGTATAGATTAGGCTGCTGCTGTCACTGTTAGCTGTTTTTCTCTGGCCATGCTGATTGGAAGGAAATTTCCAATACAGCCTAGTTGCCAGAAATGGATTCTTTGCTGGAACATTTTGGTTAAAATATTCTGACTTGCTCCTTGCAGGGATGCCACTTAGTGCAGGAACACCCAGCAATTGGCTGCCTCGTTCTTAACTCTGAGTTTGACTTTTTCTTTATTTTTGTTGGGGTTTTTTTTTTGCTGGTATTTGCTTTGGACAAGCCTGTTCCCACACTCGGAGGTTGTGATGCCACAAGCAAGGTCTTTCTGTAGGATCCTTTCTTGGCCCTTCTAGAGATGTATGTTTTCCTGGGAGTGGAGTGCAGTGGCAGGAGGAATTCCATCAGGATGGAGTTAATTAGCTGGTGAAGGACCAACATGTGGGCAAGGTGTTGGAGGCAACCTGGGTTTTCTCTCATCTTCTGATCTTCTTGGATCAAAGTTGGGACTCACTGACCTTGGAGGTCTTTTCCAACAAAAATGGCTCTGTGATTCTCCTTTCTGGGAGTTATTAGGCACTATATATTTGCCTCCAGGATCTCACGTGGTGCCTTCCGAGTAAAAATGGGGAAACTACACGTGTTTGGCTTGATCTGCCTGACCCTGGCAAGGCATTTCTGAGGCCATTGTGCTACTGCAGCTCCCTGCCTGCAGCTGCAAGGCTTGACAGCGTGGAGCCGAGGCATTGCTCTCCTCAGCCCTGCTCAGTCACCCACAGACAGCGGGAGCTGCACTGGGATCTGTTTTTCTTCTTTTCTTGTTTGGTCAAAAGCAACAGGGGATTTTTTTCCCCCCTGAAAGAACAGCAGTGTTTGGTTTGAGAAAGGATGAGGTCAAGAAGTGGCAGGAAAAGGCTGTCTCATTGTGTTTTAGGTTACTTGATTGCTTTTTTGCACCTGCACCAGGCTTCCACTGGTGAGAACTGGGGCTTCGCTGGGCTCCCAGGATGGTGCTGTCGCAGAGGAAACATCTTCCACTCTCCAGCCACATCCTGTGTTTTCCTTCTCACTCTGTCATCACTTTACAAAGTAAAATCCTGAGCTCACGTTGCACATTTACACAGCCATCCACCCTTGTGTTCCCGGCTGCTGTCAGGAGGGGAAAGGGGCAGCCACCAGCAGCAAAGGGATTAACTGGCAGCTGATTTTAAGGGCTCTCTTCCCACTAAGGATGTACCTCTTGGTTTTCTCCAGTCTGTTCTCCACAAATAAAGAGAAATACTGCAAAATGAGAAGTGAAAGAATACAAAAGAAGAAGGGAAGAATAAAAGAATTTTGCAAATGAAAGGCTTGAGAAGAAAAAAATTTAAGAATTAAAAAGAGAGGAAGAAGGAAACAGAATTGATAGGTCACATTTCTAGGCTGTTTCAATAGCAGTGTAATTCAAATAAATTCCTGTGTGTGTGTTGGAACTGCCTTTGCATTGCCTTCCCCAAGATCAGAGACCACCAGGAATGCAATTGGGATGCAAGGCTGAGAGGCAAAGGATTTTCCATTCTTGGTTCTGCAAACGGGTCATGCTCTGACCTTCAGTGAGTCACTTATCTGCCTGCTGCCTCCAGTTTTACCAGGTTACAACTACTGACTTGCTTCTATGGATTTGGAAACACTCTTGGGCCAAACAGATACAGAGAATTACAAAGAACTCGTTTTAGGTTAATGGCTGCAACAATTAGATGGGATCAGTTCTTTCCCACCCTGGGCTGTGGTTGCATGTGAAGTTAAGCAAAGAGTTCAGCTGCTGCTGCAGCACCTGCAGGGAGGGACTGACCCATTAAAAATCTTATTTTGCTGGACACCTTGTTCAGAGGCTTTAGTTTATGCTAGTTACCCTTAATCTGAATCGTGTGTAGTTGATAGGCTGGCGGGCTGCAGTTGGATCCTTTCCTGCTGTGCTTTTCAGGGATGTGCAGTACGTGCCTTGTATTGGCTCCAGGGCACTGTGCATGAGATTTTGTGCATGCAATGGTCTCTGGATTCTAATAACTTGTTGGGCAGCTCGATGGTGAGCTGACATTTGTCCAGTCCTATTGGCACCTCCACGGTTTTACTTTGACTTGGGAAACTGCAATGTGAAGCAGGCTTTTTCCCTGCCAATTAATTTTTTTCCTAGGGTGTTGGGGTTTTTTTCTTTTCCTATTTCTGCTCTGCCTATTCTAAAGGCTGAAGTAGGTTGGCCCCTCTTCTCCTTTCTGCTCCCACACAGACATATTTTGAAAAGTACCACAGCCTCAAATTTGCAATCTGTGCAGTTTGAGTGTGTCAGATACTCCAGATACTCTCTAAGACCAGCTATTAGGACTGTGTTTAGTCTAGCAGTATTTGAAATAAATTTGAGCTGGTGGAATGTGAGAGGACTTTAGAGATTGCTGGAAAAGAAAAGTTATTCCAAGAAAGCCCATATACTCTCAGGAACCCCAGAGGCAGCAAGAGAGAGAAGAGAAATAAGTTATCTATAGCCCAGGCAAATAAAATATTCTTATTATAACTCTGCGGGCAGTATGCCAGCTCTCTGCAAGTAATATTTCTCTTTGCATCTTGCTTTGCCAGTTAATTGGACATCTATTATTTCATGGTTGCAGCAGGAAGCATAGCCTGAGTGATGACTTTGGTACCCAGCCCAGTGCTACTGTTCACTTTCTGAGCCCTGAATTGTGGAAATGCTTCCAGTTGGTCTCTGCTCCTTCTCCAAGTGTGTGTGTGAATTGTCAGTGCTGCTTGGTGACATTTTCTGGGGACGGTGGGTCTGTGACATGTTCCTCCAGCAGACAGCTCTAAAGAGCCCATGGTGTTCAGGGCCCTGCAAGGATGGAGGCAGCTCCTCCTTCCCCATCTCCTGCTCCTTTCCTTTCCCTGCCTGCAGACCAGTTTGGCTGCTCCCTCGAGGACATGGGGGCAGCTGGAGGGCAGAGCCACACACCACCTGCAGGGATGTGGCAGCCCAGGGCCAGTCCCCAATGCCCAGTTCTCTCTGCCAGATTTTTTCAGACAGTTCTATCTAGAAACCATGGTGGAAGCAGCTTATTTTAAGCTGACACAATTTCTGTTTTTTCCTGGCAAGATCCTGATTTTGTAAACAAGTTTATTTACCCTTCCTGCCCAACTCTGGGGTTATCCACCCACAGACCAGAGCCTGAGCATGGTTATAGCTGCCTGCCTGGATGTTCATGATGAATTGTTTGCTGACAAGCTTCAGACCTGCAATTACTCAGAGAAATTATTCAGCAAATAGTTTTGAATAATGAACCCCTTTGAGAAATTTGAGTTGTTTTGCAGGCAGATTCCAGACAGAGAACATGCTCAGGAAGTCATAGCTTTCAGCACATTTTCCCCTCTGTTTGCCAGGCTGTGGAGTTGGCAAAGCATCCCTTTCTGATACCTTCATGTAGGATTAAAGTGCTCCACCAGACTTGTGTGATGCAGGCTGAGTGTGCCCACTGCTCTGACAGATCTCAGGCACTCTGGGCCCCAAAATCCCTCCACATCTCCTTCTTGATGGTGGTCTCAGCTGCTTTTTTCTTTCAGTCCATCTTCCCTGGAGCAAGGCAGCAAGAATGTCTGCATCCATGCATGTTACAAGCAGCGCAAAGTATCAGGGTTTGGAGAGCTGGACCCTGCCCGGTGTCACCCATTTTGGCCAGTATTGCTGCTATGATCTGCAAAATCAGCACCTTAAATTGCTGCTGGGCCTTCAAGCAAAGGGGCTGTGGAAGAGCAGAGTCAGGAGAGGCCCCTGTGAGAATTCACATCCTGAGAGCTACAAGAAGAGGGAAAAACAGCTTTTGAGGTCAAGTATCTGTAGATTCATTCCAGATCCCACCTGCCAGTGAAGCCCAGTGCAGGATGTTTTATAGCTGGGGAAGGAGAGCTTTTAGCAGGGAAGGCCAAATTGAGTGACACCACTTTACAGCTGAGTGTCTTGGTCCCTGAGTCCCATCAAGGGGCTGATCACTGTGGAATAAAAAGATGGCACTTGCCAGCAGGGAATCATGAGGGCAAGAAGCTGAGGGCTTGGCTCTTTTCTGGGCAAGTGGCTTCCAGCCACCTGCTCTGGACTCTGCAACTGGCTGAAACAGTGAATGATAGAGGGCAGAACCTGGTTAAAGGAGACAGGATTCCAGCCCCTCAAGGATTCATCTTAGTGAATGCAACATCTGCACCTTTTCCACCATGAAGGGGACATGAGGGGAGGAGAGGGGAGAGTCAGGGCATGGAGAGGTGTGGGGGAACCACGTTGCCAAAATGGTTGGCAGAGGTTGCCCAGAGAGGCTGTGGATGCCCATCCATGGGAATGTTCAAGGACAGATGGTGCCCTGAGCAGCCTGGTCTAGTGTGTTGCACCTCTACCCACGGCAGGGGGACTGGAACTAAATGATATTTTAGGTGGTCCTTTCCAACCCAAAGCAGTCTATGGTTCTATGAAATGGCCTGTTTTTGTTTTGGAGCTGCCAGAGGGGGAGGATGGCAGTGCTGCCAGGGCCGAAGGCTTGAGGCATCCGCTGGCCGCGTGCTGCACGTTCACTTGACCCGTGCCTGTCGCAAGGAGCCAGCGCATCTCTGCAAACAGAAGTGGCTGTGCCCTCACTGGGGCCGGCGTTTGCATCTTTGAAGCTCTCTGGCCACAATCTGTCAGCGGGAGAACAGCAGAGGAGGAAACAGCTTCAGACGCTTGTACGCAAATACTTCTGCCCAGAGGTAGGACAGGAATACAAATCACCTCCTCTCGCTCTCTCTCTTCTGGGCTCTGTGCGCTTAGATTTGCAACTTCTGCATATTCAGCTGCGTTTGAAACACTCGCCAAAGCTCCCGCAGCCCCTTCCTAAAGAGCCGAGGTGGGAAATTCCCTTTCTCGGGATGTTTTGCCACCTAGTGCCCAGCTGGGAAATCTCATCCGTCTGCGCCTTCGGGAGGCAAAAGCGCCAGGAATTACTTTCTTCGGGAGAACATAAATATTTTAGGAGGACAAAGTGATGCAGGAGCCTAGATTTAGGTACTTTGGCGGGTCAGACGCATTGGTAGCCAACAGTGCATACCGGTATCTCATTTCTGACAATAAACTTCAAATTCTAGAATTGTTCCACTGTTGTCATTCCTGATGCACGTCTGAAATGGTGATGCTGGAAAGAGCGAAAAAAGGGCCGGAGTAAAGAGCTGCTGACCTTAGGGATGAGTATCACAAGGGGCAGTAGAGCTGGATGTGAAGAGAAAGGACAGGATTGATCCAGAAGAAAATCTGGCAAGAAAAGAAGTTTCATCAGTCACCTGTTGGGGTCTATCTCGGTTCTCTCACCCTTCAGAGAGCAGCTTGCTCCTGCTGTCCAAGTGTTTTGTAGGTTTGGAGCTGCTGGCAGAGCTGAAGCTCTGAAGAGGAAGCCCTCTGCCTTGTTTCCAGCTGGCTGAGAGCACATCTCACTGCTCTTCTGCTCAGGAGATGCTTGGAGAGATGCTGGTGATGGACAGGACTAGTCTGTGCATAGCAGGCTGAAGGTTTGTCAAATAGCAAGGGAACAATGACACTACTGACCCAGACAGACCCGAGCCCAGAGTAAACTCCCTGTGTGCCTGGAAGTCAAATAACATCAGCTGGGAGGCCAGACCCACGATGAGTTCTCTCTGTCAGTCTCTCTGTCTCTCTCTCCCTCTCTCATTGCTATGACAGATTGCTGATGATGGAGAAGTTTCATGGAGAAGGGTGAGAAGGCAGAAAGCAGAGATGGAGCTGAAGAACCCCACGTTAAGCAGAGCCTCCAGAGCATCCTGTTTATCTGTTAGTCAGTGTGCCAGCTCTCACTTGCCACGTGCCCTGCAGACAGGGGATGAGCAGCACGTACAGCAATTTCTGGCATGGGGGTTTGGCATCTCTCACCATCACCAGGTTTCACTGGGAAAGGGAGACTTGGAGAGCCACTGTCAGAGGAGAGTTCCTGCTGCTATGAGGGGCAGCCTTAAAACAGCACTTGGAAACCGAGGAGAACAAACAAGCAGTGTCTGGGCAATGACTTGGTGCTTTTTGTAGCCAGGAGCTGACTTAGGAGAGGAAGTCCTGCCCTAAAGAATTCGATCACAAGCATAGTGCCTGCATCTGGAGGATGCTCTGGAGAGACAGGCACCCAGGCTGGGTGATTTGCCATCTCAGGGGCCGGTCTGCCCAACTCTGACTTCCGTCAGCATCGTCATGGTATCAAGCACCGGGGCTGGTTCAG
>NW_008238321.1:8671394-8677932 GCF_000691975.1 Corvus brachyrhynchos | reverse complement strand
GGCACTTGTGTCCATGTCCTTCTGTCACTTTGTATTTGTGCTGCCACGTAATCCGGCGTTGCATGCACCCGATGTGACCAAGCACTCTGAGCTCACAATGATCAGATTTTCAAAGCTATCAGACTCCTAAATATGCCAATAGGTGACTAATGGCTTCTAAGTGGACTATGCTCTAAGAACCCTGAGACATACAAAGGGGCTGAGATAAGACAGGAGAGGGATAATGCTTTGTATCATTTTAATAAAAGCTGCAGCTCTCAAGTGTTTTGAAAGAATGTGTCTAATGTCTAATATTAATTTCTAATGAAAAGAAAAACATGAAAGAAATGCCTTAAATATTTCAATGACTTTATTGATTGGTATTATAAAGTATGTATTACTAAACCTTATTCTGTTGTGGTTCTGCAACAACTGATAAACACCATCTTCAGCAAGTGTTCTCATAAGTTGGCTTTTTTAATATTCCCCTAGTTTGTGAAATGCAGCTCTGTGGAGCTCAGCTTACCCCTATCTATTTATCTGAAGAACAAAGTACCAAAATATCACTGTAGCAGATACATGAATTGTCTCAAATAATATCCTTCTGATGGGCTTAAAAATAGAAATAAATCATCACAAAACACGGGCACCATCAATGGCTGGAACAAAAATAGAACCAGTGCTACACGCTTTTTAAAAAAAATATTGTTCAAGTTTAAAGGTCATCAAAAATCCAGTTTTGCTGCTTGCTTTAAAAGCTCAGATATCAGAGGAGTCTTGGTCAGAGCAGAGGTAAGGCCTTTCTCACCACAGATGAAAGCTGATGTAAGTAACAATATCCATGTCTCTGACCTGTGACAGACACCAAACTGGTGCATGAGGAAGAAACTGCAGCTCCAAATCAGGGTGAAGTCAGCAGAAAATCTTTTCCAGATTGTTTTTATCTCCAGCTGGGGACTGTGGTGAAATTCAGAATTCCCTCATGCCTCACAAAAATCGGTGGTTGAAGTAGCTTGTCTATAAATAATTTAAGTTCCACTTATATGGAATGAAGATCCCAGTATCTCACCAGGTCATCATAAAGACGATCAACAGCTTCTATTCTGTTACATCACAATTCCCTGTGGAGACCCCCTTTTTTTGTCCTTGAGACATGGTGTTGAAGTCTTGATGTGAGCAGGCGTGGGATGCAGGGCAGTGATTCTGCTGAGACATCAAGTAGGCTTCAAAGCTGCATCCTAAAAAAACCAAACCTCTCAATTTGCCTGTGCCTGGGATATGTTACAGAAGCAAGGGAATTAAATTAAATAGTCTTTATAGAGCCCAGAGAGTCAATAATTTGAATGCTGGGTTCTTTTCAAGCTGGTTTTTAATTTGTCATTACTTTTTAAATGGCTGTGCTTATGGAACGGTGGAATTCAGATAAGGGCTAGGAATCCTGGGCTGTTTCCTACAGAACTGCAACAAGACAAAATACAATGCACCACCATTTCAGATATGCCAGAGCTCACTCTCAGGTAACTGGAGTGTCTCTAGTGCACAGAGATACCTCCAGCTGTCATCAAAACCTGGGGCACAGAAATACTAATAGCTTTCAGTAGGTCTGATGAGATGTACATATTGCAGCAGCAGACCCAGGAAAATGCATGGCTTCTATTAATTTTATATCATCTTAAGGATCTCTGGGACAACTATGTCATGGAGAAGTGTATTATTTCTCCAAGAGCTGCAGAATCTGTGGTGGTGGAGATTGAAGCCAGGTAATCACATGTTCCAGGCACGTATCCGAAAACAGTCTTGTGAAAAACTTGGATTAGTGTTAAGCAATTTAACAGAGGGCAATGCCAAACTGGCATCATCTTCTTACAATTGCTCATGACTTTCCTTACTCAGTGACTAGCACAGCATGTAATTCTCTAGGAACAAGGTGTGAGTGTTTGGGAAATCTTTGTATAACCGATGGAAATTGGAAGGAAAAGATGAAGAACGTGAATTCTTTATGTGGATGCTGCGAGGTCTGTTGCTGTTGGAGGAAGGTGCTTTAAAGAGAGCTGAGGTGAACCCAGTGAGTGCCTGGGAGATCGGGGCTTGGGAGGAGGAGTTTTATTGGAAATCCAAGCTGAAGCTGACCTTGGGGATGTGGGGCAGCAGGGCATGGCAGGCCACCCCCCTGCCACTGTGGAGGGGCTGGGTGCTTTCCTGTGTGCCAAAGATGGGCCACCAAGGAGTGCAAGGATGAGTCACCACCAGCTGAGGGCGAGTCTGGCAGGGACTTGTGTGAAGTACCTTCACCCTTTGTGAAGGCATCATGTAGGCTTCAACTCAAACCCTTCTTCTGAGTTGGCTCCACATCCTGCCCTCTCTGTGTCGATTGAAAGACAGAGAGTTCACAAACAGTTACTCACTGTTTCTCTTTGGATGTTCTCTTAGGTTTATATTTCTTGGATGAGGGAGGAGAAATGGGCACATAGAATTTCCTCGTTGAAATCTAGCATGGGATTCATGTGTCCTCACCAGAATGACAATACAGGTATCCCACTTTGCTATTTTCTTTGAAGATTACAGGAAAAGAGAGCCTGTGGAAAAGGCTTTTTCTGGATTTTGCAGATGCTTTTGCACATCCCATACCCTGACAGCCCCTCATCACACCCTGGCCTTGCTCTGCTCTCTCGTGTCTGCTGGACACAGCAAATGGCTCTGACTCCAGTTCCTCCGTGTCTCAGCTGTTTCTGTGACACCCAGCAGATGGTGCCACCAAGTAGCACATTTACATGAGCAGTTTCTTATCGGAGGCGTTTTAAGTTTACTTCAATCACTGCACATGCCTTAGGATCCAGCAGAATTCCTTCCTTTCCCCACTACAAAGAGTTTTTCCCCCAGGCTTTGGATATTGTCCCAGAAAACCTTTATACTATAGTTTTTCCCTATTTTCATCATGCCGTCTGATTAGCATCATTTTTACTGTACAAATATTTAGAAAAAAGTAAGCCTAAACTGTGATAATTCACTTTCGAATTTATATAATTTCCCTGGCTTTTCATGTTTTTTGAGCAAAATTCAGTGCTCAGATTTTTTTGTAGGGCCAGAATCTACTGTTAGAGAAACAAGTGGTTCTGGTAAGAAACTTCAGGAGTGAGTGACTGCTCAGCACCCTTGGTCATGTCTTGAGAATCTTTTCTCTCTTTTCAGCCCCCTTAGCAGCACATTTGCAAGTGAGAGATCCACGGATGGTTCTGTCCCTGGCCAGGGTGCAGGTTTTAGTAACTCATTTCTTGTAACCAGAGCTGGCAGCAAAGGAACAAATGGTGAGCTCCATTTCCAGCTTAGATGTCTTCTGCTGCACCAGCCCCCAAATGAGAATCCCTTCTGTGCAGCACAAATGCTTTGATAATTCAGGCTGTCAACTTGTCTGCAAAAGCCAGAAAAAGAGATATGAGGGAAGGCTCCCCTGTGGGTAAAACGCAATACTTAATTCCTGATCCTTTGTTTGCCTTTTTTTGTTGGAAGTTTCACCTGTGGAGCATTTGGTTTCCTGTGTCTCAAAGCATGGCTTTCCTTTTTCAGGCTGTTTAAATATTTACCTTCTCTGCCCTTCTCATCCCACCATACTTCAAACCAGAGAAGGGGACATTTATCCACATGCAGCCTGGAAGATGCTTAGTCTGAGTGAGTAACAAATATATGCTGCTTAATAAAGACTGGAGTTTTCAGTCTTTGAGAACATGTATTACAGCCTCAATTTGGAATAGGTGATGAGGTGATTACTAAACCCTGGTTGCCATGGGGAAAGGGAGGAGGGTGATTGCTTTTTGATGGAAGAAACTAAGAGGCACCAACAGTAACTTACTGCTAATACACACTCAAGGTGCGCTTGGCATCAACGCATCTGGTGGGGAGCAGCGGTCAATCTTACTAATGTCTGAGGAGTCAGCTTTAGCAGCACCAGTTGTTGATGCAGAAGGTCAGATTTTTGTGACTGGTCATTCCTTGCAACCTCCCTCGGGTTTGGTGTGACTGTGGGAGTGATTCCCGCAAGGGCAGCTGATTGAATTTGTGAGCGGTTCAGGGGTACTCACAAATCAAGCAGACATTGGCCACCTACAAACAGGAGTAAAGCATCAGTACAAAATGAGATCTGGAGGCTGAGGGATTCCTAACAAGGCAGATTATTGTGCTGGTGTGCTGGAGAGAAACTCCTGCCTTAAAATTCCAGAGGCTTAGAAGGAAAGCCATGCAGTGTTGAGGGTGCAAGGATGCCCCATTTGAGCAGTGTGTGCCAGAGGGTTTGTGTCTGTGTTTTGGTGCTTGGAGCACAAGGAAGAGATTGGCTCCTTGATTAGATATGCCAGGCTGGACTCTTCCCAGCCTGGATAAAGCTGCAGTAATCCCTCCCCAGGAAAATGAGAAGGGAATACGAGAAGGGAGTGAGACTCTGGCAGAGCAGAGGTTGATTTCCATCACTTTGGTGATCACTTTGATGCAGACCCCACAGGCTCCACGGCTTCTGATGGCTGTGATACCCTCTGCCACCACCTCACAGCCCTTGCGGAGGCATCCTGACACTGGCATCTTTCCAGGGCACAGCTTGCTCTGGGAAAGCAACACCAAACAGGCCAAGATGGGGCTGAGCAGGTCTTCAGGAGCTCGAGAGTGACAGAGGGGCTGGAGCAGGTCGTGGCTGCTGGTGCTGAGAACCTCTGAGCACCTTCACCCTTTCCTACCCTCCTCTCCTATAGAGTGTATTTGAGGGCTGCTCTTGGCGTCTTGTTTCTCTCTGAAAATGGGGAATATTTGGGGTGTAACTATTGAAAACATGGTTTAAATTCTGCCTTCTGTGCCAGTTGTCCCCCAGTATTTCTGAGGGGGTTCCTGCACTACACACATGTAGCAAACCAACCTGTTTTTCCTGGGTCACTGTGGATTTTCCACCTTGCTCTTTCTCTCTTCTTGGGACTTTTCACGCTGGAAACAGCTCCCAAATAGCCAGTCTTTGGAATGACACTTCTCTTATCATCCTCCTTAATGATCAGAGACAGTGGTGGAGACACATCACTGTAATTGTGTTTGTCTCCTTCACTGGATTTTCCTTGTAAATTTGTTCCTTGCATTTGTTTCTGGATGGCAGATGTGTTAATGGCTGGGCAGTTTAATGTGTTTATCTTTTGTGTGCTGTATATTTTGGATATAGAAGCAGTGAGAAGAGATAAGCATGAAGAAACCACTTCTGCATTAATGCCAGCAATTCTGACATTATAAATATATATGAGAGAGTTTCCATTATTATATTTTAATCTTTTGTTTAATGCATTGGCTCTCTGGGGACAAAACAAGAGAAAACCTCATTTGTATAATTTAAATGGCTAGCAATAAAAATAGGAGCAAAGAAAGGACCAATTAAATAGCCATGCTTTCAAACACACACAGATCCCATTCCCTTTGAAGGCCCAGTCCCTGCAATGGAGCCTGTGTGGCTCCAGTCCCTTCTTTCCTGGACAGAAGCCATGGGCTGTGGAGCTTGTGGCATTAGGCTTCTGGCACCTCCTTGGGGATGACAGGACTGGGGGAAGTCAAATCTCAGCTCATGTGATGTTACAAGGAGGGCATGGGGACCATTTTCCACTTGAGAGGCAATGGAAAGGACAGCAGGGACTGCCAAGGGCAGCTGTCCTCCCCTTCCCCTGGCTGGACAGCAGACCATCCCATAGTGAGAGGTGAGGCATATAAAATAAGACAAATTTGTGTAGTCCCTGTGTTGGCTGGTTGGTTCTCGAGCAGCTCCTCCTAGCAGAAGTGCTCACCTATGGTTACTTAATTTAGGTACTTTCTTGCTACTTCGCAATCTGTGTTGTTTTCAGCTCTGTCTGTGTCCAGCTCTTTGTTCAGGGTTGCACTCCATCATCCCACCCCTTTATCTGCAGATTTCTCTTATCCAGCACAGCATGCCAAAGAACAAAAAATATAATTTCTGGCTTTTCTCACAGCTGAGAAAAGGACTTGGGAAAAAAAAGCCCCAACAAACCTCACAACAATAATGTATCAAAACATTTCCCATGGGCAAAGGCTGCTGGACCAAACATGCTGAAGCTTATCAGCACAAATGAAACACTGCTTTTCTCTTTCCCACTCCTTTTGAGCTCTCTCACCAGCACTGCACATCTCTACTCCCACGGGGCAGGATACAGACCTTCATCAGAAAGTGCCATGCCCTGAGAGTTTCCTCCAGTCACTTCTAATTGCCAGCATGAGAGGAGTCATGGGTTATGGCCCTTATTTCTGAGCTACAAGAGCAGGCAGCAAAGATTGCCTCTGGTTTAGCAGCTTCAAGTCTGCAGATAAGAAATTTAAGGTCTTGCTGTCTGGTTGTGTTGTGCCTTTGCAGCCAAGCCAGCCTGGAGCGAGGAGCTTTCCACGTGTCCTGGGAGTGCCTCTCTTGGCTTCCCTCAGCTGTGGGTATGGAGGAGGGGGAGCTGCTCCATTACCACTTTCAGACCCCCACGTCCATCACTGCCTCCCCACTTTCCCAAGTTTTGCTTTTTTGCTTGATGGAGCAAAAGACTGG
>NW_008238321.1:8666558-8671293 GCF_000691975.1 Corvus brachyrhynchos | reverse complement strand
GAAAGAGTTGTTTGCTGTTTCTAGGAGTTCTGGCTTCCAGTTCTGGCACTGAGCCTTGCAGAAAAGCTTTGCTGTTTCCATGACAAATCTGGCAGCTTTCTGGCTTCTGGGCTGTCATGCCTGGACTTCAGGAAGAGAATTAAGGAGATGAGATCAAAAAGAGTATTTTGTTATTTGAGAGCAAAGTCTTTCCCATCCTACTCAGTCTTCCCACGCTGTGCTTGCAGATGCAGAAACGTGGCTGCCATAGGTGTTTTCCTTCCAGGATGTGTGTCTGTAGATCCATTTGAATCCCCACAGCTGGTCCTGTGTGACACAGTCTTGGTTAAGCCATGAATTTCCATTCACAGCCTGTGATCACACAAATATTCACCAACTTTTAGAGGGACCACGCTGTTCTAAACTTGATATGCCTACACTGTTATTGGGAAGTGTACTCATATGTAAGCATTCCTTATTTCTGAAGTCTACAAGAAAAGCCCATACAGATGGATTACTATTTATTCTTCATTATCTGAATTTTTGTTGTAAGAAGCTGCACATCATCAGGACTGTGTCATTCCCAGCAAAAGGCAGCCTCAGGAAGGGGCTTAAAATCTCTTCCACCAAATTGCCTGAGGACTCCCTGGAGGACACAGTTGCCCATTTTGGCCCCTGACAGTCTGTGTGGAGCAAGCAGGTGGCCAAAAAATATCCAAACTTGAGACCTGAGGGTAATGAAAGCATTAGCGAGAATTCCACCTTTCCGCAGGGAAAGAAAAGAATACATTGCAGCTCAGACCTCTTGGAAAGAGCTAATGTGGTATTTATTTCAGATATAAATTTGTCTGTATAAAAATGACACCTTTGTGCTCAGCCTGTGGTGCCAGGTCCAGCTCTCACTTGTAAATTAGGAGTAGATCCATTAGGGCAGTGGAATTACAGTGGCTGATGTGACAGCAGCCTCACCTTGGCAGTATTTCACTCCCTGTGCACTTCGTTCTAATCTCCCACGGGTATGAATCAGAAGAAACTCTGCTGAAGCCAACAGTAGTGGAGAGGGAATGAAAGACAAGCATGATCTGCATGTTTTTGGGGAGCAAGGAGCCTGGGCATGCTCTCCTGCCACTGAGGAGCAGCATCCCCACAGCCTCACTGGGCAGTCAGAGCCTTGCTGGAGAGGTGACATCAAAAACGCTTTTGCACAAACTCTTGCTCACTGTCTCGTGCTGCTGCGTGGAGGCACCTCTGCACCTCTCCCTGATGTTCCAGGTCACCATGTGGACCTCACAGGGCTGGTTGTCCCCCCACAATCTGTTTCCCTTCCCACTCACAGAAGAGCAGAGTGCAGCCTTGCCCCTGCTGTGAGGATTTAGGAGGAGGAATTTGGATAGTTTTCCATTCCATATCCTTTCCTCGATGCATTTCTGCCAGGGGCTGTGTTATGTTGTAAGCTCCTGCAGGAGAAGTTCCCACCTTCATGGCAGCTTAATGAGTCAGCCCACTCCAAATACAAATCTGTACTGATTGTGCAGGGACTCATTGTTTGCTCCCATGCTACCAGAGCCCAGAAGAACAATCTGACAAAGCAGAACTGCTGGATGAAGCCTTAGGAATTTCAGGTTCAGTTCTCAGTTGAGGGAGGCAATTAGGGAGGTGACTGAGTCACAGTCCCTCAGCAATTATGCTGTATCTCAGGTGCAGGTACCGCTTACCTGCTGCTGGTTGTGCACAGTCACGCTGGAAAAGGTGTTTCTCCAGGCATGTGACTTTGTGAGATCCTTGGGCTGCCTCTGGTACTGATTACAGCAGATTTAATAGTGTTATTAGTTTAGCCAGTGAGACCTTTATCAGAAGAGATTAGCAGGTGGATGAGAGCTTTAATATCCTTGGCAGATCTATTTCTCCCCCAGTAATTGCCTTAAGATGGTTTTATTTCACTGTCTGGACTTTCTCTCCTTCCCCCTTTTATCTTTTAGCTTATTTCCTGAATGTTTTGCCACATTTTCCTTCCTTACACTAAGAAATAGCAGCTCACGACTTGTGAGCTCTGGGTAATGGGATACATCTGCCTAAAGACTCATTCATACAGCCCTTTAATTCAGCAGCTCCGTTCTCGTGGTGAATGGCTGAGGACAGGAAAGCGGGGGTTGACTGAAAACACCTCAAGTGGAAAATGAAGAAAGGCAGAGACTCTTCAGCACCTGGGGCAGCAACCTGCACAGCCAGGGATGCTGGTGCTTTGTGCTTGGAGGTGCTTGGCCAGCCACAGAACAGTCACATCTGGCAGGGGCAGGGGGAGGCCACTGCTCGCTGCTCTGCAGATTGGCCCCAGAGAGCCTGGCAGAGGGCTGTGGCTGGGAAATGCCTGCCAGGTAAAGGAATGATTTAAGTTGGGTGATTTTATCCTACAGTGCACACAGCATTTTGTGCTCTTCAGTGCCATAAAACCTCACAGAGACAAGGGTAAGGCATGTGGGGACAAGTTGTTATTTCCTGGATCTTTCAGGTGCAGGAATACTTCATGTGTATTTTTTAAAATAAATTATCCTTGGATAATTCACCCACCCCCTGGTGTGCAACATAAACCAGTTGTCTTAGAGTGCAATGAGTTAAGAAGAAAAAGGTTGAGCGTAGAAAACATTTAAAATCAAAGGTCACATTGCAGCTCCATGAGACTTCCCCTTCTCCCCATGGGGTGAGGATAATCACAAGGCAATCAGTGCCCCCTGCTCTGGCAGTCCTGAGCCAGCTCCTCACCGGTGCACTCCGGGCATTGATTTCTTCTAGGGGTGTCTTGCAATCAGCAAGAGACACCAAACAGGAACATTCTGGTGTAGATTCCTCACTTGGAAAAATGTTCTCTGCAAGTGCTGCATCCATCTTTTTTGCTGAAATATTTTAAAATATTTCCTGGTGGTTTCAAGCGAAGGAGGAGAAAATCCCTAGATCAGGACAGCCAGGAGCTTCCTTCAGGGTCCGGCAGAGGAGCCTGGGGGTGGCTGACATGAGGCTGCGTTGATTTTGCAGCTGTGTTGTGTCAGTTCTGAGTCTGAGGGCTTTACCTAAAGGTGTTTAGGAGGCAGAGAAAGCAAACTACTGCAGTTCCTGTGCCCCTGAGCTGACCTAACCAGTAGTCATTCATCCCAGGAAATTTTGGGAAAGTCTTATACGATCCCTATACGTGCTAGGCAAGCAGTACTTTCCTGGAGGCTGACTTTCCCAGAGGGCCCCACCAATCTCTTTGGTTGTACCTGCTCATAGCTGCTCCTTTATTTGCTCTTCCAGGGGCTGCCAGTGATTTATTTTCATGACAAATATAATCACAAATGTAAACTGAGATGCACTGGTTTTTCCTAGAAGATTCGCACCGATACTTCTCTGATTCTTTACGAGGGCATCACAATGCACTGGAAACCCAGACAAGTCCTGCAGTCTCCCTTCTCTTTTAGATACTTCATATCAGAAGAGCTCAGGTGTTGCTGTGTGTGGGATGTGCCGTGGTGGAGGGAGTGCAGGAGGAATTATGCTGGGGCTGCTGGTGTTGTGGATAACTTGCCAGCCAGCTTCCATCCTATTTTGAAGGCCAGCATCTCTAAGAACAATATGTAAAATACCAGCAGGCAGGAGTTTCCCTTTGGAGGGTATTCTTCTTTCTGGAATGTTGCAGTGAAAGTGCTGACCCCTTGAGAGGGCTGATGAATATTGGAAGAGGGATGGATCTGTTGATTCTCTTGTGTTGCAGTGGAGTGGGCACCATGCACCGTCCCCTGGGGCTCCTCAGCTCTCTCTCTGGAAGTGCCTGAGTGAGCATTTCTCAGCCTGCACTGTCAGCATTACCGTGCCCTGCCTCCAGGTGACTGCGTCTTGCAAAGCTCTACCATTGATCAAATGATTCCAGGTCTGAAATCATCCTCTGCTCTTGCCGTGCTCTTTAACGTGGAGGGTTTTTTCCTAGGGGTGTAAAAACAAGGGTACTGAACAGCTCAAACAATGCTCAGCCCAGCAGCCAGCTCCCAGTGATGGCTGGTAGCACATCCTGGGAAGGAGCAAGAGTGGAAATTACAGGTTATCTACCCAATGGTCTCTAGGTCAGAAGTTTCATCATTGCTTTAAATAGCTGCTGATGGTCTTTTCTGCTGTGAACAGTCTGGTCTCCTTCTGGACACTTTTTATTGCTTTTAGCCCTCACCACCTCCTCCTGTGAGCCCACGGTGTGAGAAGAGGTACTGCTTGCCCTTACACATTCTGTATAATCCTTTCACTGGCTTCCCCTGAGTATTTTATTATAAGGAACAGTGATTCATCAATCTCCATACGAGGGCTACGTAGCAGTCGTGATTGTACGTACCTCGATGATACCTGGTACAAAAGATTGTCTCTCTTCCATCTCCCCCGTGGTTCACAGAAAATTAACCTGTCTCATCTCAGAGGCAGTACTGACAGTACCAGAACAGATCATGGAATATGCCTGAGAGAGTTACTGAGCAGCAGCTGCCTGTAAGTCCTTACCACAGCAAATGGTTTCAAGCATTGGAACAGTCTGCTCAGGGCAGTGGTGGAGTCCCCATCCCACCCCTGGAGGGATTTAAAAGATGTGGCACTTGGGAACAGGGTTTGGTGGGGGCTTGACAGTGCTGGGTTAATGGCTGGATTCGATGATCTTAGAGGTCTTTTCCAAACTAAATGATTCAGTGATTCTAAGTAAAGCTGTTTTAAACATCCTATTTTGGTAATGTGGTAAAATGCCTGTATT
>NW_008238321.1:8661973-8666512 GCF_000691975.1 Corvus brachyrhynchos | reverse complement strand
GGACTGAGATGCATTAGCAGCATTGCTGTGGGAAAACATTGTCCTTGAGACACCTAAAGCTCACATTTCCAGTCTGTCTGGGTACATTTAGAGAGAAACACATTTCCTCAACTGCACACTGAGTGCGAGACGTTCGGCTCGAGCTCCTCTGAGGAAACCATCTGCATTCACCAGCCAGAGTTGTGTCCACTCCTGATTCCTCGAAGGACCAGGAATCCCTTGAATGCCTATCAAATCACCTGCCACCTGAAACAAGGACCTTGTGTGGCCTGGAGGACACTCAGATATCTCGTCAGCTCTAAGTATAAAAAGAGCTTTTATCAGATAGGAGAGGGAAGAGGCCGCCTTCCCAAATGCTGAGTTTTCACCTCTCTGGGATCCAGGATGAGTCAGCCAGGCACTGCTGCGTTCCACAGACCTGTTCAGGTTAACAAAATCACTGCCAGAGCCCGGGCAGCTCACAGGATGCTGTGTGGCTTCCACATTGACGTCACTGCTTCTCATTTACCCTTGGGTGAGAGTGACCGAAATCCATTACTACCTGGCAGCCACTGGGTAAAGCCCTGCAAAATAAATCAGCGTTCTGCACAGCAAACAGGTGTCTGCAGCACAAAAGGAGCCATTCAGATCAGCAGAGCAGGAAGGGATTTTTCATCAGGGAAGTGAAGACATGAATGGGTCATTAGAGCGAGGGGAATTCACAGGCAGAGAGTGATAACAGGGAGACGCAGGGGGAGATTTCGTTGTGGAGACGGTGGAGAAGTGATTGGAGTGTGGGGGATAGAGAGGAAGCAACCAAGGAGACAAAGAGGAGTTAAGTGAGCAATTCGACTTTATTATTGGAAAACAGGGACACTGAATGAAACTGGAAAATACATTTAGAAGTGTGAAGAGGACGTAACCTTGCCCAGTGGGGGTGACTTTTGCCACAGTGAATCTCAGTGGTCAGGAGTGCTGTGGGGCTGGAGGAAGGCACGGGCACCTGCATCAGGAGGGGAAGGCTCAGGAGAACACAGTCCCTGGTGTTTCTGCCTCCATGGAGGGTACAGAGACTTCCAGGCAGGACCCAGGCACCAGCTCATGAATTCAGAGAAAAAAATTCCTCCTCTGGGATATTTTAAAATGTGGATATCTTGCATCTTTGACAGCATCATTTGACCCTGTCCATTTTCAGAGCCATGCCACCACTGGGAATAGAGCTGGTCTGGCACCTCCGTGGTTGTTTCATTGTAGTTTATTCAGGGCAGGATTAAATACACTGGTCAGGGCAATGTAGGGGTTACAACACTGTGTTACATTTGGTCTGGGGATGGAGAACATCTTTTCACAGATGTGGAACCAGTGGGCATTCAGAGCGAGCTTTTGATGCTCCTCAGGCTGCCACATTTTACCAGCCCGAAAAATATGCCTTGAAAGAAAATAAAATCTCTACAGGCTTTTCTCCATAGCTACTAAAAGATCAGGCAGTAGGTACACTGCTATATCACCTGCAAAAATGCAGATGGTCTCATCTCTAGCACACATAAAAGCCATAAATCTGGGCAGTTGTAATGTCTTGTTCGTTCATATAAAGCGAATACAAATTGTGGATGGCACTGCCTGGTAATGAGAAATCTTTCACTTCCCAGGCAGATCGTTGTTAACATTAAATGCTATTGAGTGATCATTACAAGGGTTAGGTTGAACCGCTATTTTCTTGTCTCTATTTTTTTGACAACAAAAGGCCCCCTGGAAGGCAGCAGGATATTATATGAAACATGGATTTCCTTAAACATCCTTCCCTTGTTCAGTAATAATAATAAAAAAAGCCCCCAGTCATCAGAAGCCTGAGTTCCTTTAAATTCAAAATCCTCTTGCAGGGACACTGCTGTGTTCAGTCTGGACTTTGCTAAGAGGACAGACTGGCTGTGCCAGGTGCTGGGGCACAAGTAGCCGGGCATGAGCTCTTCTGGCGCCAGGAGATGGTGCACATCCCCTCACTCCTGGCATCGGCCAGGGAAGGGGTTCATCCCTTGTATCATTCCAGCCTTTTGGATCTTTGTTGTACATTTTTTCCCTCCAACCTGTTGCCTGGTCTGTTGTGTTTTCTCTTAGATCTTGGGGAGAAAGGTCTCCTCTATGCATACAGATCCAGTGCTCAGAACAACAGAATGCTTAAGCTTTACCAGAGTCTTTCAATGCTAACATAATAAAAGTATACAATTTATTTATCAAAGTCTCCTTTAAAGGAGAAGATGGATACAGAAACAGGTTTTAACCTACTTGTGATGCTCAGGAAAAGCAAGCACTTTGATTCACTCCTTCCCAGACAAATAGCATTGCATTAGTTGTTTCTGATTTTATTAACTATAAACCACTTTCTATTTTTATTTTCACATGCCATTGACTTTGTTTGGTACAGACACAGCTGAACAAGGCTGGTTTTTCAAGTGCAAATCATGTTAACAGATGTCCAGTTCTTTCCACTCCACACGCAGGAACACTGCTGTAAGAAAGAGAGCTGATGCCCCCAAAAATATTTTCCTGTTGCATTTCCTAAATCACGTCTGAAGCCCCATTATCCCTCTGAATTCCCAAATGTGGAATGGGGATGGTTGCTTTAGTACTTCTGGCATGGTCTCTTCACATAAGGAGAATTTATTTGCAGGGAGGAGTGAAACAATACGAGCAGACAATGAAATCTCAAGTGGTGAAGTGTGTGAAATTCTCCATTTACTATTACTTTTTATGATGCTGTTTCCAGCTTTTCTTCACTGCTCGCAACTACAGCTGATGGATTTGGAGCAGAGAGTGCCTCTTATCGCTGCTCTTCATCAGCAAGTGTGAGCAGCAGCAAGCAGTCAAATCGTTGCTGTATCCAAACAGCATCTCTGCATCCAGGGATGGAGCTGCAGGGAGAGCTCACTCGCTGGGAACTTGATCTGTCTAATTATGTGACTGTTGACTGGGCAACGGGCTGCACATCCAGTTGTCCCCAGTAAAAATAAATTTGTCTTAAAATTTCATCTGAGTTAAAATACATCATCTTTTTATCTCATTACCTGTTTCTTTCCCTGTCACAGCATTTTTGAACTGGTATCAAGAGTTATTAGAAGAAAGCTCTTTTCTGTCATTAAACTACCAGGTTCAGAAAGATCTCTAGAGTCCTTAAATGCAGATGAGGGTATGAGTGGCACTTCCTGAGCAGAATTACAAGGAAGTGTTCTCACTGGAGACAGTGTTCAGAGGTGGATGCTGGCAGGAGTTCAAGTGTCCACACTGTTTCTTATGGCCATGACTTCCCTGACATCTCCTGCCCATGCATGGGGTGGTGGAGGGTCCTTTCTTTGCAGGGTCCACTGAACTCCGGTAAGAGAGCAGCTCTGGGACTGAGGAATGAGTTGTCCCTTCAGACAGAGAGAAGTTAAAGAGAGAGACCATCCTTTGGTGGTATTTGCTCTTCATTTCCTTGGCTGATCTGTAGAGGTTCCCAACAAAGCAATAGCATATGGGGTTGAGGCTGGAATTGGTGAGGCCAAGCCACTGGGCAAAAGGTCTGAGCTGCAGGATCCAAGGAGAAGGAGTCACATCCTGCAAAGATTTGGGGATGTTGAAATCAATCCAGATGTCCATCAGGTAGACGGGCAGCCAAGAGATGGCAAACAGCAGGACCAGGGCCACCACCATCTGTGCCACCTTCCTGCGGACCTTCAGCCTGGAGGCCGGCAGGGATCGGTTCAGGGCAGAGCTCTCCTTCAGCTGGCTGCTGCGGCTCCACAGCCGGCGCACCGTGAGGAAGCAGATGACCATGTTGAACAGGACGGGCAGGCAGTACAGGGCACAGAAGAGCAGAAAATTGTAGGCTTGCTTGAGCCTCTCCTGAGGCCAAATCTCCCTGCAGATGGAAAACACCAGAGGCAAGCCCTCCACCACCCCGATCTCATCCCGTTTGTTCATGAAGATGAGGGGCATGCATATCCCCGAGGACAACAACCACACCACCAGGATGGTGCTGAGGATCCTCTTCTGGGTGAAGAAAGACCGGGCGTTGAGCGGGTTGTGCACGCTGTAGTACCGGTTCACGCTGATCACGGTCAGGCTGAGGACGCTGGCAGAGACAGAAACAGCCTGGATGAAGGGCACTGCCCGGCAGAGGAAGTCCCCGTACACCCAGGCTTTGTAGATGAGGTTGCCCACGGTGATGGGCATGCAGATGCACACTACCATGAGGTCACACACGGCCAGGTTGATGAGGAGGCTGCGGGTGGCACTCAGGCTGGACACCCGACTCCGGCGCTTGCGGGTCAGCACCCTGATGGACATGATGTTGCCCACGAAGCCCACCACAAAGGACACCAAGTACATCACTGTGAGGCTGATGGTTACAGGCTCCTTCACAAAGAGGAAGAGCATCTTCTCCAGCTCTTCCCACCCCAGCTCCTGACTGCCGTTCCAGAGCCCGCCTTGGGTCTGGTTCTCCTCCTGCCAGAGCTGCAGAGGGTCAGGGGGGGGCCCAGGTTCTGGGGGGGAGGAATCCATGCCTCAGTCCTCCCGTCGGGC
>NW_008238321.1:8643098-8660077 GCF_000691975.1 Corvus brachyrhynchos | reverse complement strand
GGTACGGTCGTGGACTATTCCTGATGGTCCCCTCCTCCTCTCCTGGGGTCCCTGGGTTCAGCTGTAGCAGACCGGGGACGGCCCCGGGTGCTTTACTTTAACACCCCCCACCGTCCTGAGGTTCTTGCGGATCTCGGCGCGCCGAGGGTTAACACCACCACAGGTGTGACGGGAGCTCACCCGAACGAGGAGCGCTGCACAAAGAAACCCAACTTCTGGTCTCTTCTATTAAACTGAAGGAATGGGGAAAAGGAATGGTCATGGAAAAAGTCGCTTGAAAAGTTGAAGGGCTTGGCTGGGGAGCAAGGTTGGTTTGTAAAACGGAACTTTTGACTGGAGGTGCTCAGAGGATGCCAGTGAATCACAGGGGAAAATGTTTGATGAGGAGAATTGGTACCTCTGCCTGAGTTGTTTAGTTTTTATTCTCTTTCTTTGCCTTCTCTGAGGGAGAGCAAAGTAACAAAGACAGCCTAGTGGAGGCTGTTTGCCACTGAATGGTGCGTGCCCTTGATTTCACTGGGAAATTCCCCATCCTCTTTATTCTATGCATGTGAAAGAATAAAGTAAATATTTTTGGTCAGCCTTACGTGAAATGAAAGAAAGATCAGTAGTGGAGCTAGACTGGGAGGGGGGGGTGGCAGGCAAATGTGACCAGACTGCAAACCTCTCCTGTGTGAGAATGCATTTGCTTTAAGCGTGTAACTGCTCATTCTCCTATAGTTTTGTGTATGTGTATTTATAGAGCTTCAGAGACAAACAACTTCCACAGATTAATTGCAGAGTGTTGCCCAGAGCACAAGGTACACATTATTCCATGCAGTGAAATGCACGGATACTCCCATGGATACCTAAAATCTGCTGCAGTTTCACAGCTGTTCCATGAGCAAATAGATCTGTTGCAATGAGGCAACTACAGGGACCAGCCTCGGAGCTGGCAATTGGAAATCTCCACGTGCCCGAGCCCTTGCCAGCCACTGACAGCCTCCCTATGGCAGACCTGCCATTACACACGGAAAACACAGGATGGAGGTGTTTAAGTCAACATTTTTAGTAGGGTATTAACAGAATACAAGGGAAGAGAGTACAGAAATGTGCCAGGGGTTGTTTTGTTCAGGTAGTTGCCTTCCAAATGTTCAAGCTAATAAATACATTTAACTTCTTTTTTTCTCCTCGGTGCACTTTATTTGTGCATGATTTACTGCTGAGGAACCTTTAGGACTTCAGGACTAAATTACTAAGTTAATCAATGGTTTGATATAATTAGAATGAATCTGCTTTTGCATCCATTGACACAACTCACAAGTGCCAAGTCATCTCTAGCAGCAAATGACGAATCCATACGCTGTGTACAGCTGACAGAGAGGACAGGGCATTGATTATAATGAGTTCATTGATTCTAACAAGTTCAAAGTCCCCAGATAAGTCAAGATGGGGAATCTCCAACTGAAAGAAATGCTGTACCCTTTTCACATTGGTTTGCCTCTTACAGAACAGATTTGAAGTGGAAGCTAAATAAAGTCCACTGGAGACAGGAGCCATCCTTCAGCAGCAAGGGCAAGGGGCTGAACTGTGATCATACAGCAAAGTGCATCAGAAATAACCCACCAGTCTCACTGGAGTTACAGCTGTGAACAACTGACCTGAGAGGAGTGAGTCAGCCACTTTGGGGCTTTGCCAGAATCTCAAAAAACCTCACATTTCCCATGCCAGCTACATGTGCCCAAACCTGCCCTGCCCACTGCGCATCAGAGTCCCGGGCCAGGGTAAATTTAGCCTCGCAGCCTCAGCACAGCCTCCCTGCTCCCACTGCAGCAAGAGCTGGGTGTCACACAGAGCCCGCAGTGATGCTCTGCCTGTCCCAACAATGGGTGTAAATTCAGGAAACCCTGAGGGTTTTCCAGCTTGTGCTGGACCTTGAGAGTGTGAAGGTAGAGCAAATCCTCTGGTTGTGCATCTACTTACAGCAACTCATGTGCTCTCCCTGCTCAAACTTTTCTCCCTGGTACCCAGGCTCTCTGCCAGGATTTGGGGAATACACAGCCCTGTGTGGCTCCCAACGCACCCACATCCCTGACCCCTGTGTGATGCCTGGCACCCGACCAAAGGGCTCTTGGCTCTCTTGGCTTTCTCCCAGTGCACATCCCGACATGCCTGATGTGTCTCAGCTGGCACAGTTTGAGGTAAAGGCCTGTTGTGAGGCTATAGCTGCTCTCTCCTCCTGTGCTTGCCCAGCAGGTAGGTGGGTTGGGTTCTGCTCACTTCACACAGATGAAACAGCATTAGGGCCTGTCTCAGTCAAGCAGGGCTGGATTGGTGCTACCGGGACAGGCTGCCAATGGTGCTGCTTGTGTTAGGTGAGCTAGGAGCACGTTCCAGGCTGTTAGGGGTGAGCACTGGCACTGGTGAAATTGTTTCCCACTTGCTTTTGCCGGGAGGTGCTGTTTAGACTGCCCTTGGAAAGCACTGGATAAAACCCACCTTCATTGCCACTTACCCCTTCTGCCCCTCACTCTTTTTGACCGATGGCAGGGACACAGGAGAACCTGGGGGACGCAGGAGAACCCCCCAGCCCTCACATCTGCTCCTGTGCTGTGCACGCTCCTTCCCCCTCCCAGGACCCTGTTGGGATGTTGTGTGTGAGCATTTCTAATGCCGAGATAACCACAAGTGATACTGAATCCTGCCTCTCTTGCCATCAGCAGAGGGTAACAACATCACCGTGTGTTAACTCACATTGGATAAAAAAAAATACCTACTCTTCTCTGGGACATTTCCTTACAGATCTCTAACCCAGCAACAAAACTCCCCAAATCCTCTGTGCCATCGGCCCGGGGATCTCTGAGCCGGCTTTGCCGCTCCCTCTGCTGGTGACTGCTCCGTCCCCGTGCCAGCGCTGCTCCAGCACGGCAGTTTTGGGGCGGACACGAGCTATTTCTGGCCCCATGATCCAGCTCCTCATCACGGCTCCCGTGTTACATTCACAGATGTCAGCGCTTTGATGCTGCTGTGAATCCAGGAGAAAATAAGAGGCCAACGCTGCTCACAATCAAAGGCAATACAAAGGAGATGCCAAGTGCACTTCAGATTCTTTGAAAATAAAACAGCGAAGCAAACGAAAAACATCTGGGAATTGATGTTTGTTATTTGTAATTACTTCCATGAGAGTGAAAATCTTTGTTCTCTCACTAGTCTTCCCTCAATCAAAAAATGAAACATTTAAACTGTCTCCAGTGTCCTTTTGAGGATTTTAAGTGGAGAATGGGTGCATTTTTATGTCTGAGAATATTCAGTGGCCAGTTTTCATAAACAGATATGTGCCAAATTCCATATCTTCTGTCCTTTTCATTGGGCGCCTTTTAGATTGAATGCTCTGGAAATGTAGTGGCTGAAAGAAAATGATAATTTTGAACAGAAGAATTTGTCTAATACAGTGTTCACCCACTCAAGAACAATGAAACACCATTTTGGCATTGTAGTGATTGAAAAAGCTGTCTTTCAGATGTCTTTGCTTGTGGTTTGTGCAGAAATTCAGGCAAGCAGCAGGTTGGGAATGCAAGGCTAAACCTGCTCCTGCAGACCTCCTGTTTAAAGCCTGGGCTGCACCAAGTGAACTTGGCCCTCTCTCACTGAATGGAAGATCCTAAATGGATGAGTCAAAAGTGAATGTTTTAAGGAGAAATCAGTGCTTTAGATCCCTAAATCACTGCACACATTTACAGAGAAGGTTTTGAAGTGAAAATGAGCATCAAGTCAAGTCTTTGAGAAGTTAAGAGAGCCAGGACTTGGCAGAGGAGGCAGCTGACACATAAAGCAATCCTCCAACACTGCCTGCATTCATTCAGCCCTTCTCTCCCTGGAGCTGTGATCTAGGACCATTTACAGCAATAATGGGATTTCCTCCATGCCCATGTTCTGTGTGGTGCTCTCACTCTCTTGCTAAGTACAGGCACCACAAACCCTGGGGAGAAATATTTAGAACAAGACTGAAAGCAAAACCCAAATCAAGCAGATTTGGTGACTGAAGAAATCTGGTGGTCTGAGCAGGTTTGTGGGGCTCCATTTCATCCTGTTATGACTCCAAGCAGTGATACTACCAAGGAATGGTGCTGCCAGGGGAAACAGCATTACGAGCAGGGGCTGTCAAACCCTCCCTCCATCCTTCTACCTGCATGCTCCACATTTGAATATCAATACATCTTCCTTAGTGCTCTATACCCAGGTGCAACAGGCTAATAAATGGCTTTCTAGATGACAAATCTTCCTGGGTTTCCTCATCTGATTGCCATCTGGGAGAAGTCTGACAAAGGCTTTAAATTTGCCACTGTTTTGCCTTTTCCCAGCTGCAGAGGCTTGCGGAGGGAAATGCGGGGAGGCAGGAAGGAAAGGCTCTGCAGAAAAAAAACACTCTCAGGGCCCAGATCTGCTAGTGTCAGAGAGGAGATAAAGATTTTAGAGAATACAATAGGAGGGAGTTTGTCTTTCTGAGCAAGATTACTTACTCTCAGCCTAGGTGATACTTTGCCAGTAGCTGTCACAAAGCAGATACCTCAGGGATCAGGTTGCAATGAGACTTGGAATTTGAGCGCATTTGCAACAAGGGCTTAGTGATCAGTCAAGGGTTATGTGTTTAAAAATCAGCTTTCCTATATTTTATACTTGCAATCAGGAAATTCTTTGGATTTGTGCTCTCTGGTTTCAAGAGAGGATCAGCTGGGAAGCAGGGAGAGATGTGATTCTAGTTCTGAATGTTCTCCAATGTTTTGACAGCATAAGATAATCTGTGAGTTATTATTTATTTTCGGCAGCCTTTTAGAAGGAATCCCCACAACTAAAGAAAACCAGGCAGGCAGAGGCTTTGAGGGGCTGTTGAACTCTTGTCAGGATCAGTTGCAAACTTTTTTCTCCCAATGCCTCACCTCTCTCTGTGCAGTGACTCATGTGGAAAAGCTCAGGCAATTTACTGAAGTACAATCACTGCCCTCTCATCACCACTGACTGCGTCTGTCTCTCTGCTTCCAGTGTGTGTTCACAGCACAGAGTAACTTCAGGAAATGAAAGCTGACAGTAGCTGCAGCTCGGTGCAAAGGGGGAGGAGGTTACGAGGTGAAATAACTGCATCTCAGTTTTGCCCCCAGTTTTTGAAACCAGCAAGCTTTTTGTGCCATAGATCACACAGCAGTTGCTAAGTCTTTGGAAAAGGGATGTATGGAGTAAGCAGAGAAAAATGAAGGGTTGGTGGTGGCTCTTTGATTATTGTGTGGGCTGGAGCATGAAACGAGCTAGAAAAATGCTGATTAGTATGGGAGAGCACAGCGATGGTGTCTGAGTACAGGTGGATGGAAACTCCTTGGGCTGCTGAGCAGCCCTGGACCTCACTGAAGACAAGGGGCAGACTCAGCAGTGCAGCCTGCAGGGGTCCAGCATGGGGCCTCATGCTGACTCATTAAGGCTTGGGGCAACACCTGATAGATCATGAAAACGCCACTCAACCTACCCATAGGCTCCAGGGCCAGGCCAAGAGCTGCAGGGTGAGAGCATCAGGCTGGAGACAGAAGCACCTGGTTCCCTCCTTCCTTTTCTGCTTTCATTTCCTGCAGGTGCCTTGGTTCCCTCACCTGCACAAGGTGTTATGACAGTTCTTTTTATAGTTTACTTGGATCTTTATGAGTGCTTTTTAAGACTCCAAAAATCTTACAATAATGTGATGGTGCAGAGAAAACATCCAAATCTCTGTAGGCTGTTGTCTTGTGCTCCGCTAAAACCAGAGATTTGGCTAGTGATGTCCACATGGCTTGAAGAAATAACATGATAAATTGCATCTAGCTTTGGCAAGAGGGTCTTGGACAGACTGTGGGACTGGAGGGCCAGCAAATCTGGGCATCAGGTTAATTTCTGTCACCCTTTCCTCAGGCAACAGTGATGCACAATAACTCAGCTGCCAAATAAAGTGATACCATCAGCTTCCAATTCTTCAACTCAAGAGCTGAGCCTTTCTTTCAGAAAATAATCCCTCTCCAGCCTTTCATGACTGGAGCTGTTACCTGCCACCATGCATACAAAATCAGGCCTGGGAGGTGTGCTTTTCTGACTGAGCTGGCTCTGGATGGAGATGCTGTGTGTTAAAATGGCTTTACAAACCTCTCTTTAATTGCAATGAAAGAAACATCCCTCTGCTTTCCACCAGAGACTCTTTTCTAGCTGCATCCTGGGCCTGCCTGGGGCCTCAGAAATGCCTCTTCCCCATCAGAACTGAGAGTTACTACTCCTTTCCTCTGTTTTCCTCATACTCTTCAGAAAAAGGTGGTACATTTGCCCAGCGTGTCCCTCAGTCCTGCCAGCAAGCACCTGTGACTCCTGAGCCTTTAAGGAGTTTGACAGCCCACAGGGGTGGAATAAGCAGCCTCTTAGATAAGGACTCCGAGATGTGAAGCAGAAAGTCACTGCTGATAAGGTCTGCACTTCTAGCAGGTGTTTGTGTGCTGGGAAAACAGCCCTTGGGGATGTGGGAAATTAGAGATGCCATAGACAAGGGGCCAGGGTCACTGAGTTGCACCACAAGGCAGCTGCTTATTATGAGTGAAGATCTCTGCCGCAGACCAGCTGTTGTCCACCAGGAGATGCTCAGGGGGGCATTGAAATGAGAGGAGAAAGGGAATTTTTAGTTAAATGGCTAACACCTGCCCTCCTCCTGCCTTTCTTCATCAGAGCTACCTTCTAGCACTGAGAAAGTAGCTAAACCTCCAGCATCAAATTTGGTAGGTTTGGGGATTTTTTTTTGTACGGGGGTGGTCATGTTGAAAAAAAAAGCTATCAAGTTGCAAAGTGAGTATGGGGCAGAGGCAACCTGTGTGATATTCTTGGTTTTTAGAACTTTCCTCAAAGGTTTTGTCACTGCATTGGCAACAAATCCTTGCCCTTTCCCCCCCCCACCTTTTCTGATATTCAATTGTCCCTTGCTAAGGTTGGCACGGCTGGTGTCCGTCAGTCAGTCCCACATCCCCAGGCTGCTGCTGTGCTGGTGAGACGTGACTGTGGCTGACGCTGGAGCTGTTTGCTCACCAGCCTGTGAGGAGATTGATGGAGTTTGCTGCTGGGGTGTGTGGTGATTGCCAGTGCTGTCAGTGACACCGAGGGGCAGCTCTGATCAAGCATCAGCAGATGCTCCACAGGAGATCTGTGAAACTGCCAGAGGGGACCCTGACCCTGGGAGTTCTGGCACAGCTCAAGCACGAAGGATTATGAACCCTACTTTCCCCTTGTTGATCTGGGGATGAACCAGAGCATTTCTGGGCTCGTGGATCCAGTCCCAATGAGGACAACTGGTGGGAAAGGGAGAACCCATGTGGGAGGTTGTCACTTCTGTCAGCTTTGCCTCCTGAGAGATATCTCTCTTTCTCAGGTAGCCCTTCCTGGTTTGTGTAAGCCTTACAAGCAGCAATTGCTGCTTTATCTACAGATCCTGACTAGGATAGTCCCTATCCCTTCCCACAGCAGTGTTCTCTCTGGAACATTCCAGCTGGCTCCTGTGCAGCACTTGGCCACAGCAAAAATACTGAGCTTGACTGTGAGGTTGGGCAGTGAAATTCTGGTGGAATCCTCCAGAGCTGCACGCTCAGCTGCTGCAGCCCCTTCCCCTTCAAAAGGCCTCTATTCTTCAAAAATACCCCTGGGCAGGAGCTTGTCTCTATCAGTTCTCCACCCAGTTTCAACCCCCAGGTCATGAACAGGAAGACTGATTGAAATTTGGAGGAAGGATTAATTTGTTCCCTTTGATCCCCTCAATACCAGCACATGATGCCTCTCTGCAAGTCTGTTGTGCCAGCCCTGCTCCAGAGAGTTGAACTGACCATTGTAATTGCAGGGCTTAATTTTTTTCTGGAGTTTTTCCTCAAGGGACAGATGAGGGTCACAGACTTGGAGGGCATCTCATTCCCCTAAAAACTGCAAAACAGCTATAAACAGCCAGCCCTGAAGTTTTGCTTCCAGCAGTGTTCTGTAGAATCCCAGACCTCTCTTGCTCTGCAGCCCCCTTCACCCTTGGCCATGTTTTGGCTGGAGGAGACAGCAGATAAAACCCTGAAGGCAGTAGCAGAGCTGGGGATGTGTCAGGAGAGATTGGTGCAGATGGCAATGAAGTGAGATCAGCTGCTGGCAGGAGCTGGGAGGGATGTGTCCAGGAGTCAGGGCATAATCTCTGTCTCTGCCTGATTTTTGTGGCATCTCTGTATTTATTTGTACTTGAAATGCATTTGCCCATTTGTCTGTGGTCGTCTGCACTTGTTTCTGGGGAACAATGAAAATGTGGGGTGCTCCTGCAGCAGTGGCTATGGATGCAGCTGGTGGCCATATAAACACAAAGTATTACCCTTATAAATAATTTCATCACTTTTCCTCCATGAAAAATTATCTGTCTTTATCAGCCCCCAAAAAAGCACAAATAGAAAGGGCAATTTCTTTCAAACGCTGCTCAGCCTTATCAGAGGGATGACACAGAGATCCCAGCAGGCTTGGTTTTGTCTGGGTTTGTGCCTGTTTTGCTGAAGGCATGGCCGTGAGAGCAAAGTTTGTTGAAGCCTTGGGTTACATTATGACAACCAGAATTTGAGTCGACTCCCTTGTCCCAGTGGTGATGGATTTATTCCAGGCTGGAGGAAGTCTCACCATCTCCAACTTTCCTGACTTGCCATCAAGACCAGTGCTACTTCCAAAACATGTTTTCTGTTCTTTTTTTGGGGGAAAAGATACCCTTTGGCACCTTTTTGCATTCCCAGTGGGCCCTTTGCTACAAGAACAGGATGGTTTCCTGTTAGCGTTCTTTATAGGCTGGAAAAACACTAGAAACCTCTTAAGAGATTCATAAATGTCAGGTTTGTGGAATCATGTGTTGTGGTTTTCTACACCCACCTCTTCCTCACAAGTCCTTGAAACTGCAAATAGAAGGATGTTCTGGGGATGGCCAGTCTGAGCACTGAGAAAAGGCCGGAGCAAAGCTGCAACCTTCAGAGGTCTCATCCAAAGGCAAGGATGGATCAGGGCTGACTTCTTACTGAATGATTTCTCCTCAATGGAAAGGACTGGCAAGGCAGGATCATCTTTGCCTTTTCCATCAGGAATGTGCTCTGTCTTATACCTGAGGAACGAAGGAATGATTTGGGGGCAGCTGTAATTGCATTTTTGGAATAAGTTCCTGTTCAGATTTAACACTGTGACATTACGCTGTTTATGACGCGCGTAATTAAAACAAAGTGAAAATAACATCTTTTACTCTGCTGTGGCCTGGAGTCAGAGCTATGTTGTGCTCCAAGGAAGAGGCTGCAAAAGAGAAGAGGGTGCAAGGAACAAGTGGATTGTTTTGAGAGACAACTAAAAAGGGGGAGAAAAGAAAACAATAAAGCAGAGGAAAGCCAGAGGCTATCCATGCATATCCCCAGGCACTCTGTTCATTCCAAGCTTATCATCATTTCAAGACCTTGGTTTGCTCAGTCTCTGTTGCTGGAGTCCAGCTGCATTTCTGGTGCATGAGGGAGGAACCATGTGCTTTTATGTATCTCCTCAAGCTCTTGCCCTTCTGTGACACACTACACCACTCTGGGGGTCTGTCTGAGAAGCCTGGACTTGGCAGGACTAGAGCTGAGCAAACATCTCTCAGCTGGTGAAAGGAATCCCTGGTAATACCCAGTGATCCACCTACAAGGGACCTTCACCTTCTATTAGCCCTCAAAGCAAAAATGCAGTATTTTCCCAATGCCAAAATCACACAAACCTCAGCCGTGTCCTCCTGCCCAGTGACCAGCCCCTGCTCATGGCCAGGTGCCTGGATTGGCAGGGAATGAATGATGTGATGGATCTGCTGAGAGAGGGATGTTGCAGCAGGGATTTCCTTGGTTGATTTTATTTAGGCAAATCTGGTATCATTCTTACCCAGCTTCTGGAAAGAAATGTCCCTTTCCACCCTTAACATCCACATTCACCACGTGGCCAGCTGAGGACTGGTGCTCATTCACACCCTGCTCTTGGGCAAACACAATTTCTAAGGTAGCATTCAGGTGTCCAGACTACTCAAGACAGGTTTTGATGTGCAGCAAAGAGGATCAGACCTACAAAGCCTGTTGTGCACCCTAAGGTGTAGGGGGAGATGGTCTTTGATGGGCTGGGCTACAGTGAGTGACGTGGCCGGGTGATGTCTTAGCAGCTTGTGATGGAATGACCATCCCTTCCGCTATGAGGACACATGGCTACCTCCCTGGCTGGTGGTGGCATGTGGAAATGGGGAGGAAATGATCCCTGGCTGGATCAGGAGCTTAAGGGGGAATGGTCTGTGAGAGAGTCCCAACTCTGGTTTCTACTAAAGACCTCGTTTGGTGATTTCCACTGAAGAAATGTCAATATCATTGAGAATCTGCAGCTTGGTGATGGATGAAAGATTCTTCTGCCGATGCTTGTACTGCAGGACTTTGTTTTCATTGATGAAAATGTGGAAACAGTCCTGGTCAGAGTAGATTTCAACCTGAAAGAGAGACTGTGTTAGGTTCATGTGGCCTTACTGGACCTTGCTTCCATCATGTCAGTGAACTTCTGGATCTGTCCACCCACTTCAAATCCTGCCAGAGCTGACACACAGGCTGCTCACCCCCACTCTGGGCAAAAGGAGAGAATAACTGAGATTTTTGTATCATGATAACAAAATCTGGTGGTAATGCAAAACCTAAATTGAAAACAAATGCAGCATCCAGGGATTATTGCTGGAGCTCTGCATGTCTGTGCCAGAGCTGGTTATAAATCACCAGGTTATAACAGAATTACTAACAGGAGACAAAGCCAGAGAAGGGGTGTTGCTGGGTATGGTGCTGGCAGGAAATATTGGGAGCACCCCAATATTTGCTGGGTTATTCCAGTTACACCTGAGGAGACCTGTGGGGTGACACAGGGTTACCTGAAAGGGTTCCTTTGCTTTGAAAGGGAAAGTGTTGTTAACCTCTTCCTGCCCCCAGTGGCTGTTGAGAAAAGAGTTGCAGACGATTCTGGAGCTGGAGAAGCGAGGGTTAAAGTGGAGAGCGATTTGGTCTCCAGGATCAGAGAGCAAATTAATTTCAAACCTAAGACAGTGAGAGAAAAGTGATGGAGAGCTGTGGAGCGATGATGCTGGCCCTCATGAGCCACGAGAGCTGCGAGCAGAGTGTGTCCTTACATGCTTGAGCTGGAACTGGTCTCGCCCTGGACCACGATGCTCCATCCAGGACAGATTCCCTCTGGGTGCAGGGCCTCGAACTGCAGACAAGGAGCAGGACACAGAAAGGTGGCAGAGATGCAGTGCCCCACTCAGTCCTTACACTTCTTTCTCACCTTTTCATTGTCATCTTCTTTCTCTCCCCTTCCCACACAGGCACACTCTCTATCCCCGTCTTTTTCTTGATCCTAAATAATCTCAGGGACTCTAAACTGATAAGAAATCAAGTCTCTATGACACCGAGTTGATGAGGTGGGATTTGTTGTCCCCAAGGTCTTTTGTAAAGAGCTGAGCGGGATCAGAGAGCAAAAATTAAAGAAGAACTTGTATGCCTTCATTATTGTCAGGACACAAAGATATTCTGCTTCTCTCTGCATCTGAGCAATATAAAATCTGAAGCAGAAAACTTTGTGATGCTTTGAAGCAGAGGAACAGGTGTAAAGTGACATCCAGTCTGAGCTCATCCAGCATTACATGGCTGATTCTTCCCCCAAGTTCCTGCCTGATCCCCTGTTCCACGTGCTCTCCCCATCTCCAAGGTTAAACTTGCATAAAATGAGCTGGAAAATGTTCCTTTCTGAATAATTCATAGTTTTATTAAATAAATCGTTTTAATAAGAAGTTCTTGCCATTTCACCCCACTTTTTTTTCTAGCACTCTAATGATCTTGCATTTCTAAGCATCCCCTCTTGCAAACTTACTGCTCACATTGGAAGAATTTCCCCAGCCTTGACATCTCCTCTGTCAGTTGTGTGCCTGTTTCTCCCTTCCTATAGCTCAGGACTTCCATTCCCCTGTGTCTTTGTCTGTCATGAGTTCCTATTTCCAATGCTTTTTTGGGATATACATACTTTTGGGCAGGAGCTGAGACATTTGGTCAGGAGCTGGCGATGGCCAGCCTCACACCCTTGTGCCTGGCTACTTTAGGGGGGCAGCTTTGGGATCCCACACATGGTCACTGAAAGGCTCTGACCCGTGTTCACCCCTGTGAGACACAGGCAGCTGCTGGAGCTAAGTTGTAGTTTCAAAGAGTGAGTGGTGATGGCAGCACCCAGGTTCACGTTGCCTCGGCCCTTAGCTTGTCCTCATTGCAGCAACCCCAGCAAGAGACGGCAACACACAGGTCTCAGCTAAAACCCTCCAAGTGAGAACTGCTGCCATTAAAGCAGCATTACCCCAGACCAGCCCTGGTACAACCAAGATGAAAATCTGTCCTACTGCCCGCTACTGAGCACCTGAAGCTCAGGTTTGCAGACTGACAGAGAGGAGCAGCACTGTAAGTAGCACTCCTGTTTTTCAGGATTTCTACCTGTCCTGCCCTTCTCTGCCGCTTTCCCTTATCCACTACCAGACCCGTGCTGTCACCCCCACACAGCCCAGGCAGTGCCACATCCTGTCCCCAGCGCTTACCCGCAATGCCATCGCTCGCCGGCCCCGCGCTGCAGCCCCTCCCGGGCGCACGGACAGAGGGGTCTTTATAGACACTGCCGGCCAGGAGCCCACGTGTGCAGGGATTGGCATCACCAGCGGGCTGAGGACTCCTGTCAGAGCTGCCAGGCACGGCCGAGATGGGGAGCAGCAGATCCTGCTGAGCCAGGCAGGGTCAGCCCGTTCACCCGTGTGGGACTAATCCAGCCCCGCTGCTGCCCGCAGCGCTGGGCTCTGACGTGATGGAGCCGTGTGTGGCAGTGATCCAGGAGGGTCAGATCTGTTTAAGGCACGAAGGAAGGATGGGGACTCCCAAAGCTGAGGGAGATACCGTGAGTCATATCCACCTCAAGGTGCAGAGAGAAGGGAGGTGCAGAGGAGAAATGGTGCCTCCGACAGGGGCTCGGCTTCACCCTGACCACCAGAGATTGCTTTCCCTCCCTGTTTTCTTTTTTCTCTCTTTGTGAGTCACAGCCTGGCCTGAAATGAGCTGATGCCAGCTCTGTCACAGCCGCTTTTCCCCCTTGTGGCGCCCCGGGGCCGGCCAGGCTCGGGATGCTGCTGTGCTGAGCTCAGCATGCCCCGGTTCCGCGTTTCCCTTCCCTGCTGGGGACAATACAGGGATTTGGGAGCAGGGTGAGTGAGGCTTTGTCCAGTATTTCCTGACATGGAAATGCACCAAGAAATGAGCAGCGTTGAAATGAATTTCAGTGATGAGGTGTTTTTACACGGGCAGTCAGCATGTGCTGCTAAGAAGCTGAGCTGGGGAAGGGAGGGATGGTTGTGCATCCCCTCCTTTCCACAGTGTAAATGTCTTAAGAACATTAAGCACTGTCCCCATCCCTGTATGCATGGGAGGCTGTGATGGTCCTTGGCTGGTCCTACAGGAATCCATGGCTTTCGTGGTTAAAACCCCCTTCGTGTATGGGCCACAGTGCTGGTGTTATTTAATGTTTGTTTTATTTCCGGCAGATAAGCAGAATGATAACTACTATCCCAGGCTCCGGTGCCCTTGGCAGACAATTAAAAATGCAATTCAGCAGACATGGAAGCCAACAGCCTCTCTTGGGGCTGAAAAAGCCAAGTCCCAGGCCAGGATTTGCCCATTCGGACTCTCACAAAACCAAACCTTGCGAAGCCGAGCTCTGCCGCGGTCTCCTTGCCCTGCTCCCGGCTCTCCAGGCGCTGTGCTGAGGAGCAGGAGCAGAGCTCTGTGCTACAGATGGCAGCATTGGGTCGTGCAAGGGAGCCGTGAGCCAGCAGCAGAGGTGCCGAGGTGGCGTTGGAAGGACAGGGACAGGACATCCCACCTGTCACTCCTTGGGTTGCTGAAGGACGATGAACATTGGTGTTTCCAATCTGTCCACCTGCATCTTTCCTCTTCTTATGACCTGAACCCAACATTGTGTTTTCACCCCCCAAATCATCACTCCCTGCTCGTTTCTGCTGCCTGCAAGGGAGTGCAGGGAGAAAGGGCTGCGTTTGAGATACTCACAATGATGGTGGGCAGAACCGCTGTCCTGCACGTAGGAAAGGAGGGGTCTGCAAGCTAAATAAGTGTGTCAACTTTATAATAATTATGTTAATGATATCAGTGGATGGGGGAAGGCTTGGGCACTGCAGGGCAGGTTGGGTTCAGGCAGGCTGAGCCTCCTTCTCAAAGGGTGAGTCTGGGTCACCCCAAGTCCAGACGGGTGTCCCAGAGCCTTTTCCCACTAGACCAAATCAGGGGCTACGATTTCCCCAGTGCACACCTCCATGCAAGGCTTCTCCAGACTTGCTCATCTGCTACCTGGCAGTATTTATACCTCCTCTGCAGCCATTTCAGCTTCTTGAGGGAATTCCTAAAACTCCCCCATGCAAGCAGGAGTCAGCCCTGTGCTTCAGCCATGCTGCCTTAGGAATGTGTTACCCCAGGAAGGTTTTGGGACACTGCTTTGCTGGCTCCCCCCCTTTCCCTCTCCCCCAGATCTATGGCTCTGTGATAGCTGCCTGCTCCTTGTTGCTCTGCTTGGGATCTCTCTCCAGCACTGCTGTCCACAAGGGACTGGTCATGGCAGTGCTCTGCCAGGGCTGGATGGTGTGTCTGCTCCTCCAGGCTTAGTGCAGGAGAGAAAATAACTATAAAAGCCTTTTGAGCTACCTTGGTGCCACAGACTGTGGTATCTCTCTATTTCTGCAATCTCACCCTGCTGTGCTTTATGGAACTGGCCAGGAGAGGGCTGGAGAGTGCAGTCAAATCCCCGAGATAAGTTATGAGAAAATTCACACATGGTTCTAACTCTAACTCTCCTCTAACTCTGGAAGAGTCTGATGCAACACCTGCTGCTGCTCTGGGACAGGGGTCAGTGCTGCAGCCTGAAGCTCTCAACCCTGCTGTAAGGAGACTCCAGGCTCTCTGGCAGCTGCTCAGCCCAAGCAGCCCAAGGCAGCTCATCAGAGAGCACCGAAGGAAAACATCACACCCTGTAAGGTGGCAAGAGAAACAGGGGGAAGCTGACACCCCGGCACACGCTGCTGGGTGCTGGCTGAGCCTCCTGCCCCTCACAGCAGTGTCAGCCCCGCTAACGAGAGCGGCCTCGGCACTGGCAGCTTCTGGGGGCTGTGTGTTTGTCAGATTTTCCATTCTTGGGCCTCCTGTTAACATGTCCCATCATCCTCCCAGGCAGGCACTGGTGCTGGGGAAGGGAAGGATATGTCCTCTCACCCAGCAGCTGTCTGGGTAGCTGCTGGGTGTGGAATTCTGCTTTTACTCTTGTGGCTGGTAAGAAAAGGAGCCTGGCTCTGTCCCGGACAGTGCTGTGAATGTGACTCATTGCAAGGGATGTCTCTGCCTCTCATTGCTCCTTCCCCACACTGGTGAAAAGGGGGAGGTGACCTCACCCCTCGACAGGGCCATGAACCCACACAAGTGCAACTGAGGCCAAGCCTGGAGCCGCTGCTGTCCCCGGCACTGCTCCTGCTCCCCTCTCAGGACTTCCCTTCTGTGGCTTTGAGGAGCAGGGATGAAAGGCAAGGGAGTGGAAACACAAAGCATGCCTGGTTTATTTTATTTGTGACTGGCCTCTGCTTAAAAGGAAACCAGAAGTATCAGTCCCAGCACCGCCAGGTCAGATGAGTAAACGAAAGAGGAGGGTTTTGTTTATGATCGGGAGCTCAGGATTGCTCTTATATGGGCATCCCACCAGGCGCTGCCTGCTGCCACCTTGCTGCTGCTCCTGTCAGGGGATGGCCAGGCTCAGCCAGAAACTGAACCAGGGTCTTCCAGAGGTGAAAGTCTTGAGGCAGACAGTGGCTGAGATCAGGTTGTACCTACCCCTCCTTCTTTGGCTCAGGGCAGCTACATGTGCTGGGACAGCAACCTCCCTGCTGCCAGCACTTCCCAGCAGGTCTGTACCCACACCTGCTACACTGTTATCCTGCCAGGCTCCGTGAACTATGACTGTTCTTTCCTGCTCAATTCCCCAGGGAGAAGGTGGTAAAACCATGTCAGAGTAGGTCCCTTTGCCCTCACCGGTGACTCCAGCTGGAAAGGAATGGGGGGTTTGGGGCATGGCTGGTGCTGGTCCTCACCCATTGCTCCTGCTTCATGAGGAGCAGGCAGAAGGTAAACACACGACCTGGCAGAGCCTGGTGTTTAATGCCTGGGGTTTTTAGAGCCAATATTTGATCATCCGTAAATAATTGCCCTGCTGTATATGCAGGGACCTGATTTATCCTGCTCCTCGATGATACCTTCCAAACTCCTCGGGGACACATCTGTCTCCCTCTTCCTGGTGATTGATGGAGAAGGAGGAGAGCTGGCACTTGGCCTCATTGTGCTCCTCAGAGTCAGCTTGTGGGTGTACTGCTTGTCCCTCCACGGTGGTCTCTGGCTCAGAGCTACAGCAATGACAGATCCTCAGGGAGAGGGGGGTTATGTATGAACACTCCCTGCTCATTTTCATGTTGAATCCCTGGTTCCTGGGGAGTGGTGTCAGCATTGTCAAATCCCCCTTCATCCCCCATCACTAATTCTTGCCAATTCAGAAGTGCTTCCCAGCGGCTTCCCAGGTGAGGTTTGTCTCTGGGAGCCATGCTTCCTCTGTTTGAGCAGGTTTTATTCCATGCTGAATGATTTACTGCCCCAAAGCAGGGGGGGAGGACGAGGCACATCCCTGGAGGGGCTGCAGCTTGGCCTCGTGCTCTGCTCCAGCGCTCGGCTGCGTGCACAAGTAACAGCACGACCATCTCCTGCTGGTGCTCCCCCTGCAAGCTCCGTGCCAGCCCCTTGGCCAGGGAGCCCACGTGGCAACAGGCCTGAGCACGGCACAGGCGCGCCACA
>NW_008238321.1:8641361-8643037 GCF_000691975.1 Corvus brachyrhynchos | reverse complement strand
TTTGGAGAAGACGCAGAGGAGAGGGGAGCCTGGGGCAGTGGAAAGAGGGAGGGAGGCAACCTGTGAGGTTTTGGGGATGCTCTGGGGTTCAGGGAGCAGCCAGTCACAGGTGTCTCCGGTGTGCTGGAGCCCTTCTGGCTATTGACAGGTTTCATAGGATTGTTTGGGTCTGGGGAACATCGGAATTTGTGTAGCCCTGCTTTCCTACCATTTTCTATTGAGATTTATTAACATAAGGAGTCATAGTCAGGTTCTGACATCATAGAAACCTTTCCACGGCTATGTTTGATATCCCCATCACCCCTGAAAGCAGCTGCCCCACAGGCTGGGTCCTAGAGAAGGTCCAGTTTGGGGTCAGATGGTGACTGGCACCAAAGGAGGCAGAAAACCTCCAAAGAGAAGAAAACAATGAGACTGTCAGTGTCACAAACCTTTCAGCCTCCTCAGCTCAGCCTTGCTCAGCCCAGCCCTGAGTGACCTTTCCCAGGCAGAGAGAAGTGCAAAAAATACCCAGGAGGAAGATGTGCCAAGGCCAGGGACAGCACAGCCCCTTCCCAGCAGGCAGCCAGCCTGGGGAGCTCTGTCCATGAGCCACCATCCAGCAGGGTGGCAGAGATGGTGCTGCCTCCAACCAGGATGAGCAGTTTTTCCTCCAGGCAGACCAGTGGTGGTCAGCACTGGGACACAATAGATGGCATCATGCCAGGCTCCTGGAGCTGCTGATAGAAATGTGAACTCCACCCCAAGGAGACCACTGGGGAGCTCAGAGGGGGCTTGGAGGCATTTGTGGGGGAGGAACTCTGGGTTTGGTCAATGAAAAGAGTTTAGGGACTGAGAGACTTGCAGCTCTGGGATCCAGAGCATGTCCTTCCTTTACCTCTGGGTATTTGACCCACTTCTTGCACCACCACTGCTTCCTTCTCTCGGTCCTGTTGCACTGAAGCCACCAGGGTGTCACCTGCCCTGCTGCATCAGAGGGACAGTGACAGTAGCAGAAGGGATGTAGGGTCTACTCCCCCTCCCAGCCTCTGGGAGAAGGTGGGATGACACAGGAGTGAGTGATAGGAAGGACATTTTCAGCCTGGCAGGGCTTGGCACACATACCAGCACCAGCAAGACCCCACATATATCTGCTTCAGGCCACCCAGTCAACAAACCCTTGAGCTTAGAGCTCTGGTCCCCTCCACATGGGCTCTGACCTTTGCTACTGGTGGCTGGGGAGAAGCACAGGGTGTTGCAGAAACCTACAAGAGGCAGCTGGGGAGGAGGATGCAGCTTTTTGCTATTTCAGAGAGCAGGGAGGAAGAGGAAGGGCTGCTAACAAAGACCGAAACTAGAAAAATGACGATGATGACAAAAAACCCTGCTCCCATTTAGGGAACCAAATGCATTTGTTTCCTGATGTGCCCAGGATAGCTCAAACTGAGAAACAGACGAGAGGCACACATTCCAGCTGCTGAGTGGCAGCTCCTCAGGTCCCAGGGCGAGGGTGGAACTGTTTCAGCTGGAAAGCACCAGAGGCCCTTCCAGCCCCCTCAGTCCCTGACCTGCCCAGGGGCCGAGAGGTGCCTTTGCCCAAATGCCTCTCTCCTTTGCCTGGCTCCCCTCCATCCTTTTCCCCATCCACTGTCCAGGAGTGGCTGGGGTGGCCTCACCCCCCCCCCACCCCGAGGGCA
>NW_008238321.1:8629662-8640964 GCF_000691975.1 Corvus brachyrhynchos | reverse complement strand
ACTTGCTGTCCCGCCCCGCGGCCAGGGACTGCACTGGGGACAGCCAAGGAGGTGGTAGCCAATGGCATCACATTTTTTGGAGATTTTGGGGCTCACAGTGGCGCTGAGGAATGAAGAGGAGGAAGCGTGGTCTCCCCTATAGCCATGTCTGCTGCTGCCCATCCTGCTGCCAGCTCCTCTGGAGCTGGAGGAGCAACAAGCCCACCTCCCCCTCATCAGCTCTGCTCCTCTCTGCCCCTTCCCGCAGCGAGGCTCCCTGACCCCACTCCAGCTCCTCGTTTGCAGACAGTAAAATTGTTCTTCCTGAGACAAACAAACTGACAGCCCCTGCCCCAGGGAGCCTGTGGTCAGGGTGAAGAGATGCCATGTTATTTGGTTTCTTCTCTATTTTCATTTTGGCTCTTAGACTTGCAGATGGGCTCCAGCCACAAAGTCTGGAGGCAGATCCAGCTTCCAGTGACTCCTGACTTGGGTGGAGGCTGAATCCAGGCTGTTGATTTAGTCCCTCTCTATTTCTGGTGCTGGGTTTATACATAATTTGATTGCATACAGTTATGGATAGAACTAAGCAGAGCGTGAGAATTTCAGCAGGGAGGTGAAGGGATGCTTTATGAATGAAACATTTGTTAGTGCGAGGTTTCAGCAAGAAGAAGGGACACAAACTGGCAGGAAGAGTACAGTGTGGGGGGATGCCACGGGTCCTGCAAGGGGTTTAGTCCACAGAACGCTCCACCCAGACCCACCCACGCTTTGGCTGCAGTTTTCCTGCTCACAGAGCAACTCTGGGAATTGGGGTTGAATCCCATCTGCATCTCAGTAGCAGCTCAGGAGAAGCCAAGGCATGCTCAGGACCTGAGGACAGAGCTGCAACTCCAGAATGTGCTGTATCCATCTTCCCTGCTCCTGCCATGGCTGATGGTGGGTTTCCAACCCCTCAGGGCTGTGGAGCAGGCTCAGAGGGAAATGCCATCTGCTGCAGTCAGGGGCAAAACTCCCACTGATGGAAAAGGACAAGGACTGCAGGGGTTTGCCCTCCATCTTCAAGAGAGAGCTGTGGTAGCTCTGACCTGCCTCAGCACTTCATCAATCCTGTTTTGTACTTGATGTGGATCATAGCCTGAGGAGATGTTATCCAACCATGACTCTGCTCCTCACATCCTCTGCTACTCCTCCTCCTCCTTTAGATCTGTCTGATGGGAGAAATTATCTTGTTTTCTGGAGCTTTTACCAAACTGCAAGGGGTTTTCCAAAACATCTGGAACAGCTCAGGGAGCTGGAGTGGAGTGTAATGCTGAGGGTGGAAATAGGGTCATGGAAACAGAGGCACCCTGTTAGATTAATGCTTGAGAGGGACACTTGGGACGGGCTGGGTTCAAATCCTCACCCCACCCACAAAGGAAAACAGTTGGCAAAGAACAGTGGGACCCTCTCCACACCATCACGTGCTTCTGGGTCCTGCTGCCCAGGGGCCATGCCTGGAGGGGGACCCACCAGTGTGCACCTCAGCACAGGGATGTGGCACCGTGCTTTGAAGGGCAGCGTGGGTGTTTTGGTCTCCCAGACCCAAACCCTGCTCCTATATCCAGGCTGGGAGGAGCTCTAGAAAGAAGCCAGTATTTTGCAAAGGGCAATGAGGCCCCTTGGGTTATTTGGAAGCTGCCAGCTTGGCATCCATCACTGCTGAAATACTGAGATGGCTTTGAATACAAAGCAACATGTAGTTAATTAAAGGAGGGGTGTAACTGATGCCAATCCCAGAAAATGATGAAAATAGACCTCTGCTAACTTCTTCATTTCTACAGGGCTAGGATTTGGACTGATAAAGAGGATCTTGTCAATGCCACAGCCTTGGTTGTGTGGTTTGACTTGGCATCAGGCTGCGGTACAAATAGAGCTGGAGCTGAGTCTGCTGCTCAGATAAACTGATAAATTCTAACGACACAAACCTATCACAGCTCACCTGATGGGAGGACAAACGGGGCTGGGAGGTACAGCTGCCCTGGGGAAGAGTGTGGGGTTCACAGTGGGGTTGCAAAGTGATTGGTTCTTGAGCCTCCCCAGTTTCACCTGTTAAGTGAAAAAATAAAACCCTTCCGGTAACATTTTTAGACAGCTGCTAAAAAATAAGCCAGATCACTCAGCTCAGTGCAAGCCAGAATTGCCTCTTTTAGTACAACCACAAGGAGATTCGAGGAACAAAAAGGGAAGGTGTGATTTATAGGATGGGAGAACTTCTCTCTTGGAAAGGAAAATATGTGGAAGCCATGGCAGAACCATGACTTTTAGCCTTATTTTAGTGGGACAACTGCTAGAAATGTTTCTGTGGTCCTTCAGGGATAATCCAGGCTCCCGGGGCCAGTCCTCAGGTTTGTGACTTCACAGTAACTCTGTGTCCCCTCAGCTGTGTGGACAACCTCTGTCCTTGGCTGTGGTGGGGTGAGGATGGAGGGTGTATTTCCTGTGGCTGTGGCAACAGGGTGAAAGCAGGGAAGGCGATGTCCCCAGCTCTGGTGTCCCCTTGCCAAGAGCACGGTGGCACATTGGGAGTGTCCAGGAAAAGAGCCCCAGAAGTGATTCAGGGCCTGGAAATGTTGCTCATGCAGATGGGGTGGAGAAGCTCAGTTTATTTTGTATTATATTTTTTGTTAGTTATTTTAGCACTATATATTGAAAAGTTTTGGCTGATGGATGATGATATCCCTAAATATCAGGATTGAGATGGGAGAGGGTTTCCTGGGCCAACAGGAAAAACAGGATAAGATCAAACGAATGAATACAAAAGGGTATAACTTTGGGCTGGAATGAACACTAAGGTCATCTGAAAAATTTAAATGGAGACTGGAACACCCCATTCCCCTGCACTGATTGCCATGAAATCTTTAACTTCTGCAGAGAATATTTGGGAGTTCAGGGTGAGGGATTCTTGCATGCTGCGGCTGTGCCTCCACCTGCCAGCCCACAACAGGCTGGCGGGTTTTAAACCAAGATTTAAACACTGATGACCTCAGGCTTTCCTATCCAGGCAAGAAAACAAGCTGTGAAAAAGTAAACATGTCACTGAGGAATTTTCATTTCAGATGGGTTGATCTTTCTGATCAACCTCTGTCCTTTCAGAGAAAGGACACAAGGAAGCTGCTGTCAGACATGAGGATACCAGCCTTGACTTCACAAATATTTGAATAATATTTGCTGAACTTTATGTGTTATTCCACAAGAAGTTAAAAAAAAATTAAAAAGGAAGAGAAAAGGTTTCACTGGGCTCTGCGAGATGTGATCCTCTCAGGTAACCTCACTGCTCCCCCCAGTTTCAGCAGCTGCCATCACCACCAGCTGCACTCACCCCAGCACCCCCGGATGGAATCCTTGTGGGAGCAAAAGCTCCAGGAGGGGTGGTGAGCCATGGGACACCATGCCTGGCACAGCACCAGGAGACCCTGCCCCACCTCCATCACACCCCACAGACACACATGGAATGCTGCCACAGGGATGGGCGCCGTCCCTTGCTTAGTGCACAGACGGGACATTGTTGATGTAGGACGTCCCTCAAGTGCCTTTGCTGTTGAGCTCCCTCTGCGGTTTCCTGTATTTGAACCCCTTATCACAGCCCTGCCGCCAGAATATGTGCTTGGGAGGGTGAGTTTTATGGGTTGATAAGGTTTTATTGCAGCCAGACTTACTGATGGATGTCTGAAATAAAGAGGTGGGGAACCTGCGGAGACGGGGTCTAGGCAGCCCTAATTTCCTGTAGTCTGGACACAGGTTTTAAGTAAAACCCAGGCAGTTTTGAGTCCAGCTCAGGCATACCTGGGAAGGTCCATGTCAGAGAGCTCCAGGGCAGCTGCAGTTTGTACCAAGGAACTGGGTTTCATTAAAATATTTATTTCCATCCCCTGGAAGGAAGAAGCAGCCACAGGGGTGCGGTGTCTGCAGCACCCTGTTCACACCTCAGCCCCATAACACACCTCAGGAGCCCCTCAGAACAGTGAGGGCTCCCCACTGCACCCCACTAGGCCATCCCACTGGGTATGGAGCAATTTTCAGCCTTTTCTGCCTCAGTTTCCCTCTCCCCTCCACACACTTCCATCGCAGCCTTCCCTCCAACGTGGGCCAAGTCCTTCTCTTGGCGGCAGTTTGCATTTAACTTTTTCTCTTCCTTAGCATCAGATTAGAAACAAATTAAACTGGCCAGTAATGACTTTGCCAGGTGCTGACTCCTTCTGCACTTCAGCTCTGAGTGTGCCTCTGTGTGCGTGTGTACAAGCGACAAACAATGATTAGAGAGGCTTTATTAGTCCCATGCCTAAGCTATAATAGGAAAAACCTGCGTCCTTCCTGACACTGACCAGCACAGGGGGAACAGCTCTCTATGAGTGCTCTGCCCCTGCTCTTGTGCAGAGGACAATGCTGTGGCCACATTAGAGGGTTTTCTGATCTCTTTTACCCCAGTGAACACACAGGGAACATAATGTCAGACACGAAGATGGTTGTGTGCAGTCTCTTTAAGCTGTTTGTGGTCCCATGTGTCTCCTCCCAGCCGGAGTGGCTGTTCCCAGGGTGCTCTCATCGTTCAGTTCTCTTCCACCTGTCCCTGCTCATGGGGATGGTGGTCCATCCAAGGACACAGGGTGATGTGGAGGCTGCAGTTCTTGGAAAAGGATTTGTCTGCAAGGACTTGGACCAGTCTTCCCCTAAATGCTTGCTGTGACCTGACCTCCAGCACAGAAACCCCCACAGCACTGCCAGGGAGCCTGGTCTTCCTGATTTATCCATCAGTCTAATAGAAGAATCACCTTCTTATAAACTTCACCTTGCTCCTACCCAGCCAAACATACCAGAACCTTTCCACACCAGAACCTTTCCAGAATACATCTTCTACTTTTGAGGTGGCAGATACCAGGACATTCCCCTGGCTGCTCTCTGCATTGCAGGGCATAAACAAACATCTTGAGGAGAGATGTTGTTGGACACTGGCTGTGGCTGTGCTGTCGGCATCCCTTGGTCCCAGGGATGTGTGACTGTCCTGGACCCAGCACCAGGGAAATGAATTAGGGACTTCTGGGACCTGGGACACGCTGTGAGAGCAGCAGGTCACAAAAACAAAGCAGCCCAAAGTTACTGTTGCTGTCTCTGCAAGAAGGGACCAATTATTTCAAGTATTCTGGGCCAACAGATACAAACTGTGGCCAGACACAGAGCCTGCCCTGCAGATGTAAATCTGTCAGGAGTCCAAGCGATGGGGAAAGGGCTGATTTTTACATTTTGGTTGAGAGCTCTTCCCAGCACAGGGCTTTAAGCTGGTGGCTCTTCCCAACCCCACCACATCTCAGCAGAGTGATGGGGCTCAGCAGAACAATGCCCTGCACTTCTGCCACACTGCAGCCGGCCAGGGGATGGTGCTGAGGAAATTTCAGGGAGCAACTCGGGTATTGCAGTAAAGAGAGAAAACAGAGCAAGATATTTTCTTTCCTCCCCCGTACCTCCACTCCCGGGGCATCCCTTCAGAAGCTTCATTAGTGTCAGAGGAGGCAGAAGGCAAACACTGGGAGTGGGCTGCCCTTTCCCCTGGACCTGCCGCCTCTGAATCACCCTGGGCTTGCAGCGCTTCCTGCAAATGCCCCCCTGGGTCAGCCAGCCCATCCCGCCCTCCTGCAGCACCCAGCACTGCCATCCCTGCTTGCATACAAAGGAGGTTGCATCATAACTGCTTTTTAAACTCTGAGGCTTTTGAAGTCAAAGCCAAAGTTTGTTTTTACGCCTGATTCGAGCCAAGTCCCTTGTTCCAATGTTTACGAGAGTCTCTTTGGTTAGCAGGAGCTCACCTCACCTTTATAACAGTCGGGTTATCTCAGCAATGTTTGTCCAGACTGGCAAGAATCTGGGCTCTTGAAGAACTGAAAATCAAAGGAATCTGGGCTCTAGAAGGACTGAAAATCAACGTCATGAGAGACACCAAACAACAGCTCCACTGGAAGACTTCCAGCTCTCTCTTCAGCTGTGGCTGAGATTATCAGGATTCCCTAGAGGGGAAGAGACATATTTTGAGGATAGACATCCTTCAGAGGCAACAGGGAGAACCTCAAAAACAGGGCCTTGAAGTCCACAGGGTGGGGATGGAGTCAGCTGCACCATCGCTCACCCCACAACCACAGCACAGGAAAAAGATGCTCTAAACTGGGTGGCAGGGACCCGCAGCATTCCCAGGAGCAGCAGGTTTGAGCAGGGAGTGACTGTTCCTCCAGTTCTGGGCTGATTTCGGAACTGTGCAACCACTGTGACAGCTCTGGGGTGGCACCTCGCTTGCTGGCAGCAGCAGGGCACTCCCAGGATCCCCGTGTGTTCTCTGCTGAATCTGGCAGCATCTTACAGGCTCCACCCTGGCTGTTCACAGCATCCCAGTTCTCCCCAAAATCAAGCAGCCAGGCCGTCTGCTTGGAATATACATCCCGGCTGAAGGGCTGGGGCTGGCAGCAGGGGGAACCACCACCCCCAGCAGGAGAGCAGGGAACGGGCTGAGTAACCTCAACCCAAATACCTCACCCCGGGCATGGAGCACAGGAGGCGTTCCGGGGAAATCTGGGCCGGCGGATGAAAGCTGAGTGGTTAATGCAGCGTCTTCTCCAAGCCGACTTTCCAGTCGCGGCTTGCACGGGCTTCCTTGCGGACATCTGGCAGATGGGCCAGGAGAGGAATGTAATGAGTTGTGCAGATGGGAGGTGCCGCGCTCAGGTTGCAGCCGTGGGGCAGGGAGTCAGTGTTTTGTTTATAAACATAGGCAGGATGATTAAGATAAGAAGGGGATGGTAATTAAATTAAATTAAGGCTCTGGAAGTCGTTAGATGAGCCTGAAAACATCAGCAGTCACTTGAATTCCTAGTTCTGCTGAACAGCGGCTCACTGTGATGGAGCATCAGGAGGTGACGGGGAGCAGGAGGCTCTTTCATCAGCTCAGTGGGGAAGAGATGGACACAGTTATATCCAAACAGGGGAGACAGGGGGGAGCCAGGTAAAAGGAAGCTCTAGAGCATCAGGGGTGGAAGGGAAAGTCCACAAAGTTTCTTCCCATTCTCCTGGGAAAAGCATTCCCAAAATATGGATTGGGATGTGGGACAAGGCATTGTGGGATGAAGGGACAAGGTTCCCACCAGGATTTTGGTACAGATGGTGCAACGAAGGGAGTTTTGCACAAGTCAGTTGGGTTGTAAATGTCCCTTCACATCCAGAGGGTCTCTGCAGATGGTTGGGAGCCTCTTGGTGAGATGTGGGAAGCAACCAGATGAGTGGGGTGAACAGACTGGGAAAGGCAGACCTGGGAGGCATTTCTTTGCTGAGGGGGTGGCAAAGCCACTGACTGAGAGGTAGGACAAGTTTGGAGAAAAATTAGTTAGGAAGTGTGACAGCTGAGGTGCAGGTTTTGGGTGGGCTTACGAATCCAGCATGGAGGCTGCAGCTGTACCTGTGCCAGCTAAGAGAAAATGGTGCTGACAAACCCACCCAGCACTGCGGGCTTGTGGCTTCTCTTCCCAGGGCTGCTGGTTTGCAGAGACATCCTGTGCCTGTTTATTTTTCTTTCCTGCTTGCAGTGGCCCTGATACACCTCCAAGTCTTAAATGCTTTCCCTGCTGCCCACATGGGGTAAATTAGTCCTGGGAGCTTTCGTGCATCTTTGGGAAGAGGGAATGGGCTGAGAAGATCTGGATGCTGAGAAGGCAGGGTGGGGGGCTGGGGCAGCTCAGGAGAAGGATGTTCCATCAACATCAGCGACCCAGAGACTTAGGTCTGCTGCTGTCCCAGCTTGGGAACATGGCCCCAGAGTACATGAGGTGGAGACATGTGCTTTTTAGCTCAGGAGGTCTTTCAGCCTGCTCTCCTGGTGCCAGCCCCTTGCAAAGGGCTGTTGGGAAGCATGGAGGAAATACCAACAGTCCTTGCAGCATTAATCATGGCCAGGATGATGAATGTAAATAAAAACCCCCTTGGATGGGTCCTTGGAGAGGGGGGAGAGACCCTTTTCCCACCAAGTGTTTGCAGGGTGGTGGTTGATGAAGGCTAGGCTGAGGGAAAGGCTCTCTCTCATGCAGGTGTCAAGGGAAGAGCAGGTAACTTATTGGTGGCTGCATGTTTCTAATTAGGGAAGCAAGGATCCATGGCAGCCCTCAGGCAGAGCACCCTGCTGACAGCCTCAAGCCAGAGCATAACACACTCTCTAATCTCAGCCCGGGACCCTGGGAAACCATCGGCTCTCATCGCTGTCAGAGCCTGGCTGGGCATCAGGAGCTGCAGGAAGGTGACAGCTTGGTGTGATGCTGATGGAGAGGGAGGGACCACCACGGTGAAGAGGCTGGAGCAGCTAGAAGGATGCATAACAGCTTTTAGGGATGAGGCTGTTGCTGCAGCCCTGTTGGTGTGGGTAGGTACATCCCACGGAGCAGCCAACACACTCCCAGAGTGGGTTCGCTGGTTTGTACTGACAAATCCTCTCCTCTTTGCCCAACAGCTCCCACAAGGCCTTTTCCCTTCCCTCGGGGCCGTAGGGAGCGGGCTGGCAGTTGGAAGGGACGGGAGCCGCGCAGAGACGAGGCACAAGCGTGCCAGGGCTTAGGGCTGCATGGCCCAGGGCTGAATTTGGCTCCTGGCACGGGCTGAGTGTTCACTGGGAGCTCAGCATTCCCTGAGGAGCAGGAGGCACAGATCCATAGCTCCAGGAGTGCTCCAAGCCACAAGCACTGGTCCCTGACACCTCTTCCTGGTCAGTGGGACACCCCAAAGGAGGTTTCACCCATGCAGTTCTGTCCTGCTATGGTTCCCGGGGCAGGCTGAGCTCCCCATGCAGCTCCCCCAGGGAAAACCTGATTTTCCAAACACCCGTCTGGGGCTTTGGGCGGAGTATGAGCTGGCTTTCGTCGTGCTGATCTCCCCAATTAGTCTTCCATCTCCTTTTCTCCTCTTCAAAGCACTAAGCGTCATTAATCTGTTTGGGGGATTAATGCCAGGCTGAGCTGGGGAGGACGGTCCTGGCCCTCTCACACACACAGCCCTGCACACTAATAGTTTTTGCTACCCCGTCACAGCTGTTAAGGCTACAAAAGCCCCGAGTAATGTGATCTCCCAGGGCCCTTGTCCACAGAGGCCCAGGCACCCTGGACCCTTTTGAAGGAAGGAATGTGGCTGAGCATGACCAAGTTTGTCCCAGTGATGGCCTTGTGCTCTCCTTCCCCACCATCCAAGCAGGAGTTAACTATGCATGAAGAATTGGATCAGCCCATGGGACAGCCATCCCCAGTGCCCCCTTTCTACCCTCCCAGCTCCCACCACCACACAGTGTCTCAAGTTCAGGGGTGAGTGGCCCAATACCCAGGAGAGTGGGCTGCACTGGTGGGCACAGAAGGGTTTAAACCAAATGCAGGACAATAAGCTAGGCATAAATTCCAGACCTTTGCTCATGACTGTTTTCCCAGGAGACAGTGAGTTGCACACACGCTGGAGGAGAGGCCTGGCAGAGCAACTGGCATGTGCCATGGAAAATGGACCAGGTTGTTTGGGGATGCAAAATGCATCCCTGTGCATCACTTACCAGGGCCCAGGGACTTCTCCAGGCCCTTAAAGGAGATGGGCAACCGCCACACACAATACAGGAGGGTGTGCTGGTTGCTCTGTGGGCTGTGGAAGCCTTGCTGCAGGTCTGAATGTCCTTTTCCCTTACTGCATGGCAGGGGTCAGAGAGCAGCACTTGCTCTAAGTGCCCTCCCTGGTACCCAGGGCTGGGGTGCTGTGCCCCACAAGAAGGGAGCCCAGCTGTTGTTTCAAGCACTGTCTGCTGGAGACACTCCAGTCTGGATTTCAAAGCAGCTGCCGGCTCTTTCCTTGGATCTGAGGTGGCTCAGTGGGATCGGGCAGCTTTGTAATTTGAAACAATGGGGTTAGGGGGGGACCGTGCCGCCAGCGGCCCCAGCCATACAAGGAAAGAGGATCCCACCCTGTGCACAGCCCTGCATTCCCCATCCTCCCCCTGCCCCAGCCTGGGACAGGCAGCCCCCAGCATCCAGAGGCCCCCAAAGCACCTGATGGCAGAGGCCAGAGGACACTGAGATGGGCATCAGGCACAGCTGGGTCCTGTCCCCCCTCATGCTGTCACAGGCTGGCTTTGGGTTTCTCTACCTCTTGTTTTCTACACAGTGTTGAAACCCTACACCAGGGTAGGAGATGCTCGGGGGAATTTGCAATGGCAGATGGTGGGGAAAAGAGAAAAGGACGGAGCACACTGCCTGTGGGCACGGGAACACAATGCCCCGGGAGGGAGTGTGGAGTGAACAGCCAAAGGTGGCCAGCCTGCAATGAATGCTTTTAATGTCAAAAATGCATTTAACTGACAAAAAGGCAAAGGCTTTCCTGCCTGCCCTACACACACACACCTGCAGGCCAGGAACTATCCCGCTCCCGATGCCTTTTTCCTTTCTTTCTTTTTCTTGCTTTTGCTCTCTTCTCCCTTTAAAACAAAGATGTTTCTCCAGATGCACTGGTCCCCATCCAACAGATCCCTTTGTCTTGTCGCTTTGAATTATATTTTCTTTGTCTGCATTTGCCATCCTCCCAGGCTCAGCACTGGATGTCTCATTAGGAGGGAGATTCTGGTCAGCGGTGCCAAAACTCCTCGCAATGCTGACGCAGAGGGATCCTTACTGGAGTGAAGATGCTAAAAGTTAAATCTCAGCCAAGGGAAGACTGTAGAATGAAGTCAGAGTGGAGACATGCCCAAAGGGAATTAGGAAACTTTGGGATGATTTTAGGATTATAAAAGGGATGAAGAAAAATTACAAGAGCAGAGCCAAAAGACTTCTCACCCCAAGCACAGAATTTCCCAAGCCGAATATGGCACAGTCCCCCGGCTCTGTGGGGCCACATGAGCCTCCTGTGGATGTTGTCCCCAGGGAGAGGCACAAGGGCTGCTCTGGCACAGGCCACATGCAGTCCTGGGTGATGACAGCTCCTGCTGTCCCCTGCTCCAGGGCAGAGCCCTGAGTCAACATCCCTGGGTGGGATGCCCTGAGCTGCCAGGCAGGCGGGTCCCGCTGAGCAGCCCGACTGTGTGGTGACTTTACTCCAGACCTCAAAGGGCATTTGGGTGCTCAAACCCAGACTCATTCCTTCCAACTGGCTTGATCTGGACTAGAAAAAGAAATGAGCTCTTCCTGCAGGCTTGCCCTCACTTAACTTTGCAAGAGGAAATTTTCTCCCAAGCTCCAGGGATTGCAGGACATTTTTGATGTGAGGAAGATATGGAAAGCAAACCTGACCTTTTCAACCA